>NW_006443570.1:21523397-21527197 GCF_000325575.1 Pteropus alecto | reverse complement strand
AGTAGCGAAGTGAACCCCCCCATGCACAACCCCATAATTATAATTTTTGGCATTTTAATTGGTCTCAGACCTCAGGGTTTGAATTTAAGAGGGTGAGAGTTAAAAGAATGTTAAGGATTATGGCTAGAATGCTGCCTGCAAGTTACAGTTCTTTTTTTCCTCAGCACTTTCCAAATCCTCCCAGATGCCTCTTTCCTGATACTGCATGGTCAGGACCCCAGCATCCAAACACCATTCCTTTCCAGCACTGGAGCTTCATGACTCCCATCCCCACCCCATCACGCCTGCATAAGTGTCTGTACTGCTATGACATTTTGTTGGGGCTGTCTTGTGCCCTATAGCAAGGGTCCCCAACCCCTAGGCCATGGACCAATAGCGGTCCGTGGCCTGTTAGGAACCAGGCCACACAGCAGGAGGTGAGCAGCGGGCCAGCCAGCGAGCCAAGCTTCATCTGTATTTGCAGCTGCTCCCCAGCGCTAACATCACCGCTTCAGCTCTACCTCAGATCATCAGGCATTAGATTCTCACAGGAACACCGGTCTCTGGTGCTGCTGTTAGAATAGAATATCTGGCCTCTACCCATTAGATGCCAGTAACACCTGCCTAAGTCATTGTGGTGAGGGAAGAGCCACAGATTCCAGGGTGGGGTGCGGTGGGGGGACAAAACAAAAAAAATCAGGAAAAAGGAAGAGGGGACATGAAATAAAGTCCCAATTACACAATGACTTTTAAGGCTCTGAAAGGAATTTGTTGGGTCCTGAGTTTCAGTCCTAGAAAGTGAATCCAAATTCTTTCCAGTGACCCTGAAATGATATGACATAAAGAAGGTATAGAGGTAACAGCTCTTACTCCTCTGGATGTTTTGAACGAAAAGGAAGACTGCCTTGATCTCATTCTATTATTTATTCTAACATTTCTGTTTGACAATCTGGGTACAACAAAATTTTATCTAGTAGGAGCTCGATAGATACTTGTTGGCGGACTGGCCAGTACTCTCCCAGGAAAGAGACCTCAACGGTGAAGAACAGGGAGGAGGGAGAGGGGTGCAAAGTTCTGCAGTAGTAACAAGGCAGTGTGTGACTCAGAGAGTCTGATGCAGGAAGCTGTCATTCAGATGCTCTTGTCACCAAAGTCAACAAGAATACTTTCTTCTGTACCACATATTTGGAGGTTTTCCAAATCCAGGAGTTTTCAGTCTTTTATTCCTTTCACTAAATCCCACAGATTACTGCTCCCAAGTGAAGAGGCCAAGAAAAGAATCTGTTTTATTTGTCAGAACTAGCCATAAGGTAAACAAATACAAAGGAAGTGTGTGCTAGCCAATTAAACAGAAATGCAGGCTCCTGGCAGCTACATGACCTAGTTTTTCCATTCACTTGATGTAAGTAAGCCCCATTACTGAGATGGCCTCTTTGGCTTTGGGTGAGAAAGGAGAAAGGTTTTCCATGTGTTTCTAAAGCCTTCTCTACATCCTTTTCCCCAAGAAAAAGCAAAATTCCATTTAACCCAATTCCCATTCAATCAAAAGGAAGTATGTAGAGTAGAAAGAACTTGGGCTTTGGTGTCACAGAGGCCTGGGTTTGAATTGAATTCCTTGTTCTATTCCAACCACTACTCATGAAGTCCAGAGCAAGTATACTGACCCTCTCTCTCTAAGCCTCAGTTCCCTCATTTGTAGAATAGATGCATGTAATTATAACATAGGTCACTAAGACAACCAGAAGAGATCATATATGTTCAGAAAGCACCTGGTACATAGTATGTGCTCAGTAAGTGTTCCTTGCCCTTAACTTGGGTTCATGCTACCCCTCAGGGATGCAGTGCAGATATCACAGTAGGTGCAGAAAAGGACAGAAGACTGGGCTTAAGGAACTTTTAATGGGGGGAAAAAAAAGAAAAGCATATTCACATCCTAAAACGAGGCAGGCAAAAGTTCAGCAAGATTTTCAAAACCTCAAAAAAACAGGGTGCTCTGAGGTCTTCAGACAAATGCTATTATCTATCACAATGAAAAAAACACAGCTGGGACATCAGAAGACTTTCTAGATACATTGAAATTTACACAAACACTGACTGATCCACTAAACAAACAAACAAACAATGAAGAAAAAAAAAAAGAACCAGAAAGTTGAGAGTTTTTCTAAGTTTTAGGGCACAAAGGGAAAGCACCATAGCCTGTGGTTCAAGGCCTGAATCTCGTCAAGAAACAGGTTTGAATCTCAGCTCCACCACCCACCAGCTGTGTGAAACTTTGGCTTCTTGGAGGATTCAGTGACAAAGCAGAGCATTAAGCCAATTCCCTGCACATGTTACATGCTTAATAAGTGGTGAAGTTATTGTTGTTGCAGCATGTGAAAAGCTCTGAGCCCTGCTATCTGGAGTGATTCTGCAATTCAAGTTAAAAAGAAGACTGTACGAAGGTAGAGATGGAGTAACCTTTGGGGGATGCAGAAACAAAATGCGGGTGAAGTCTTGGGTTTCAAGTTTAAGGCCATGGATTCTTCAGAGCCCATGGATACTTCTTGTACTCTACAGCAGTGGTCCCTAACCTTTTTGGCACCAGGGACCGGTGCTCCTATGAGAATCTAATGCCTGATGATCCGAGGTGGAGCTGAGGTGATGATGCTAGCTAGCACTGGGGAGCGGCTGCAAATAACAGAAGAAGCTTGGCTCGCTGGCCCGTTGCTCACCTCCTGCTATGCAGCCTGGTTCCTAACAGTCCACAGAACTGTACAGGTCCGCAACCCCAGGGGCTGGGGGTCTCTGCTCTAGAGTGAGAAACAAAGCACAAGAATGGTTTGTTTTCACTCTCCCTGGATTTGCCCTAGAAAAACGTACTCCACTTACAATGAGCACGGCCAGTTCAACATCCCTACCATTAGCCTAAAGAAAAATGCCCCAAACCCAAGGTCCAAACTTACAAAAACATTTCATTCAAAACAACACAGCCAGCACCTCATGTGTAAAGGATCTTAATTAAACAGTGTCAAAAAGGCAAATGTGAACTCAGTGTCTAGACCTACTTATTATGAAATAAACTTGATTAAGAACAAATCCCTTTTAAGAAGAGGAATGAACTCAGCAACTCTCAGACATCAAATGCTGTTCTCAATTAGCCCTTTTCCTCCGAACGTCACAAAGTACCAGCAGGTGGGAGATAATTAAAGTTTTAATAAAACTTGTTTTACATGCCTCAGTTGGAACCTTTTTGTTTTGCAAAGCTTTTCCCTCTCCAGCCCAAAGATGCACCCATAAAGGAAGATATTTTTCAAACGATTGTTTTTCTGGTGACATTTGAGGTTTTATGACTTCAGAAAGATGAAGGTGGGGAGTTAATTTATGAAAAGCAATATTTCTCTTTATCTATACTTACATTCTAAAAGGGAGTGAGTTTGGTTTTTGGATTCTCCTCCCATGTCTATCAGGAATGAACTCCTTGCTCCCATTTGACAAGATTTATGAAGCAACAAGAGGTCTGCAAAACTGATGCAAGCTGCACCACCCACTTCATGAGTAGGGGCTCCCCATTTGCAAGAGCTGCTGACTGACTTTTACAAAGCTTGTATTTTTACCTTATGAATCTCTAGTCTTTAAAGGCAATCGTCTTGTAGCTTACCACCCCCACCCACGAACCTCAGCATTCCCATAAGCCCTTTCCATAAAAATGCTACTTCTTGGGCACTTTGAAATTGATTAGGTCTGCAGCAGTAGGTGCTGCTACCCACCACACAGCACTGGCATCTCAAAAGCTAACAGCAGTCCATTGTAGATATCAACTTATGAAGACACTCTAAGTCAAG
>NW_006443570.1:21515356-21523383 GCF_000325575.1 Pteropus alecto | reverse complement strand
GCATCTCAAAAGCGAACAGCAGTCCATTGTAGATATCAACTTATGAAGACACTCTAAGTCAAGGCAAGAAGGACAACTGCTTTCCTTTTCAGAAAAGGAAACCAAGGCAGTGAGAAAATAACTATGTTGCTTAAACACAGGGGGCCCAATCCTCCCGTCCTAGCCCCAAGACTTGGGCTTTTAGTTCTGGATGGATCGGAGACTGCTTATAATTTGAGAGTAACGAAGTTAACCCCACCATGCACAACCCCATAATTATAATTTTTGGCATTTTAATTGGTCTCAGACCTCAGGGTTTGAATTTAAGAGGGTGAGAGTTAAAAGAATGTTAAGGATTATGGCTAGAATGCTGCCTGCAAGTTACAGTTCTTTTTTTCCTCAGCACTTTCCAAATCCTCCCAGATGCCTCTTTCCTGACACTGCATGGTCAGGACCCCAGCATCCAAACACCATTCCTTTCCAGCGCTGGAGCCTCATGACTCCCACCCCCACCCCATCACGCCTGCATAAGTGCTATGACATTTTGTTGGGGCACTGTCTTGTGCACTATAGCAAGAGTCCCCAACCCCTAGGCCATGGACCGATAGCGGGTCCGTAGCCTGTTAGGAACCAGGTCACACAGCAGGAGGTGAGCGGCGGGCTAGCCAGCGAGCCAAGCTTCATCTGTATTTGCAGCTGCTCCCCAGCGCTAGCATCACCGCTTCAGCTCCACCTCAGATCATCAGGTATTAGATTCTCACAGGAACACCGGTCTCTGGTGCTGCTGTTAGAATAGAATATCTGGCCTCTACCCATTAGATGCCAGTAACACCTGCCTAGTTGTGACAATCAAAAATGTCTCCAAATCCACAGGAGATTTTTAGGGAGGTGAAACTTTTCCATATGATACTGTATTGGTGGATACATGTCATCATGCATTTGTCAAAACTCACAGAATGCACAACACAAAAATGAACCCTAATGTGAACTGTGGACTTTAGTTAATAATAACATGTCGATATGGCTCATCAATTGTAATAAATGTACTCCATCGATGCAAGATGTTAATGATAAGGGAAACTGGGGGCACAGAAGATGGTATAAAGAAACTGTACTTTTGCTCAGTTTTTCTGTAGACCTACAACTGCTCTAAAAAATAGTTTATTAATTTAAAAAAAAAAAATGTCTCCAGACATTGCCATATGTCCTTACAGGGCAAAACTGTTCCGGTTGAGAACCACTGCTGTAGAGGATAAGCCGAGTCCCAGGCAACAAAATGCTCTCACTGCTTTCTCAAGTTGATCAGTCCAGTTGTACAGGTCATACTTCCGGATGGACGGTGGAAAAGGTGAGTTTTCTGAGTGTACGTGGATTGTGGGGACTCCACTAGAGGACAACCTTACTATGGGAGAAAGTGAGAACACTGTTTCTTAAGAAAATCTAGGCAGAGGCTGGACAGAGGAACCCAATCCTCCCGCCCTGGCCTCAAAAACAGCGTCTTGGCCACTATATCCAGTCTTTGGTAAGAATGTCCTCCTTGATTTTTACTTTGACAAGAATTATCTCTATAGCCCAGAATCTTGAGATAGGCATGGAAAGCATTTGGCTTCCAGGAGCCTGAAACCCGCTACCCCAAGCTGGGGGTCCTCCTGGTGGTGGCTTTTACAGCTCTGCTTCTTGTGTTTTGATCTGTCTACAGGCTCTGACAGAGTTATGATGGAGAGAGGGGCCCACATATACTATCCCCTGCTTTCTATGACCTGTGCTAACACACTCCCTTCCACCAGAATTCACAATTGAGATGTGACAATATAAAGTTTAAATCCATTTGGCAGATAGTGGCGCACGTGCCCATCTGAAATGTGGGCAAACCCAGGGACCCCCTTGCAACCCAACAGGTCACTGCAGAGGTTTCCCTTGAGTCCTGGCTGTCTCTGTGGCCTGTGGCCTGATTTCCTTCCTCTTTCCTCTTTTCCCTTCACTCTCCTTCCCTTTATAGTGCATTGTCTCTAAAAGAAAAGGAGGAGCCTCCCCAAAGAAGCAGAAAAATTAGAGATGATAATACATAAATCAGGAGAAACACTCTGGGGTGGGCTACCATGACAAAGCTAGGTGTGGGGACAATTAAACACCATTCTAAAGTTGCTGAAATAATACTTTCAGCTCAAAAAGACCTCATCTCTCCCAGTATTATTAATTGTTCTCTATGTTGTCGATTTCTTCGAAGGTTGAAACCCTGGTAAAATGGGCCTTAAGAGTTTTTCCTACACCTCACAGGGTTGCTGGGAGGATTAAGGAGGAGAGCATGTATCTAGCACTTAACCTAGTACCTGGCACACAGCTCATGCTTACTAGATAGTTTCAGCTATTATCTTTATTTGCATTTTCACTTCATTTTTAATTAAATCTAAACATTTATTAAGCTATCTAGTCCCTCCACTTCTCATCTCATTAATCCTAGCCCAGGGAAATTTCTGTAGAATTGACATTTGTTTTTATAGAGAGAGCTACTCCTGATCCAGTTCAAAACTCCCTCAAACTCTCTACCAACAGACACTTCAACCTCTCCATATTTCTGGGACAATAAGAAGGACCAAGCAGCCCTGGCCACGGAAACTGACCAAGGCTCAACCGCTCACACGTGCTCACTCAACAACTCACCCGCTTCTAGGTTGCCTCATATCACAGAGAATATTCCCTCTCTCTTTTTTTAAACCAGTCCCTTCTTTTACCTTACTATTTAAATTATGCCTCTCGTAGAAAAATCACTGAAGCAGAGAAACATAGCATCTGTAATGGAAACTCCAGCATACTCAACAATAGTGCCACTGTCACACACACGTGAGCTTTCGTGAAAGCAAGGGATTGGCAACCCGGGGCTGCCGTGCCCAGGAAAATTATTTCCTGTGGGAAAAAGAAAACAACCTTCAGCTCCTGGCAGGTCCTGAGCAAGCCCAAGCCAGACTCACTGCAGAACCTGAATGATCCGCCTTTGGGAAAGGGAGGCGGGGGTAAGGGCTATTCCCGCTCTTGAATGCCCTGGTTGGGAATGGCAGTTGGGTAAGAATCGATGCTGCAGTATAATGGAAACAAAGCCACCATGGGCTGCCCAACCGGCTTAGGGGGCAATCAATTAGCAAGATGGGTCCTGTGGCTGAGAGAAAAAAAGGAAACTCGATTTCTTTCTGAAAGCACCTTCCAGGGTCAGATGCATTTTTATCCCATCAGTCAGATATCGAAAGGCAATCGCTTAAATTTAATAAGAGAAGGAAAATGCTCAGCAGCCTCATTGGCATCCTGCATGTTCTACTATTATTGAAAGGAAATAGAGAAATTACAGATAGCATCACCTATTAGCTTCATACTGCCTGGTCCCAGGGTGATCAGCAAAGACTTTCTCAACACAGTGTGCTCTTCTACTCAGTGTTTAATGAATTACTGGTTCAAGATTATTTAAGGATGACTTGACACTGTACACCTACAAGCTCTCCATGTAGTAAGCTGGTGGGAGAATACTGAATTTTGAAATAACTACCTGCTCATTGCTACTCATTTCTTCCCTCTGGCCATTCATCTTTGTTCCTACTTTAGCCTCTACCCCAGGTCCCGTATGACCAGCAAAATTCCCCCATGTTTTCCTGATATCCTAAGCTACCTGAAATTTTTGGCCTAAACTGTTACCAAAACATTGTCACATATCTAGTTCACTCAACCGTATTAAATTACTTTCACAATTTTCTAGCTGCCTCTTTCCCTAGCTCAGATTTTCTTTGAGGTAGGGGCTCGTCCTGTGCATTGTAGGATGTTTAGAGCACTCTCCCTAGTTGTGACAATATCCCCTTAGGGACAAAATTGCCCCCTGTTGATAATGACTGTCTTAGTCTTGTGCACTCCGCAATTTGGAACAAATTCCCCTTCACTTTCCACTACCTGCAACTTTTGGTCCCATTTTTAATCTCGTAACTCCTACTCTGCTGTCAGGAACCAATCTGGATGTCATCCTCTCTGGAATACTACCCTAACTCTCCCCACCCAGACTTCTACCCCAGCAAAAAAGGGCAGGGTTGGGATTCCTCCTCTTTGTACTAGCTTTTCTTCTAGCACCTATGTTACAGTATTATAATTGTCTCCTTACTTCCTTTAATAATTCACCCACCTATTAATTAACTCAATGAATACTGAGGTGCTGGGTACAGGAAATATGATCATGAATAAGCACATGGGTTCCTGCTCTCATAGGCTTATATTCTAGTTTCAGAGGAGTCGACAATAAATAATAAATGAAAAAATGGTATTAATAAGAGCTATAAAGAAAACATAGCTGGCCTCTCTCTCCAAGGAGACTTAGCACCTTGAGGGACTAGTCTGCTTTATTCATTCTCCGTCATGGAGATTTAGGTATAGAGGTTCTTTCCTGGCAGACAGTAAGCTTCTTGAAGGGAGGATCCTGCCCAATTTATAAATTTTATAGACAGAAAATCAGAGGGTTTTTGTTAAATGACTTTCCTCAAGCTATATTTTTAATGCTAATATTTTACTAAAGATATAGCCAAAATGCTTTTGAAGAGACGCATTTTATAGCCGAGGAAACAGAGACTTAGAAAAGGTGACTTGCCCAAGTCACAAAGCCAGTAAATTAAACCAGGAGTCTAGCTCCAAAACTCAGGCTTTTCCCCACCACATATCACTGCCTCTTATAGAAACAGACAGGCACAAGTCAGGGAGAATTGTCAGGAGGAAATCTCATTCCTCCCAGAAGGCTGTTGGCAAACTGTGGTTAGCATTTCAGATCCTCCCTGGGTGGGAAGAGGGAGGTGGTGAGTTTATTTACAGGCAAAAGGGATCCACTAGCTCAAGAAGAAAAATGAATGACATTAATTTTTCACATTCTTCCCACTGGGACTGGGCTTAAACTTTAGCACTTTATTAGCAAGGCCAAAAAATCACTCAAAGCTAACGCCTTACAAAGAAGAGGGCCAAAATTTTCTGCCTTTTTTCTTTTCAAGGAAAGGAAGGTTTGAAATATTTAAAAGCTCAGGATTATTCTGCACGGATGTTAGAAATGACCCAATCTGCTGGGCTGGAAGCATCTTCTGAGAGGCAGGTAGTTCCGAGGGACAAGTATAGACTTTAGACAGATCTACATTCTCATTTGTGCCCACTTTGCCTCTCCAAATTTGAGGATTGCGGGGGAGGGGGCACGCTATCTAAGTTGAATGGGATAACAGTATCTGCCACAGAAGTGGACACTTACCCACTTACCCAAAGGATACTTCCCTTTCTGCACTTTACGCCAGGGAAGAACCTTGGCATGCGAAAAAGGAGACCTGGTTTCACCCCCAGCTCTCCTCCAACTCAGTGTGACTCCAGTACTTATCTGCTTTGACCTCAGCTTCCTCGTGTACCTACCTCAGACAAAAATAACAGGATTTAAGAACACTTCATCGGTTAAAATCAGCACAATGCCTGGCAAGGCACCCGATAAATGTTAGTTAAATCTGAATTGACTGGAACTTGTCCTGTAAACACTCATCAAGAAAAGTTCCCCTCAACTTGCTGTTTAAACATGGCCTAATGCAGTTCCATCTGTTGGTCAGCTGGACAGCAAAACCAGCTAGCACTTCCAGGCTTCCATGGTCATCTTCCAAAAATACCCCCAGGGTGTTTGCTCCAGCTGGTGAGTCAAGATTGAACTTGAAACCAAGGGAAAGTATTACTGCTGTCCACCGACATCTCACCAATCTCATCTATTATGCACTGTTCCCACACATACAAAGAACAAATATCTATCATCTATCCCAGACAGAAATCAACGTTAGTGCTATCATTTTTAGAGACTGTAAAGGTAATAGAAAAACATTTTAACTTCCAGTATCAATCTCCAATATCCACGACATTCACGCAGTTGGCATCAGAATGTCTTTCTGAACCTGGAAAATCATAGTGAAGGTCCTAAGCATACCTATATAGATACAGGCCAGGCTGATTAGGGAGACAACAGTGACGAACAAAGGTGGCACAAGAAAAGATGCTGTCTCACTGGGCTGTCTTATCCTGCCCTGCCTCCAAAAGGGAGAGCAGAGAAGGCTATTTAAAGTCAGATGTCATTCAGGGGCAATGCCACAGGCTTTCCAGGACTAGTTTTCTTTCCCCTAAAACTGTTTACAAAGAAGTGAGGGAGGGAGTGAAGAGAAGTGATTGCAAAGACAAGCACCACTGTTTGCTTGTGCTCTCCGATCATTTTATCATACAGTGCTGCTATCCAAAATAGCTCTCAGCACAAGGGATGATCACCATAACAGCAGCAACAAAAGCAGCTAACAGTTATCGGGTGTTTACCTCTTCCATTCTTTCACAAGTTTTATATGCATTAGCTCATTTAGTATGCATGACAACTCTTTGAGGTACTAGCATTATCCCCATTTTCCAGATGGAACACCAAGGTTCAGAGGCTAAGGAACCTGCCAGAAGTCATCCAACCTATAAGTGGCTTGGTAAGATTTGAACCCAGGTTGCCTAACTCCACAGACAGAGGGCCTGACATCTGTCTTAATTCAAAGGTCAAAGTAACGCCCTCCTGGAGTGACCCCTGCAGAGCCCTGACCTAACCCCCTCATACAGGTTCTTAACAAAAATTCATGTTCCTTTGTTTGTGGGAAAAAGTCACTGGTCTGTGGACGAGGAGGAGTTAAGGCCACAGTTACAAACTCAGAACTCTGAGTTTTCTCAGTTTTGTGGGCTGAAGTCAGACGTGTAGCATTAACTTTAATGTAAATTTTTTTGGAGGTGATTCATGTAGAATTCCTGCCAAGAATTTTAATAATCAGACTGAATTAGCCCAAACTCTGTCAGTACATGCCTAAGAACATCTGCTGATTTAAGTTATCCTGGAAGCCCCGCGAAGCCTGGACAGGCTGGAGGAACAGGCTGTGTGCAGGGGTCATCAGAGGAGAAAGACACCTGTGGGCCGCCTGCGACTTCTGCCTTCCAACCTATTCGCAACTGGCTCTGCTTTTATAATATCCCATAGCCACCAGGGACAAGAGGAAGGGACACAACAAATCAGAAAAGGCTCATAAAAGAAAAACTTTCCCCAACGGTCTCCTTTCTACTGCAAGCTGAGGGCTATAAAGTGTTTCTGGGCGATGCGGCGATTTTCAGCCTTTTTTCCTGCTCTGACTCAATACATTCCCATCAGTAACACTGACTCACCCATGAGGCTGTATTTCTTTAAGAGAGGGGGAGCTAGTGGGAGAATCCAAATCTTTACTCTCCACCCTTCAAGAATCAGACTCTTCAAGGGTGGGGACTTGCATGGTTTGGCAAAGCCCCAGGGGAATTGACTTATATAAAGAGAAACCAGAGAAAGCTTTTATCTTTGAGAATTAATTGTAGGCAGAGAAGAAATCCTTCAAAAGGCTACCTGAGATACTAGGCAAAAACACCCTTCCCTGAAGACAGAGAACCCAAGCTAACCCTGGTGGCAGTGATGACCATCAATGACAGCATCCTCACTTTACAGCTAAACCATTCTTGGATCAGGTTTCTGAAGTTCAGATTATATCTACATCAGCCTTTCCCAAAGTGTGTTCCGCATGATGTCTCCAGGCATTTCATGAAGAGGAGCGTGGAACAGACAGGATTGCCAAATGAGTCTTGGGAAATCCTGCATCCACACAAAATTCATCAAGTTCTTCTACTGCTCAGAGATTTTAATATGGTAGTATTCTGAGGGGAGAGAGGAATTTGAGCTGTTTTTCAGATAACAGATCTGGAATATTCTCAAGTCAACATCAGCATGTCTTCCATTTTCATAAACAGCCACTAAGTATACTGGGTGGCAGAAGAGAATAAAGGTAGGTACTCTCCCAAAACCAGCTGAATATCTATTCTGTTTTTATACTTGTTACACTGCACATCAAAGCTGACCCTCAATAATGCCAGACTCAACGCCGTCTGATGTAACAGGCTCGGTAGTAGTTTGGCCCATCCACCTGTGATTCTCTGTTCTACCTTCCAGGTTATCCCCAAGCCTCCCTCCCACATAC
>NW_006443570.1:21509690-21515323 GCF_000325575.1 Pteropus alecto | reverse complement strand
TTGTACATAAAGATACCAATGTAAAAGGTGTCAATGTTCTGAAACAAAATATAATTGTAATAACTTAAACTGTCTTAACTAAGGGATTCAGAGTGTGCTCAGAGTAGAAATGCACTACAAATGAAGAATGATTTCAATTCTGACCCCTGATTTTTCTCCTCTAGAGCACAGTTTGTCTGTTTCAAAAAAAACAAAACAAAACAAAACCCACATTGCACCTCTCTGGACTGAAACCATTATGGTTAAATCTGAATACTGCATGGCAATGATTCCCAAACATGGGCCCTTGAAGAGGGTCTCAGCATCATTACACAGTCCTTCCAACCACATGAGCACCGAAATCTGTCTGCAGACCCCAAACTCAAAACTACAACTGCTATTACATGAAAGAATTTGTAAAACCTTTTGATGCTAAAAAAAAAAAAAAGGATCCTCATGTTTTAAAAAAACTGGAAACCAAGGCTAGCACTTTTAATAAATATACTCTCTGCTAGTAATCTGTCCTATTAGGAGGAGAACATATCTTGATATCTTCTTTTAAGTTACAGATTAAATAAATGATTTAAAAAAACACTGGTTTCCCAGTTTTCATCTCATAAGACATAGCAAAATTTGACATTACAAATGCTCATAAACCCAAATATTGCACAATCGTCCTCCCTAGGAGTTACTGGTGTGTCTTTAGAATAAAGTCTCAGTAAAACATTCTGACAGACCTGCACTGATTGGAAAAACAATAAAGCCACCAAAACCATGATGACCTTTGACTATTCACAAAAGACAGCATTTCTTTATTTCTGCTGGAGTTATGCAAGGGATGAAAAATGGAGGTTTTGTAAATTTGTGTTCCAAAGGAAACAAATCTTAAAGAACTACTGTGAGTGATGTTATCTCATAGATTAGACTAACGGGAAATGGTATGCAATAAATAATATATCTTAAGAAATGTTAGCAAGTGAGATCTCCTTTAATATCTATTTCTATTCACTATAGATATTATAAAAGAATCATCATGAAATACTCCTAACGTAAAGGCAATTTATTTGCCAGGAGAAAATCTTAAAAAGTCATTTCACCCATTCATAGTGAAGAGTTCATGAAGGCCTACAAAAGCAACTGTCCTTTAATAAATGGTTTTTTCTACTAAAAGTTCTGTCCAGTTTTAGGTTGGAGCAACATGTCACACCTTCTAAATCAAACAATCTGTGACTTAAATTCTAATCTTTATAGCTGACATAGAGAGATGATAAAATGTTTTCCAAATGCTGTGGGAATTTTTTTAAAGCTCCCAATGCATAATGCTTTTTTTTTTTAAAGAAAGAATTTATCATCAGTTCCAAGTTAGAGTTCAATTGCAACAAATACTCAGAACTGATGACTTAAAAAAAAACATACTTTCTATATAGACAGCATTATTGCTTCAATGAATTAATGCCAACAAATATGGTCAGTATTGTTTCCAGATTCCTCAAGCAACTGTACTTGTTGCACGGCCGACCCAATCCTGTCTGTCCTTGATTACTTAATGTTCTGTCATTTGCAAACTCAAACATGAAAAAGAAGAGGCATTTGGGCCACTTAATTTGGCAGTAGAACAAGTAATGTGGGCACAATCTAGACAGACTTTCTCACATAGGTCTCAATACAAAATACACCGTAGAAAGAATTCCCTCCCAAGATAAAAATCCCCTCCCTAGATGAAGAAGCCTTTGGGAGGATGGTTTCCATTTGGGAAGGGGTGGGGGAGAATGTGGACCTTAAGAGATTCCTTTTTGTTATAGCTTATCTTTTTTTAGCTTTTTTTAAAAAAGTATCCTTTGCTGATTAACTCCATTCTGTCTATTCTCTCAAAGGACTCCAAGTTCCCACAATACACATGCATTCAATTTTATTGCTTTGCACTTGATATACTGCTTTATAACTGTTCAAGGCATTTTTGGTGAACATTGTGTTTCTGTCTCCCAAACTATACTCTAAGCTTCTTAACAATAAAAACCATGCCCTGCCTCCACCCTGGGATTTTTTCTTTACCATGACTGCATTAGTCTATAAATTAATTTTGATTAAATGACATCTTTACAAT
Organism: Pteropus alecto; assembly: GCF_000325575.1. Taxonomy (NCBI): domain Eukaryota; kingdom Metazoa; phylum Chordata; class Mammalia; order Chiroptera; family Pteropodidae; genus Pteropus; species Pteropus alecto. Next base: position 21,513,240 of record NW_006443570.1, on the reverse strand, counting down.
AGTTTACATTTCCAGTTAGGAACAGTCTGGTTCTCCATTAATGCAAGTCTTTTCTTTTTCTTTAATGTCTAACCAGAGTTTTGCAGTTTTCTCTAATTATAAAAACAAAACATGCACGTGGTAAAACAAACAAACAAACAAACACTTGGAGTCTCTCTCAATCTCTCTTTCTCTCTTTCTCTCTCTCTCTCTCTCTCTCCTTCCCTGCCACCAGATTTCAGTCTCACCTTTAGGGGTAACCCCCTTCAACAGTTTCTTATGTAGCTTCCATAAGATGTTCATGCATGTGCATATCTGTGTAAGCATAAATATCATCTCTCTCCGCCCCCTTGCTTTACAAACTCTGGGCCAGTTATGAATTCACTACATCTCAGCTGGGAAAGGAAAAATATTTAAAGGGAACAGATCCATTTTTATATAACAGGGAACGAAGGATGAATTTGGAACTGAGAAATAATAAACTGATATTGGGCACAAAAGCTAAATATAAGCACACTATACACAGCACAAACTACAAATCTTTTCCATGGCTGAGCAGTATGCCATTGTGTGGATAAGCCATCATGTATTTAACCTGTCTTTTACTCATAGGCACACTGTTTCACATTTTGCAAATGTTGCTATAATTAATCTCTTTGTATGGAAATCTTTGTTTATATTTGGAAATCTGTTGGACAAATTCCTAGAAATTGAATTGTTAAGCCAAAGGTTATATATATTTTAATTCTGAGTGGCACTGCCAAAGAAACTGTATCCATTAACACTCCCTCTAACCACGTGTGAGTGCCTGCTTCTTCACATCCTTACCAACACTGTATGTTATCAAATGTTCTTTTTGCCAGTCTAACAGTGACATATGACATTTTATCCCTTATGACATTATAAGTGAAACCAGGTATCTTTTCATGTTTAAAAACATGTTTATATTCCTTTCTCTGTTGAAATTCTTTATTCAAATTGATTTTAAAAGTTCTTTGTGTGTTAAGAAAAAAAATGACTCTTTATTCTGTCATATCTTACTAGACTATAGTTTGCCATTTGACTTGGTTTCTGGTATTTTGAACCACATACAAGTTTTATATTAGAGTCATCTCTTTTATATTCACCAAAAATATCTAGCTTAATTTTCTGAACACAAATATATGTTAACTTCCTTTTAAGAGAGGTGAAGTCAGACAGAAAAATTAACAACTAGTCACCAAAAATCCTTCCTCTGAATTTGGAAGAGCAAGTATCTGTTAACCAAACCACTGCCAGCACCTGATGAATTAATTCATCTAAATGGCATCTGCAGATTCTTGGAAAGGCACATTTTCTCCTTTTGTTTGAAAAATCCATGTGCTTCTCAGTTTCCCAGAGTCCCGCATCTCTCTTTTGCCTCTAGTAAAAGATGCTTTGACTTAGCTGTTTCAAAACAGAAGTGATTACAGATGAAGATTTTGGCCCTTGCCCTGCCACGGCAGAGACTGTTCAACACAACACCCAGTTTCTTTGCCAGTTCAATAAGCAAAGAAAAGAGATGTGGTCAATAACCCAGAGAGACTATGGCCTAACACAAGACCAAAGCGGGAAAAGAAAAAATAATGATAGCCAGGCAGGTTCTCCAACTACCTACTAAGTCCCCAGGCAATAAACAAATGACAGATATACTCGCAGATAATTGTTTCTCTCCTGGCATCTTCTTCCTCTTATCCTTTCCAGTAAAAGAACAGAGAAAAAAGAAGTAGGGGGAAAAAAAAAATTGAGAAATGATTTCTCTCTTTACCTCCAGTGGCATAAAGTCACTTACGTTATGGCAAGGACATTAACTCTGATTAAAATGATGTGTCCTCTCAAGTTCAGGGAAGATTTTAACTGCATTCTATGGCATCTATTTGCATCCTATTTATGCTTGGTATTTGAACGTGATGTTACCGAATTAATGTCTGTGTAAGCGGGATAGCTAAAAAATAATAATCAATGTGCCACCACATGCTAAGCAAAGATCCTTTGCAGGGGGTTTATTTATTTAACAACCCCCCTACGAATGTTTATTTCTTGAGTGCCTGCCACATGTTCAGATCTGTGGATACCGACTCCTTTTCTCCAGAAGTATATAGTCTAAGGAAAGACTAAAACACGTAAAAGTAACCTGCTTTAAGCCTTTTCTAGGAAGAATGCATCAAGTGCTGAGAAAAAACACAGGGAGCATAATCAATCAAACTAGAAGTCAGGGGAAAAACCATGGACAGGGAGAGCATGGACTCTTCCAAAGAGAAGCCTGAAAATAAAAAGGACAGTGGTGGGCAAGAACTTAACTAAGGGTCTGTTTAGAGGGAAGGAAGATTTTTTTAAGATGGAAGAGAGTAACAATGAGACGGGTAGAAGAAAACTTGAAAATCAGTACAGAGGTTTGTAATTGATGGAGTAAGCACAATTCCCAGGGGAGGCAGGAATATACACAATTCAACAAATATCTATTAAATGCTACCTTGTGTCAGTATTGGGCTAGATGCAAACAAAAGATTTAATAAAAACTTGCTTCTAACCCTGAGGACCTCAGAGTCTACTGAGGTAATTAACTCAACATGCAAGTTAACACAGAGAGAGTATTATCATATGAGAAGTACAAAGTACTGTTAAGTACATGGGAGGCATACCTAAGCCATATTTTGGAAATCAGGATTTCCTGGAGGAATCGATAAATTTGTGGAATCAAGAGCAGAGGTAGAAGAAAGAAAAAAAACAGAATGAATAAAAATACCAAAAGGGGTTAGGTAGCAGAAGGAAACTTCTATGGGGAAAATAGGATTTTATAGTTGAGAATAAGTGAGATTATGATTAGAACCTTCAGAATACAGAAAAAGTGAAATTCTGAATGACCTCTAGAAATTGTTTCTAAGAAAGGAATAAAAATGAAAATAATTAGTACATAGCTTAATGCTCACCAGTTTTGGTGCAGGAACAAAGAAAGAATATAACAAGGATGCCCTGGAGCTGGAAACTTGGCCATGACACGACAGCAGACCCAACAAAGCAAGGATGACGATTCTCAGAGACCAGGAAGCACAACACTAAAATGGGTGACTACATACAGGGGGCAGGGCTGAGACTTCTAGCCGCCCCCCGCCCGTTCCCCCCGCCACCAGACTTTTCCCCTTGTCCCTAGAGTTTTGGTCTCCAAGCAATCAGTTCTTATGTTTTGATTTCTACGCTTGATTTTAAAACACATTTTGAAAAGGCACTTCTTGAAAGGCAAAGATTGGGAGGAAAATACTGAAGCTCTTAAGAGCTCCTGTCTAGCTGCCAAAGCATTGTTTTAGTCAAATGTCAAGTGAAAAGGGAGAAACAGAATGATGATTTTATTTGAATTGCTTCCAATGAAAAGCAACCTCCAGCGAAACACTGGGGCCACTTTGCTGGAAATCTTGGCATGTCGACAACAGAAATGGAAGGAGAAAATTGCATCTTCCAGAAAGCACAGTAACAAATAGGAAAAACTGCAGTGATGTGCTTTCAGGTTCCTGTGGTCAGGATCCATTTTATTCTTTCCTACTTCATGCTGTAAATG
>NW_006443570.1:21498341-21509270 GCF_000325575.1 Pteropus alecto | reverse complement strand
ATATGAAATGATTTTAAACATAGTTTTTCCCTTACACAAAGGGCATTTGGAAATGATTCAAGGTCAAATCCTTTGTTTTAAGTAAAATTAATATATTAAATGCTAAATTTACCAAACTAAAAGTAGGAAATAAAAAGAAATATAAATATATTCCAAAACTTTAAGATTTCAGGATATAGTTAAGTGATCATCCCTCCTGGTGATAAGTGAAATTGCACCTCGGCTGGATTAGCTACTGTAAATATCCGAGGAATCAAAATTCTAAGTGTTCAGGGATTCCAGGGACCCCTGTAGCCCAGAGGTCAATGTTAGGGGAAATGGGGAATGAAAAGAAGAAAAGATGGGGGGCAGTGATCTTGGAACTGTGAAACCATCACAAAGTACCGAGAGCCTTACGTTATACTCATAAGTTATAGCAGCCAACAGGCCTCTAGGTTAATCACCATCGTAACCTCTTCCTTAGAAATTTTCCCTCCTTCCTTCCTTCCTTCCTTCTTTCCCCTCTCCCTCCTTTCCTCCTTCCCTCCCTCCCTTCTTTCCTTCCCATTTCACTATTCTCTTTCTCCAAATTCATTGAGTTATTATAACTAACAAAATAATATATAAGGTATACCATGTAATGATTTGATATACATATATAGCATAAAATGGTTAACATAATCAAGCTAATTAATACATCTATCACCTCACACAACTACTATTTTTTGTGTATACATGGCGAGAACACTACTGTTAGTAAATTTCAAATATACATTACAGCATTATTAACAAGTCACGATGTTGTTCATTAGACAGATCTCTTAGAAATTTTAAAACCAAGTTGAAGGCAGACATTTTCAGCAGTTTTTAATCTTTATTAATCACATTTATTAGACGCTCGCTATGTGTCCTATTCCATTTCATATACTGGAGTTACAAATCAAATAGACTTTGCCTCTGATGAGCTGCTTATTCTTATGTGAACAAAGGGATTAAGTGTTCTGTGTCTGGGAGTCTTTTACTCATGAACTGAAAGTCAAGCCCCAGGTCCCACCTTGTCATTTGTGGCAACTGTCCCAGATCCTCCTTATTCCTTCTCAACCTGCTCTCACTCTCTGATCATTCTGCCATCTCTTTTCTGACCTTTGTCTTCATGTCCTATTTTTTATTCACGCCTACTCCTTGAACTTAGGGCTGGTAACTATGGGTACCTTGGCTTGGCGGCCAGCACACTTTTAAGGATGTGGCTCAGGCCTACTTCACCATCTCAGCCCAATTCCTACCGCCCACCCCAGGCAGATGTTCCTACCCAATTCAACCTCCAGAGGTAAACTCCAGCTTTCAGCTCTATAAGAGGCATGCACAAAGTACATCGTGAGAGCAATGGAAAGGAGAAACTAATGCTCTCGAGGCAGGCTTTTGCAGAGGAAGTGATGGCTAAACCGCGTCTCAGAGGATGAGCAGAGTGGATAAGGGTAGGAAGGACATTCCAAACAAAGGAGACAGCACGTTAGTGAAGAAAATGGATGCCTTTTGTAGTTGGTTTTGTGGACAACAGCCCCTCATGGATAATAATAAAATGTTTACTGAGCTCCTACTTTATGGAAGGCACACGGCTCAGTACAGTATTAAGTATCTGTGGAATAAATAAAATAGCGGCTTCATATGACAAGTTATACGTCGAAATCAGAAAATAACCTAGAACGTTATCCTACTAAAAATACCAAAAACAGAAACAAACAACAACAACAAACAGAAAATTCAGAGCTCTTTCCTTCTGTAATCACTGAATGACAAATGAGGCTGTGTGAGACCTGGTCCTTTGTGCCAGAAACAGAGCCACAGGACCCTGGGCCCAAAGGGATCTGGTCTTGATTAAGGTTATTTTCCTTTGTAACATTCAGTTTGGAGGGAAAAAGGAAGGCGGATTTAAAAAAACAAAACAAAACTGGAGGAGCCCAAGCAAGATGCATCAGGGAATTTTGTCACAGGGCTTTATTTCCTTTGTGAACTGGACTCTAGGAGCCCTTAATTCCTGTCTTCATTTTGGCTACTGTGTCAATCATTCACTTTAGTTCTAACCACTTTCTGTCTTAGTGTCTTGCCTTAAAAAGGGTTTCGTCGAACCCTTGGTGAATTTAACAAAATAAGTTAAATCAAGTTTGCACAACCTCTTATTAAAAAATGGTTCTAGGACGATTATTCCAATTAAACAGCCTTTGTTACAGGGTTCCATCAATATAGTGTAAGAATTCCTTAATTCTAAGATGTCATTAAATGTCTTATAACAAGGATGAAAAAGCTCCATAATCTCAGCACGACTGGAACTTAAATTAGTGTAGCCAGTTTTGTGAAGACTAAGTCAAATTCCTTTTTATATACCTTTCATTGTGGGTTGCAGAGTCTGTGTCCCCTCAGGCTTCACTCATTGAAATCCCAGCATTCATCTCATTTGGCCCTCAAATGGGAGAGAACGGCATCAATCACCATTTATGAGGTAGTACATAGCTCTGGAGGCAAGCGACAAGTGGGAAAATAATGTTGGAAAGGAATCCAGAAAATCCACCTAGATGCAAAGCAGTCCTGATAAAAAAAACACCTGGAAATACCCTCCATTCAATCTTGGCCGACCACACTAGTATGTGAGCTCATCTGGTTATACCTCCTTCTGCTCATCCTATGAATCAATATTCACTAACCTCCAGGCCATAGGTGTACCTCCATCTCTCTCTGCCTCAGCTCCCCACTAGACTCCTAGGTGTCTTCATCACCAATCTAGGTTGCCTACCCAGTTCCCTAACCTCCTCCATGCTAAGGACCTTCACCTCCAATTCATTTTAGCATGGCAACATCCTGAATCTTTAACACCCAAATACCCGCAAATTCAAAATTGCAAACTTAGAAATCCTGTTTCCTGTCCTTTCATCTCTCCTAGCCAGCTACCTCTCTGGCCTTGGGGAATCTGGCAACATCTTACAATTGTTTAAATTCTGCCTAAGAAGCCAAGATACTCATATGGCTATCTTCTCAGCACCTAAGAATGCCCGGGACCCCTGGAATCTGACTTCGCAACCCGGCAGTGCCTATACAAACCCCTTGACCTTCGTGCATGCCTACCCTGCCCGGGCTTGGCAGTCTATTATCTCAATTTCTCTAACATTCCCGGTCTCAGTGTCCAGCTCCCTCCAGAGCTGTAGAGCCCTCTCAGGCTCTCCACCCTTATCCAGATTCACTTACTGTCCAGCCTATATCCCAGGGTCAGTCTCATCACTTATACTCTCATCGGCAGCATCTACTTCATTCTCAGCTAGCTCTTCATTTACACTGCCCTGCTAATCTGTTCTCCAGTTCCTTGCTTTCCAAGGCCTCTGGAGGATTCTACCACCCAGAAATCCTTTCAGTGATTCTCTTAAAGCTCCCTTACCAGTGCCAACAGCAGTTGTTTCAAAAGCCTACCAGGTCTTTGACCCCATCCATAACCAGTCACTCTCAACAATCTCATCTTCACCAAGGCATCCAAGTAAGGGCTTTTCCAGCCCCTCCTCCCTCTTTTTCCCCTCCTCATCTCCTTCCCTTCAATCTCAGAAGTTGGTATCCTACCTCCCACCACTAACTCTTCCACCTGTGCTCTTGATGTTATCCAAATCTGTCACTTAAATGCTATGCTACCTTTAGAAGTTAAACCTGTCTGTGACTCAGTTTTCTCATCTATAAAACACAGAGAAGAGCATCTATCTCACAGATTTGTAGTGAAAAGTAAGCAGGACCACATATGCAAAGCACCTAAAACAGTGAATGACATGTACACGAGACTATTTTCTTTTACTTCTCCCTTTCATTCTCCTCAGCCTACAGAGTCAGACCCTTATTACCCAAGAAAATAGTTATTTGTCCTCAAGCAACCACTTTCTCTTGCTCAGCACCATGCTTCTGGACTCAACACTGCCTCTACCTTACCCCTGCCCACTCCTTGGCTCCCTGCAAGAGGGCTTCTTCCCCTGTAATAGTACAGAATCTGCTCTCAGCAAGGTCACCAATGACTTCTAATGGCAAATCCATTACCTAGTTTTCAGTCGACTCCGTCATCTGAAACCACTGCCCTCCATCTCTTCCTTGAAACTCTTCACTTGCCTCTCCGGGCTCTTTTGCTTCTGTGATTTGTCCTTCTTGGTCTCTTACACCAGCCCCTCTGCCTGCAACCCGTAAATGTCAAGGCTGCTGGTTCTACCCTTGGCTTTCTCTTCCTCCCCCAAAGATAAGCTCATCTCCTTCCATAACTTGGGCAGTGCCTGGTATGCTAATGATTTCTCATTCATTCCTCACACAGCCTCTCTTCGGGGCTCTATCTGCCTGCTGTCTCTACCTATGTATCCCAAGGGAACCTCAAAATCGACATGTCCAAAATGAGGTTACCACTTTCCCCAAATCTCTTCTTCTTCTGTATTTTTTCAACCCAGCTCCCCGCTTCAAACCCCTGGTAGTGTGCTGGGCAAAGGAGATAATTCTAGTAAACACATTTTAGTGGCCATATGTGACCCCATTGGTAAAGAGAAGTAGGTTAACCCTGCATTCATGGACAAAAATAAAAGTAAGAATCATTAGTCAGAAGGAGGAGAGGGCAACAAGTAAAATCTAAGGGGTACATTCCAAAAGCAAGAGCTTCACAAAAGACCTAGGTAGCTCAAATTTGGGGCTAAGAGCAAGAGAGATCTGAGAAAGTAAGAAAAGGTCCAGACGGAGCCCATTCTCAGTACTTACACGGTGCTGTGTGTGACTTCCAAGAGCTGGAAGCCTCAGCTATGCTCACTTCCTCCCTCTCCTCACTTCAACTCTGATGTCCACTCAGTTCCCAAGTTCCTCTAGATTTCTCTGGTTCTATCTTCCTTGTTGCCACTATCCCACCAGTTTAGGACTTCTCTGTTTCTCACCTCGCAAACCACAATCACCTACTAACTGTTCCCTGCCTGGAGTCTCTGTCTCATTGTCAATCTTTCTAAACCATAACTGGGATCATACTGTTTCTCTGCTTTAAAACTCTCAATGGCTCCTGACTGTCATTAGGCTCTTTCGGCCTTTATAATCTAGCCCCAATCTACCTTTCCAGCTTCCATCACCATCACTACAGCTACGACAAATGACTAGTATTCGTTGCTACCCTGGAGCATGCCATTCTCTGACTGCTTCGCCCACCATGCAGGTTATTTTTTCTGTCTGGAAGACCCCTCCTTGCCTTACCCTTTCTACAGCCAACTGCCATCACTTCTTCTTAACATGCCATTGCAAATGTCTCATTGGCTTCCTCCTCAGATAGAGAGCTATTCCTTTCTCCACCCATTAGTCTTTTTTATATTTCTTTATCCTCTGTCTTCTTTATTCACAACGGGGCCCCTCAAAGGCAGGGCCCTTATCTTATTCTTCTAGTTTATGTCCCCAGGGGGTGATATTACAGTGTTTAGCACAGAAGAATAATGAAAATAGCCAATAGCCTTTTATAAGCACCATCCCATTTAACCCTCACAAAAGCTAGGTAGGCACTAATTATCTCCATTTACCAAATGAGTGAGTCTGGCCGGCGGTTCAATAATGTTTCTAAATGACAAGTTGACTTTACACTGTGAATGGTTATAGCCATTCAGCTTTAAAGAGACCCTCAATAAGGCCAGGGTCATTATGGAGACAAAGTCTCCTGGCCATTCCAGCACACAAAATAAAACTTTGAAAGACCCTGGCGACTCCTTTCCAAGAGATTCCCAGGCTCCTGTGTGGAGTGTGCTTAATACATCCCTAGCCCTTGCTGCTCTCTCCCAGAAATCAGATGTCTTCATCACTGGTGGCTTCTGTCTTACTTGGTGACTAAAATGTTAGTTATTCCTTCATAAACCAGTTAAGGCTGAGAACTATGCTCATAAAATCCTCAGAATTTCTTCAACTAAAAGCTCATCTGGATGAAGCGAATACTCTCAAAGGGAAATGTAAAAGACCAAAACTAACTTGAGAAGTGAAATACTGCAATATAACAATAATCACAGAATATCTATACATTCTTACCAAATTACTACCTGCCCAAAAAGACATTGGGCTCAGACAGGTTCATAGGCAATTTTTAAAACTTCTAAGGAACAGAAAATTATCATGCTATTGAAACTATTCTAGAGCCTAGAAAAAGAATTTTAGGTGATCCTTATTCTTTTCTATGTTTTCCTGAAACTCCATATAGAGCCTGTATTACTTTAGAAAACTAAACCTACCTGACTTATAGAAATTTTTAATAAGAAAACAATTATGGATCTGTACAAAGTTTTCTCTATAAGTAAATGAGTTTTCACGTATAATCTAAAATGAGCGAAAATTGAAAAATAAAATGTCCGATGATGTGTTCATTTATTCCCTTTTTGTCTGCAGACCTATAACGTGCTAGGCCCAGCGTTAGGCACTGGGGATAAAATGGTGAGCTAAACGCACACAGCACCCATCCTCATGGAGTTTACGTTCTTATGAAGAGAGAGACATCAAATACTTCCCAAAACATATATGTTACAAATGCTGATGAGTGGTATGAAATAAATACATAGGTTACAATGACGGTGCATAAAATACTATGAAGAGGGCCTTATCTGGGGGTCAAGAATGATGGAATATCAAGCAACTGTTAAAACTAATGATGTGCTGATAAATATTTGATGACATAGAATATTCATGACAGGATAAGTGAAAACTACAAAGCAGTATGTATAATTTAGACCCCTTTTGTATAAAAATTACATTTACACAGAAAAAAGGCTGGAAGGATATATAAATACAATAAAATGCAAAATGTTAGCAGGGAGATTTAGGAGTCCTGTTTTCTTGGGCTTCTCTGTAGTTTCCAAATTTTCTAAGAGATCTTATACTACTTGTCTAATATTGTTTGTAAAAGCCTCCCTCGATATTTTAAGTTCTTTTTTATCATGGTAAAACATCATATCACAAAGTCGTAACCATCTTTAAGCATACAATTCTGTGGCATTAAGTATATTCACATTACTCTGAAACTATCCCCACCATCCACCTCCAGAACTTTTTTATCTTCCTAAACTGAACTCTGTACCCATTAAACACTAATGAACCATGTCCACTCTTCCCAGCCTCTGGCAACCACCAAGCCTCATTTGATTTTAAAATTCCAACATTCAAAGTCCAAGCCTCCTTCACACTAAAAAGTATAAATGACCTTCATCTGGCAAACTCCCATCACTAGAAAAGACTACCCAAGTAAGGCAGGCAGGAGCTAGAGTTTCATAGAGCTGGGAGACAGTCTAGGTGGCAATTTTGGACAGAGGACGGCAGGAATAGTAGTAGGAGGAGATTCTAAAACAGAGATGGGAAGGCAAGTAACTGCTTGTTCTGAAGTTTGGCCCAGGGCCCTGAGAGCCACCAGAGCATTCAGGAGCAAGGACTAACCAACCATAAACCTCTGCTGCTTTCACTTCAACGCTGATTGACTCTGGCTGCTATGAGGCGTGCATCCACCCAGAAGGATGGTAAGGAAGAGTTATCGAAGTTTAAACGTCAAAGAATTAGGCATCCCAAAATCCAAATGCAGGAATTTCCCTCACAATTCTCTTGACAGCTGGCCATATAGCACCTGCCTGAACACATCCAATGACAGGGGTGCAAAAGAGCCCTGACATTCCAGAGAAGAACAACCAGACAGCTTCATAAATCCCCAAACCCATAAATACAGAAAGGATTGTAGAGGCTTCTGGCTTTTTCCTGAGACTTTTTTTTTAATGTCTCGCCTCCCACTGCAACCCTTTTCAGCCTTCTTCAAAACTCTATCTCACCAGAAAAAATTTTATCCTGGCTCAAGGAACTGCTAAAATTTTCATGAACTTTTTTTCCCTATGAAATACATGGTGGATGTATTCCCAGCACTGCAAAATTCATCCTCTAGCCTTTCATTTATCCAAAACTCCTTTGTTCGGTTTTTTGGGTTTTGTTGTTTGTTTGTTTGTTTGTTTGGCTAAGACCTATTCATTCTTTGGACATCTTTGCTTTTTCTTTCTTAATATCACTAAAACTAGCAGCTGATTGTCTTTCCAAAAGAGCCATTTTCCACAAAGTTTTAATTAGCTAAAGTTACAATCAAGCCTCAATTCAAATCTGAGTCTCAGCAAAATTACAAATTACTACTTGTCAGGAACCTCTGGGATCGCTGAAAGCTCTCAAAAATCAGGGCAGTGTTAAATCCGCAAATTCTAAGTATATACTGTCTATGTGGCTTTTCTCTCTTCTTCCCTCGCTCTACTAACAGCAGAGCCCCACATGTTCTTGGGAACATAGTCTAGGTGATGAAAAGGCCTGCTCTTAAGTACCTTTGCCCATCTGCCTACCCAGTGCAGCCAGGAAAAATGTTTATAGAAACCCTGGAGGTGCATGGGTGACCCGACAGAGGACTGGAAGGAGTACAAAAGTAGGAGGTGAAAGCAGAAAACGTGGGCAGGGAGTTTGGGCTGATCTGGCTGAAGGGCAGCAGTGGGGGGAGGTGGGGTACTTACATGGGAAGCTCTGCTAAGCAGTCAGAAGGCGCCCAGCTCTTGGGGGCAGAGAACAGAGGCAGACAGGCTAAAAGAGGGGTGAAGCTAATTTCAAAATGTCACCTGGAGATAGCCCACCCAAACCCTCACCAGCTGTCCTTTCATTACTCAAGTTCACACTTAATGTTCCTTTTGCTACCTACTCTTATCAGCCGGAGAGGCCTGGGTTAACAAGTCAACTTCTTTGAGAAGCTGTGCTGGTGGTAGTTAAAAAAAGGGAGGATAAACATCAGAGAGAAAGGAAAACCACAGATTGTGAGCTCGAAGCACACTCTGGCCAAAGAACCTGGAAGGCTTATTTCATAGGACTGTTGTGAGGAACTCACGAGAACGCAGATGAAGGTGTTCTACAAATAAAGTGCTATACAAACGGCTGCTGTTAAAGAACTCGATGAGCACAGAGTGCAGGAAGTGGGATCATAACGGCTCAGCACCACTTCTTTAAAGAGTGACATCTAACTAACTTTCCCTTTTACTTCAAAAGTAAGAATGGCAGTTTGGGGAAAGGTAATACACCTGGCATATCTGACTTCATTAAAAAAAAAACATTCAATGAGATTTTTATCCACGGAATCCTGTGCACTAGATGGAGCCTCGAGGACTAGATATGGTGAACTGGTAGGTAGCCGAACCAACATGCTTCCAAAGTGCAAATTCTTGAATGAATATTAACTTAGAGGGAAGTTTCTCACTGTGTTTCTCTACAGGACTCCATTCTGGCCATGTTCAGCTCAACATCATTCTTAATTCTCTTGAAAAAAGGAATCAGGAACTACTGTTCACATGAACAGATACAATTGGTTAGTAGCCAGGTACTGAGGCACAGTGTAGCTCAGGGATAGAGCAGATATTCCCAAACTAGGAGAAGACAACACTATAATCAGCTGTGTAAATGCAATATTCAGAATAATTTTTATAAACTGCTTGCAATTTACACTTAATCCCCATACGTAAAGCAAAGGCCTTAAATTGGTGAACTGCACATGCTTTGTTTGGCTTGCTCGAATGTTAAGAAAAAATTTAAACTGGCTAACAGCATGTAAAAATTAACTGGTTTCACATAAAAACCCAGATTTTAAGCTTGAAAAAGCAGCAGACCTCATTTCTGCAGGGCAATATCTGCTGGACGGGAGTGCTGCCTTCTCTCTTTGATGGGCCTCTTTTTTGAGCACCCCACTTTCATTCCACTTCACCTGCGTGGCCCCTATTGGCATCTGAGTTAGTGATTCCTGCAGTCAAATGTTGGTTCATATTATTATATATGTCCAACTTACAGTAGATGTTTTTTTTGATTGTGCATTAAACTCCAACTCAAATTTTTCTCTCAGCCTTTGCAGGTTTTGCTCCTGCAGCAAGATCCAACATCTGATCACAACTTCATAATGACAACCTGTATTTACAGAACATCTCTGTTTCCCAGTGTGCTTTCTTATCCTTTGGTTTATTTAATATTCCCAACATTTCAGCAAGTCTGAGCTTACTGTCGGTATTATAAGGGAGATCAACTAGCTGACAGGGGCCAAAGGCAAGATGTCAACTCAGGATTTGGGTTAAACCTTAACCTACCATTTCCCACCACACCATGCACCCCTCAACCCCTGGAGACAGCCCTGATACCAGGCTGACCCAAGTGGAGGAGATTTAAATCCAGTTTGCAAAGCTGATGGGCTGCTCTGGAAAGAGGACAGCATTTGGAATCCTTGCTTTACTTCCTTTTTTAATCTTCTTTAAAAAGCTGTATAGTAGTGTTTAATCCAAAGACAGCTGATTCTCATTTACACTTAACCTGTGTTGAACTCATATACTAAATTTTAAAGCTCCGCTCTTGAAAATGTATTTTGCTCTTTAAGATCTCCTTGGTAACACTCATAATTGGTATCTGGGCTCCAAAAAAAAAAAAAAAAAGCTTGGATCTAATCAGTGACTGGAATTAGAATAAAATCCAATTGGAAATCCAACTCAGTAAAGTTCCAGGATGACAGCTGTGTAGCAGACGCAGAGATCAACCTGTCTGGAGGAGGACCAGAAAGTCACAGGAAATGGGGACTCTCTGAGGTAAAAGGGGGAACTCAATAGACTACCTGATTAAATAGAGTTTGGGGAGGAAAAAATCTGAGGACATAGTCAAACAATATAAGGAGAAAAAAAGGCAATTATAAACTTCAGGAAAAACAAAAATCTGTACAAAAAACGTAACCATAATACACCACTTAAATTTTCCCCCAACAATATTTATAGATCTTTAACTACAAACGGAGCATGAATTTCAACCTGCACACAAAGCATGAATCACAGTTACGTAACAGAATATAAATATCACCAACTTTGATAAAGAAAAAATTAAGATACAGAAAACAAGAGGGAGAAGGGAAAG
>NW_006443570.1:21468685-21497105 GCF_000325575.1 Pteropus alecto | reverse complement strand
GAAAATAGACCAAAGTGGGAGTGGGGAAGCAATATCTTGCATCCTAATACACTCTGATGATGGGCTCCAGGGTACATGCTTTGTCAGCTTCTTACTTCTGCTTCTGTTTGGAGGGAATCAGAGTTTAAAGAAGATAGAGAACATTTCATGACTGCCACCATTTCCCTCTACAGAGCCCCTGACAAGACACAGCAATCAGACAAAGCCTCAAAATCCTTAACACTCAGCTCACAAAGCTGCTACTAATCAATCATTGTTGGCAGACATGTTTTATTTTATCATATCTGGCTCAGTACACCTGAACATTCTGTCATTAACAGAAGCCCCAAAGATGACAGTTATCCTATGATCTCTTAGTAGGAACACTGTCATTACATTAACGATTTAAAGTTTTCTGTTTATTTTTCTTATTGAGGTAATGAATTTTATAAGTTTATTATCAGCTACATGAAATAGGACTCATTTCCATTTCTCCTTAAACGGCCTTAATGGAATTGAGGTCCAGAGGTTGGTGGGCTGATTTGTGAACCTAACCATCCTTAATAATAGAAATTAAAGTTGAAATTTCCAGAAATCAATTTAGAACTGGTCTGAGTTCCACCTAAACATAAACAGTGTGCTCTAAATGCTCGGTCCTGTTCCCCTTCCTTTAAAGTGCTTATAATACAATTTGGAAAGAAAAATGAAAACTACAAATCAACATAAGTAATTGCCAAGTTGCTGACGAGAATAACACCAGAGCTTCTAAAAAGGGACTATCCAAGAGTTAGAGAAAGCTTGATAGAGGTCACAACTGAACTGGGACAGGCAGAGAGCAGATGGGAAGACATTCCAGGCAGGAGGAACAATCAGCACAAAGAGAGGAAAACGGGGTTTGTGAGGAGACAGGCTTGTCTGTCAGTACCTACCTGCTGAGAGTAAACCTGGACTTGGGTGGGATGGAGCAGCACCCAGCACAGAGGGCCTGGGCACAGCAGGTAACTGAGAACCACTGCTCTAACGAGTCACTGAGTGAATACACTACTTAAGAAAGATTAGTGCCACAGCATAAGAGATGAATTGAAGCTTGGGAAGGTACAATAGGAGATAGGGATTATGTTCTACCTTCCTAGGTATCTCCTAGGTACAATGACACGGAGTGGTCTGTTGTCTCTCCCTGCTTGCCATCCACAAGACAAAGAATGTGGACCAACCTCCTGCCACTTCCTCCTACTACCTCTGACTTATCGGTCCTAGCAATCTCCATCTTACCACTGCACCCAGCATCCTAAGAAGCACTGAGGCTACTCCAGGTTACCTGAGGGCTGGGAAATCACTGAGGGATCTAACGAAGCACATTCATAGGTAGTGAATTATAGTGGCAGTAGGGTATAATGGTGAAGAGGAGCTTGGGCTAGGAGTCAGCCTGCCTGGATTTGAATCCCAGCTGCATCACTTACCAATTTGTGATCTTACAAAAGTTACCTAACTTCACTGTGCCTCAGTTTCTACATCTATAAAATGGGGCTAATAATAGCATTTATCTCATAGGACTGTTATGGAGCTCAAAATACATATAAATTAATACAGGTAAAAATGAAAACAATGTCTCACACACAGTCACTGTTCATTATCAGTAGTATTTATTATCCCATATATTAACTAACTAGTTTGAAGGTTAATTTTATAATTTATTTCAAGTCATCTAGTACACTGGTTTTTCTTAGAAAATCTAAACATCCCTCAACTGCATCTGACCCCACACAACAGCCTGATGTTCATATAAAATTTTGGAAGAGAGAACTGAAGAATTATTCAGTCCAATTAACTCTCTCTTTTAAAGATGAGGAAACTAAGACTCAGAAAGGCTATTTGCCAGGGATTGGTAAAAATTTCCTTTCAGTTGATTTGAATCGTCCAAGATCACAAAGGAAATTAGAGGTGAAGCAGCAAGGCCCCCCTCTTTAACTGTGCTGTTTCAATCTCCATGACCATTTGGAATAGTCCCTTCCCACCAACTTTAATATTTGCAGCCTGAATCCTCCAGGAGGACTAAAAATTCACATTTCCAAATCCTCAAAAGTTCCAAAATGCAAGATAATTTGGTGGCACTGGGACCAAGACACAATATAACCAATCACATAAAAGGTATTCGGTTTTTCTGGTATGATTCTGTACTTCAGGTTGCATTGACAGAAGACATCTGAAACACAGAACCATGCTCACTGGCAAGTGTTCACCTTATACCAAGGCAAGGCCTCTGGGAGAAGAGTTCGGCCAAGTGAAAAAATCTGATTAATAAAAAGATAAGAAGCCAAGAAATAAATTCAATGACTGCTCACAGAAAGAATACCAAAGAAAGGATGGGGAAGAGACTCAGTGCCCATATTTTAAGAGCTTTAAGGATAAAGATGGGGGAAGGGTAAGAACTGATTTTCTAATATTAGACTCACCACATGCTCAATTCTCAAATCCCAGGCAAAACGAGGGCCCCCGTCCTACTGATGAGTCCCAGGCAGCATTCTGCTTCGGGACACTTTCTGCATCGGGACTATGCACAAATCCCATCTATCTCAACTCCTCACTGCAACATAAAATTACTCACAGGGCTTATCTTGTAATGTCCTTTCATCTTTACCTCCCACTAACTGAAAACAACACATTTAAAAAATATTCAAGACCCCTATAGTAAGTTCAGATTCCTATTTATCATAAACCAGTTTATCCTGAACTCAGTGTTGTGGGCTGGAGAAACATGCCTTCATCTAAGCTGCTTTTTATAAAAGGAAAAAAAATAGTAATAATAAATAAAAGTCTACAAGAATACCAGAACACTATCAATTTGGACTAAATCCACAGACTCCAATGCAAACAGCCAAGGTCCTTAAGCCTCGAGCACAAACATCCCGTTGGCCCTTTATTAACTGAAAAATAAACAATTGGGGGAAGACATGGGTATATGCCTTAACAAATGACATGATGTTCTCAAATTTCCATTTATTTTTAAGTAAATATTTCCTTTTTTAACTTCAAGGTTATAAAAGTAATAAATGCTATGAACATTTTAGGATTTACAATAAGAAGAAAGCAGGAGGTCACGTCTCAAAAAGTTCTTGAAATAATGATCAGTAAAATCTCAAGTCTGGCTAAATTCTAACCCAAGTAAGAACATTCTCCTAACCCATTTGCAAGATGATTTTCTAGCTGGACAGAGTCTTCATTTGCTGCCACTCATCGTTGTATCATTTTGCTGTGCTCTTTAAAACAGCCCCAGAACTCCAACCCAATTCCTAAGTTCCTGGGGATTCTCTGGCAAGAGGTCACCACCTCTCTTGTATTATGTGGTCTTGTATTATGTGGTCAAGGCAGCCAAAAATCCTCTCGCCTTAACATCACTGAGGAGCAGGGGGCTACCACTGGATGACTATGCCAACAGGACAAGGACAAACCAGAGGCTATTTTGTGGGTAGCCAACCAGGTGATGAGGTTTGGGAAAGGGCAATTCTTGGAAACTGAGAGCTATGAAATTGGGTTGGGGTGTGGCTGGGGGAAAACTCAGGAAGCCCTTGAATCTTCTGGCTGAGGCAAAATAAGGACCCTAGAAAACGAGAGGTGATAATGTTTAGAGATCTGGTAAGGTCGTGTGAAAAGGACAAGACACCAGCTTTGGGATCGACGGAAGGATGCAATTAATAAGCATTCTAATTGATGATCCATGCACTGGTTCAAGCAATACATATTGACTGAGGCCTACTGTGTATAAGACCCTGAGCCGTGCAGAACACGACTGTGAATAACAGAAGGGGCTTACTCTGATAGAGCTCTGGGAGAAAACACTATTAATGTGGGTATTGACTATTGTAGTTCTTTGGAGAACAGAGCCACCTTTCATACCGTGGCAGCTGCAAGAGGGTCTGCTTAGCATCCTTCAAACTTACCTAAAATAAAACCTGCAGTCCTGCTGCCATGAGGCTACACTATCCTTAGTCCCCTTCCTGCTTACATCAACTGTCCCCCAAAGGATGGCTGGGGTCTCATCATATCACTAACATGTCACTCATTCAACCCATGAACTGAAGACATGCAATCAGGCATAACAGCATTTACTAGAAGGCCTGGCTAAAGCTATCTTCTCTCACGAGACCAAAACTATTCTCCATTACAAACTCTTTAGGTTTCGTTTTACCTTTCTCTTCCTATTAGAGTGAGAGAGCGGCCCTTTGTCTGAGTGCCACAGCTGTGCGTGCCTTGGAGCGTGCCTGCACGACAGGTGCAACCCTTACACGTTGCTTATGCATCGTCCCGGACCCGGCCAGAATTCGCCCCAGGGAAAGCCCCGTCTGTCAATGGACAGGCTATGCGGCTTGGCCCAATGATTTTTCCTTCCACACCTCCTAATCCCCAAAAGTGGCCAGAAGACAGAACACTGCTATGAAAAAAAAAAAAAAAAGGACCAGGACAGGATAAAAAGCACTGAGCTGCAGAAAAACAGGGAGAGAACAGCAAGGTGTGTCAGCCTGCCTCCTTTCTAGAATGTCAAATCCTGGCCAAACAGTGAGGAAAGAAGGAAGCTACGGACCCCTGACTTAAAAGGCATATAAAACCTCAGTCAGGTGTCAAAGCTGTTGGCTAAACCAGTTTGCAGAATACCTGGCCTTATAATAGATTTTCTTCCTAACTTGCAGGTATATATGAAATACTTTCCAAAGGCATCACAGTTCATATTTATACATATAAACTCACCTTAACCGAAAACAGTAAAAATGATATAAGACTGGGAGTGTCCCAGGAAATGCGGGACACGTGTCCACCATCACAATACTTATTAATATAAAAAAAACAGAAAAATAATCCTTTCCCTCTGGTAAATGTAAGCTAGAACAATGTTCAGTACAAAGTGAGTGCTCTGCAAGTTTGTTAAATAAGAAAAAAAGAATAATATTTTTAAATGCTATAGTTTGATGGGGGAGACGTAAGGTAGATAAGGGTAAAGGGGGTCAAATATATGGTGAGAAAAGGAGGTTTAACTTTGGGTAGGGAACACACAATGCAACATACAAATGATGAATTACTGAATTGTATACTTGAAACTTACAGAATTTTATTAACCGATGTCATCCTAATAAGTTTAATTTAAAAAATGCTATTAGTTTGGTATGACATATTTAACAAAAATTTGCTGTGACCCCAGACAGTCAGAGTTTATGGGAAAACTGTCCATAGCCTCCAGGGGCTCCAAAGGGGAGAAGGAGCCCCAAGACTCCAGTCACAGGGGCTGTGTGAGTAGGAGGGTCTGCAGCATGGGACCTGCCATCTTCCAGGTAAGAGCCTGGCCAGTGTCCTAGATGGAATGCCTTTCACTGAATTCCCCTTGCTAGAGTGGGGGGCTGTTAAATTAGAGCTCTCTAGGCCTGCTGTGGTAAATACGTAAGTGAAAAAAGCTTGAGATTAATCACGATATACATGTAATTTTAAAAGCTGACTCTTACATATGTATAAAATGAGATGTGGGATATTTGAACATGATTAAATACTTGATATTAAGGAATTATTAACTTGGGGGTGCAATGACAGTATTGGTTATTTTCAAATTCTTACTTTTTATAGTTACACATTTATATATTTATGGCTAAACTGCTAAAATGTCTGAGACTCGCTTCACAGTAATGGGGGGAAGGTAGGGTGGGAGAGGTGTAGTTGAAAACAAGATCCACTATGAGTTGATCACGGTTGCAACTGGATATGGGTATTATGGGAGTTCGTGATATTATTGTCTTCTTTTGTATATATTTTAAATTCTGTGTAATAAGAAAATAAATGTTGTGGGTTTTTTGTTTGTTTTTTTAAAGGGAAAAAAGGGAGAGGTATGACTAAAAAAGAGAACCTGAGCATACTAGAGAGGGAAGTGGTCAGAGGAGAGAGCCTGCTTTGAAAAACTTGGGAAACAACAAAAATACCTCAAGAAAACCATCAGTCAATGATCAAAACACAATGAATACTGAAGTAGCGCTTTAAGGAAAAACTTGCGGGTGAGAGATGAAAAGGAAAGAAAAACTGAAATATTCTCCATAATCAAGGAGAACATATGTTCTTCCAGGATTATTGCCAGTTAAACCTTCATTTCCTTCCGAACACGTACACAAAGTTAGTGGGGTCTCTCCTCACCTCCCCCTCACCCAACACACTTGCACCAGACAATTTCACTCTTCCCTGCACAGATTCCAGAGAGGTATCCTGGAGACAGACATCAAAGGAATCAGAGCTGGCAACCCAGAACAGGTCATGCTGTCAGAGGGAGGCTAGGAACCACATGAAAAGCAGAGAATTCACAGGGTGTTTTATTATTATTATTATTATTATATTTTAAAGAGCTCAGAAATGTCTTTGGTTTTAGTTTTAGTTTAAGGACAGCCACCTCAGGGGGAATGGCTTTGAAGTCGTACAGCCCAGAGCAATACTCAGCAGCAGGCCAGCGAGGGAACAATAAATGGTGCACCCAATGGAAAATAACAGGGATCCATGCCAGCTTAGGGTTAGTCTCTCTTCACTAAATAATAACCCAGAAGATTTATGCTTGGTATAAGGACATGAAAGAGGAAAAGGAGTCACTGCTAGATATAAATAGTGTAGCTGGGACCAGATTTGAAAAGGCTACCAAGGCCAGATTTGCCATTGCCCTCCTGAGGAGTAGATGTAGTATACAGAGATTAAGTGAAAGAGACCCTGGTCGAATTCCACTAATGATCCCTTACTCAGAAGGGCAAGGCCCAGAGGAAAAGAGGGGCCTGAGAGATAGCGTAAGCATTTCGCTTGGGCTATTTACTGCTCTGGAAAAGCAGTATCTGAAAAGCATGGGTTTAGAGGTCCAAAGGCAAAGGTGTGGTATCTATAGCAGGTCGGCAAAAGCTTGCCCAGATGTGACGAACAGGTGGGCTGGCCACAGTCCTGGCATACAGCTACTAGGAAGAAAAGAAAAGAAAAAGCCCTGAGCATAAAGTTGTCCCCATCTCAGCAGCTCCAACGAACAGAAGAAAAAGAACAGAGACGTTCTGCTAGAACTGCCCAGATGTCCAGCATCTCCCCACTCTCGTCGTGATACTTAAGAGCTGAAAAGGTGATATAAATTTACGCTAACGAACTCAAGATTTGAAAGGAGATCTTGTTGGAAACCAAGGCAGACAGAGGAGAACCAAGTAGAAATTCACGCCCTGTCTGTGAGCAAATACAGAACCTGACAAAACTTTCTTAACTCAAGGACAAATAAACAATGCAGACTATGAAGCTTCCAGAAATATTTTACAATACAAGAGCAAAATGTTACATTCAAGATACCAAAAGCAGACCACTGGAAACAGAATGAAAATGTGGAAAATATATGCTTTTTAGACCAAAATGTTAAAAGGGGGGGCGGGGGAGGGACTGAATAAAGGGAGAAATATTATAAGGGAACTAAAAATGCAGCTGCAGTTTTTTAAATCTCCATTTAAAGACAATAAAAAAAAAGAAGCAATACTGTAGAGTTGAGAATAATCAAAAGAAAACAGGGAAAGTCAAAAGAAATTAAAATAATGAAAAAGAAGATGAAATTGAGGATAGAACAGACGAAAAAGAAATAATAACTAAAGATAACAGAATCTTTGACCCAGCACTTCTTCTTAGGATTTTTTCCTGTGAGAACAACCAAAGACGTGCACAAAGATGTACATTAAAACTTTACAATAGCACTGATTATTATAACAAAACTTGGAACTGGCCTAAGTTTCTCACAATAGGGAATTGTTAAAGTATGGTACATGTATATAGTGGAATATCATGTAGCTATTAGAGATCATCTTTTAAAAGAATATATTCTTACATGGAAATATGCATACACAGAAAAAGGTAAGGCTGCTTTGTGACAAAAGAATATCAATTACCTCTGGTAGAAAGCCAATAGGACTTTTCCCGCCTGTGTACTTCTTGTATTTTCCAATTTTCTACAATGATCCTGCATTACTTTTAAAAGAGAAAAATACCCCAATAGAGTTTTGGTTCAAAGAAGAAAAAGAGAGCTTTGGGCAACTTTAAAATGTAAGAACGGGGCTGCCAAAAATCAATGCCACTGAGGTCAAAGGCAGCTTCCCTTAAGAAGCTATCACTCAAAAGAGTCTCACTACTCAAGACTGGCATCTCAGTTTGCCTTATTTATTAACAACCCAGCAGGCTTCCAGAAACCCTAAAAACAGATTCCACTGCACAGCCATAAATTCACAGGATGTGTTTGTCTCCTCTAATTTACCACGGGGTAGGCAGGCACTAGACTCCATCCTCCCTTCCCTGTGCCAACATATTTCACTATTTTTAAACAACCTGTCAATTTCTAAAGGTAAATATTAGGGTTAGCTCCTTCTCAGGTGTCATAATTCTCTCTCGACTAAATTGCTTGTGAATTTTAAATCTCTCAGTTGAGGTACTTGTCCTGCATGAAGTGACCCTGTGGACAACTGACTCCTAGCTCCATATTAATTATCCCAGTTCACAGACCTCCAGAGAAAAGTCAAAGACAGAGAAATGGAGCTCCAAGGAGACCTACTGACCAGAGGGTTCTGGAAAGGCAGAAAGGATTCCCTGGCAAGGTCCTAAGTGCTCACCTTTAGTGGGTCTGTGCTCCACAACTTACAAACTTTTTCTAAATGACTTCTTCCAGCCTTCAGACACTGAAAACAAGTAACACTCTGTCATTAAATCATATACCTTTCTTCAAAAAAACATTACTAACACAATTTCAATTAATCCTCACCTTCCCCCGCCCCAACAAAGAATCCATAATTGTCAGTCCTATTTTATGGACAGAAAAACAAAAGGAGGCTACAAAAGGAAGATCAGAGATTCATACAATCACAAAGTTACAAGAGACCTTACAATTTAATTCAATGTCTACAGATAGATGAATGGATAAGCAAAATGTGGTATGCACATACAATGGAATATTAGCCTTAAAAACAAAGGAAATTCTGACACAGGCTACAACATGGATGAACCTTGAAAATGTTACGCTAAGTGAAATAAGCCAGACACAAAATGACAAATACTGTAATCACTCCATCTATATGAGGTACTTAGAGTAGTCAAACTCAGAGACAGAAAGTAGAACAGTGGTTGCCAGGGGCTGGAAGGAACGAGAATGAGGAGTTACTGTTTAATAGGTATAGAGTTTCAGCTGGGGAAAATGAGAAAGTTCTGGAGATGGTGACGATGGTTGCGACAACGTGAATGTACCTAATGCCACTGAAATGTACACTTAAAGATGGCTAACACGGTCATTGTTATGTATAGTCTACTACAAGAAAAAATATAACTTTTTAAAAGGTCATTTAGCTTAATGACCCTTCCACTTAAAAAAAAAAAAAACCACCTGCTACATAACTTGTTAAAACTTCTATAACAAGAGCTTGGAATCTAAGAGACTTGTGTTCCTATCTCATCCATATTAGCCCCAAACTCCAAGGATATCAAATAAACTTCTTACTTCAAAAAACTTTATACAGACACTCCCTGTACAAGGACTGCCTCCCCCAAAAATTATTTTCCTGTCAGCTGCAAAGGCCTTGCTTGGAGTTTATGTACATGTGGTGGTTGGTTCCTCCCACCTGTTCACTTTGCTTCAGCCAACGGTCATTCTTTGAGCAACAGGAGGCCTCTTTCAGTTAAACAGATGGCAAAGGGCCAAAAGTATGGTAGATTTTTGTTGTTGTTTATCTGTTTCAAATAGCTAAAAGTGACCAGAGCTTTCTTGTTTCATCCCTGACAATGTATCCAGTTCTGAAAAAGTCCCTCTGCAAGCAGATGGCGGGGTGAAAGCGGTGAGAGAAGTGGGAAAGGAAGGAAACCCCTTCCCTCATTTCCACCTCAAAAAACACCAAGCCTTGTTTGGGATTCCCAGCCAGTTCCTAATCCTCACTCTTAGAAACTAAACAAAGAGAAAGATCCAGAAATGCTTGGGCAGAGGTCAAAATGTTTTAAATTGTGGCCAGTAGGGTCAGTGTTTTCTTTCAGGCGAGGGCCGCACTGGGTAAAATTTAAAAACCAACAATAACAAACCACCTACCAACTGTGAAACACACTGAGAAGAGAAAATTGGGTGCAAAATGGAAATGGGTTTTTCTAAAATGGAGTCGGATGCCCAAAGGGCTCACCAGAGAACTCTAGGAATGGTTGCCTCAGTCATAACGACATACTAGCAATTCATAACAGCAAGCGCTTCTCTTTAAAGTACTCGTGGAAGTGCCAAAAGGGGCTGAAAACTGCTTTTCAAGCCTTTGGTCCTGTCTCTGTGACAAGCCACGCCCTCTGTCAGCACCCTGGCCCGTACCCTCTCATTAGTCTGCCAGGACAGTCTTTCTTCCTCTAGTTCCTTCTACCAGAATAATTTTCCTTAAACACCACAGTCATCATCTCATGGCTCTGCTCAAAACCCTTTAATGGCTGCTTACATCATCTGTGTATTTGGTATAAACTTTTTAGCCCACTTCTCTAGTCCTGCTTTCAATGCAGGCTCTTTTTCTGCTCCCAATAAGCTAAGGCCCTCTCAGGATCTGGGTTTGAGTCCTAGGTCTGATTTTCATAGCTGTGTGGTCCAGAACACCTTTGTGAAGGAAAGAGGTTGTGTTTTGGAGACGGGCCTGGGCTTGAATCCCACCTCTGTCACTTGCTAACTTACATGGCTTGGGTGAATCACTTTAATTCTCTGAGCCTGAATTCCCTCACTTGAAAATGGGGATTAATACCACCTACCTCACAGGGTTGTTTGGAGAATAATATGGGGGAGAGTATATAAAGTGCTGGCAGGGTGCTCGGTGCCTGGCACATTTTTTCTCAGTCTCTGTACATGTGAGTTCCCACATCTCGCAGCACCGCTGTCAGGAACACCTATTGGGAAAAACGCTTTGAAAATAGTCAAATGCTACGTAAAGAAAAGTGTAAAGAAAATGGTCCAGTGCTATGGTAAAGAGTTATGACCACTTTTGAGCTCACGTTAGGAAATCTCTCTAAAATGTTCCTGCTCCCCTCCCCTTCCAGGCCCATGGCAAATCCTGTCCCCACAGAGGCCTTCTCTGACCACTCTGGGGGACCCCAGGCTTGCCTTCTCACCCCTTGCACGTGCCATCTTCTCTGTTCTTTATCGCTTCTCTGATGCAGGTAGGGCTTTTTCTCTGTAAGAAGACTGTAAACTCCCTGGAAAACATGCACTCCCTGCTCCCGAGTACTCCTGGGGCTTCCCTGAGCGAAACTCCATACAGGTGCCCCGTAGACTGCCAGGTACAAACAGAGCACAGTGTGGGGTGTTGCTGCACCAAAATAGCTCTTAAGGCCAAGATCACCAACAGGCCACCCAAGGGTGAAACTAGGCCCTTAGATGTGTCGTTTGACACACGCGCACACATGTGCGCGCGCGCGCACACACACACACACACACAATGTTTTAAATTTGAATTAACTGACATCGCTCAGAATTCAGAAGATTCCACATTGTGCAAACATTCTAGAAGATTCAACCAACCAGGTTTGCATTCCAGTATGGCCGCCCTTTTGAGATGAAGGATGCACTCACAAGTTTGCCCCAGGCCCATCACCCCTATCGCCTCCTGGCTTGCATTTTACACTCTTGGTTTACACAGGATAGAGCTGAGACAAAAGTGAATTCCTTTCCTCTCCTAAATCACTATCAAAGGTTAGACAATAGAAGCTACACTAAAAGGGATATGTTTCCAGAAAAACAGGCAAGAAGCATGTTTCTCTGGGGAAGAGATTATTCCTCTGTTTCATAAGCACATGGAGAAGGTCTTTGTGGAAATTCCCCACGCGCTTCATGCAGTTAGGTGACAGTAGGTATCTGAGCTTGCTGCCTGCTAGCATGCCCTATAATCCTAAGTGGGTCTTAAAGAACATTAGGGAATAGATAAGCATTTTCTGTTACAGAGTTATAAGTTAAACACTGAAAGGTCACCTCAATGCAACAAATAGAGGAGTCTAACGAAAGTGTCTATAAGTAGACCACTAGGGCCACAAGGCACACAGCTGTCCCAGCACCTATCCCCACCATCATGGCAGCCCTCTCCCATTTGTTACCACTGCTTATCTCTCGGATTATTTTTTACCTTCTCTTGTCAATTCTGCCCTTCCACAGAAATTCTAATCTTTCAGAGATGATCAGCCAATCAGGAGCTCCTTTGGGTTAGGGCAGCAAACCACAGGCTGGAAATGTCCCTGGGGTCCTGGGACCTTGGCTGTTTTCACCCTGTTGGCTGCTCAAAGGGCTCTTTCTTTGCTGCCACAGACATTCTTCCCTGGGGTAGGGATAGAGTGTATGAGTGTATGAGTGTATGAGTGTATATGTATGAGTGTATGAGTGTATGTGTGTGTGTGTGCGTGTGTTGCGGGAACTG
Source organism: Pteropus alecto (assembly GCF_000325575.1). Lineage (NCBI taxonomy): Eukaryota > Metazoa > Chordata > Mammalia > Chiroptera > Pteropodidae > Pteropus > Pteropus alecto. Next base: position 21,484,701 of record NW_006443570.1, on the reverse strand, counting down.
GGTTAACTAAAAGAAGACAAGGAGTTGATGGATTCTATGTGCTTGAAAGTTCAGAAGGCCATCTTCAGAGAACTGAAGGATTTCAATCACTCTTCTGAACTCTCCCTTTCCAACAGTCTGTGTTTGGTGTGCTCAAGATCGTATCCTGCCTTATCCCCAGAAATACCCTGGCTCAGAAATTCCTGCCAAAGAAGAGGCTGTACTTGCTTCCCAAATATGCCTAATACTGTGCTCCCTGTCAGACACAGTGAGGCACAGGGAAAAAGAACAGGCTTTAAAAGGAAGGCTAACTGACCAGATGATTCTGCTTACCTTGGTTCAGTCATCAATTCAAACGGAGAGTGCAGCCAAGAAGAAAGGCTGAGACTCAGAAAGGCAGCAATAGAAGAATTAAGAAAGATGACCAAGAGCAAAGATGTGTCATTAGAGACCAAGGCTAAGATCACCCACACCCTGGTATTCCCAATTACTACGTACAGAGGCAAAAGTTGGACAATGAAAAAGGCTAACAGGAAAAAATGGATTCTTTTGAAATTCAGTGCTGGAGGATACCCTGGACTGCCAGAAAGATGAACAAGTGGGTCAGAGAGCAAATTAAGCCTTGAAACATCACTGGAGGTAAAAATGACCAAACTAAAAATGTCCTACTATGGGCACATCATGAGAAGGCAGGATTCTTTGAAAAAGACAATAATGATGGGAAAAATAAAGGCAGCAGGAAAAAATGAAGATCAAATATGAGATGAACTGACTCCACAAAAGAAGCTATTGCATGAGTCTACAGGAGCTAAGCAAGGCTGCTCAGGACAGGAAATTGTGAACATCACTCATTCACAGTTGCCAAGAGTTGGAGCTGACTCTGCGACACATAACACACACATAGCATTCTTGTGAAAATTAAATGAAGCAGCACATGTAAAGCACTTTTCATCTCTGTGCTTAGCACATGGAAGATGCCTTCTGAAGTGACAGCCTTGGTCAGTTTTTAGGTAATTCGGCACAGCTCAGGCAAAGGGCCAGAGTTCAAATACTGTCTCAATGACTTATCAGCATGACTGGGAAAACTACTCAGCACAAGAGTGCTTCACTCAAAGGGTTATGTGAGGATTATATAAATACATGCAAAGCACTGAGACAGGGCCTGGCAAAGTGCATATTCAATCAATGAAAGCTGTAATTCTTATTCTTGTTATGATTATATATTCTCAGCATCCCCCTAGATCACTAAGCAGTAGATACCTGAGTACAGTAGTGACCTAAAAGCACGTTAACACTAATAATCACCAGGCCCCTACCTCGGAAGGACAGGAGCTGCATGACTTGATATGGGAAGGTAGGGTACATCTTACAGCTTACTCTGGATTGTGTATGTATAAATGATTGGCTAAGAGACTGTACCTCCTCACTTTCCTAGACAGTCTGGACAGACAAAATGTGTTTCCCATGCACTTAACTAACTTTACATAATGCATATCCTGTGTACCAGGCACTGTGCTGTATGCTGGGTAGGTAACAGTGAACAAGCGCTGGGAATGTGTATTTTCAAAGCTCCCCAGGTAACACTGAATATCGGCCAGGGTTGAAAACCACCATATGGTGTTTCACTTGGAACACACTACTGAAGTAAACCTAACAGAACTGGGGTCTCTGCCTCTTCACCCTGGGCTGAGAACTATATTCTCTACAATAATAAAAAATCCACACTTCAGACCAGGAAGAGCAGAGACCAAGTCTCCTTTTCCCTCCATTGGCTTTTGCGAGAGCCCCACCTCCCTGCCACAATCTGGAAAGGGCAGCAAAGTGAGAGCCTCCACCCCAACTGGTGGGCTTGGGACTCAGCCCGAGCTCTAGCCTGGGAGCAGCGGCTGGGGCTAGTGCAGGCCCCTGCAGGCACGACACCTTGTGATAACAGCCATTTGGCCAGCAGCTTCTGGCCTAACAGCTCAACAGCCAGAAGTAATTTGCCCAAGTCTTGGTCCTGCTTAGAGGCAAAACAATTAGTAGGCTGATGACAGCCTGATGCTTGAGAAATCACTTTTTAAAAAAGAAGGGGAAAATGTCTACTTAAAAGAAGTTCTTTAACTCAGAAGGCAGTTCCAGCCACCTTACAAATTCAAAGCCCTCTGAATACAGATCCATGTGTCACAGCAAGGAATCTTTTAACTAGCAAAAGAGCAAGAAAAGGAATTCAGATCAACATCAGGACTGCAGCCTTAAAGCTGGTGCCAATTCACCCCTTTCCCAGGAGGCAGGAAAGAATCAAGGAAGAATTTCAAAATCTTTTTATACAATTAAAGAAAGGGATCCGTTGGGGGGAGGGAGAGAGGACAGAGATCAAGAAGTTTAAGGTTTGCTATTTTAAGCTCCAAATACATCACGATAAGAAAAGACTAGAAGTTTTTATTTTATTTTTAATCTCTTCTTTAAGGCAGGAATGGTATTTGGGGGGAACAAACTGTCGGGCCAGCATCAGTCTTTTTTACCCCCTCATCCAGCCCCCCAAAACGAAACCAGAGTTTATCACGTGCTTCCAGAATTTTACAATCTTGAATTACGGCTTTCAAATAATTCAGATTCCACTGTAACAAATCTCAGAGGTGTATGACTACAAAGAAAATCCAGCAAAATATATCCAAAGAACTGTGCCCAAGATGGTAGCAGGGAAAAGAACCAGACAAGAGGGTAAATTTGGCACAAGAGGACCAGACAAGAGGGTAAATTTGGCACAACAAATTATATATAACAAACCAGTAAAGATAGCTCCATTAGAAATATACCGCATTCATCGTTTCCCAAAACTCCTTTAAAATCCACTGTTCTCAACTATTACTTTCTAAGAGCCTTTTACAAGGTCCAATCCTTGATCATTTATGAAACAAAACAAAAACAGGTAGAACCATAGTACTGTGCATTATAAAAGCATCTCTTTGAGAGAACCAAATAGGTTCTTAAATATGTATCAGATGGCTTGCTTGGCAATTTCAAGGTCAACATCTGTTAGGATGTACAGTCCCGGTAAGGATTGTTCTTATCACTTTGTTTCATTCGAGTACTTGTACATTTTGGCTCAGCCCCCTCAGATTTTCTTTCTCTCAAATCAGTGAGAAAAGTGTATGTATGCTAATGTTAATAAATACACATATATACGTTTATAAAATAGATCTCTTCCTGCCCCCGCCCCAAAAGCTCTTTGTCTATTTTAAGACTTAAAAGCTTACCACTCATATCATTAGAACTTTCTAATAATCACAAAGGTGGAGATAAGTACTATACCAACAGCAATCAGGAACTAGGCTGCAATTTTTACTGCCTATTCCCTGTTGAGATACCCAAGTTTTCTTTTAGCAGACGTGTGTTTAAATCCCTGGTCTTTTTCAATAAATACGTTTTTAAAATGTGAGCCAGGGAGTGTCTGTCAGCTGTGGGGAAACAAACCTCCTGCTACAAGCTCTCTCCAGGCAGAGGCTGGCAACCCCGCTTCCATGTATGGAAGTGAACGAAAGCAGTAAAACCTCAGGCATGAGTCTGGGCAGGGCTGGGGGTGGGGGCGACATTCCTCACGGTAAATCAAGTCTGAGCCCAGAGGGATGGATGACAGGAGCCCTTCCAACCCTGCCCTTGGCCTGGGGTCTCATGGATTCTTTAGTGAAATGTCCATAAGGCCAGAAATGACAGGAGAAAGAAAAGCGAAGGGCACAGCACAGTCAATAAATAGCCAGAAGGCACCCAAGATATGGAGGTTCATCCACTCAGAGAGGCGGACAGGAGCCAGGCTGTCCCAGGAGCAAAGCCTTAGCCCTGAAAACCAGTGCCACTTGATGTGTACGCGCGCACGTGCACACGCATGCACACATACACACATGCGCACGCGCGCGCGCGCTCGCGCGCGCGCGCGCTCTCTTTCTCTCTCTCTCTCTCTCTCTCTCTCTCTCTCTCTGACCTCAGCACCCTGGAATGCAACATTCTCCATAGTTTGCCATCCATCACCATTGTTCTCACAAGGCCAGCACTCAAAGAAGGGTAGATATTTTTTGTGTGGTCTGACTCGTGACTGAAGCTAAAAGGGCAGTTACTCACTTCTTGTCAAGGCAAGTCTGGGAGTTGTAAAAAAGTTTAAGTCAAACTGTGGGGTCTGGAGTCAGACAGATCAAGCTAGAACCCTGCCAGTGCCAGTTACTACATTACTCTGGGCAAGTTACTTTACAGCTCTGTGCCTCTGTATCCTCATCTGTACAATGGGGATAACAACAGTAGGTGCCCCGAGTGGCTGTTGTATGGAGCATGAAGTGCTGTGCTTGGCACAAAGTAAATGCTGCACAATGTATTATTATTATTAACCATAATAAAGTACAGAGATTGCTTAACAAAGATTTATAGTACCCTTCCTAAATTTCATGCTCACCCCCTCTCTGATATACCTTCCCTTGGCCTCTGTAACCACCCCCCATTTGTGCCTCCTTTCTCTGTTTCTTTGCTGTCCTGTCCCCAGGTCCATGCTGGTGTGCCCCAGGTTCTCCTCTCAGGCCTCCTCCTCCTCTCTCCACATACTCTCTGGGACTCTCAGTCCCTCTCAATGGTTCTATTCACTGGTGACTCAAAGATCTGCCTCAGACACAGATCTACCTCTCCGCAGAGCTGTAATCAAGCAACTAGAAACTGAATATCTCTATCTGCTTTTAACCTCCCCCACAAACCAACACCAGCTTTCCTTTTCTCTATCTCAGTTGGTGACATACCTTGATGCCATTAACTCCTTCCTGTTTCACCCTCTGTCTTAGTCAACTCAGGCCGGTATAGCAAAATACCACAGACTGGGCAGCTTAAACAACAGTTACTTCTCACCACTCCAGAGAGTCCTGGAAATTCAAGATCCAAGGCGCTGACAGATGTGGAGTCTGATGAGGGCTCTCTTCCTGGTTTGTAGACAACTGCATTCTTGCTGCCATATGTCCACCCATGGTGGGAGAGAGAGGAAGTTCTGATCTCTTCTTCTTATAAGGGTATTAATCCCATGATAGAGGCTCTACCCTCATGATCTCATCTAAACCTAATTTCTTCCCAATGACCCCCACCTCCAAATATCATCACTTTGGAGATCAGGACGTCAACATATGAATTTGGGAGGACGTAAATATTCAGTCCATAATACCTTCCGAAGCCAGGACAGAGCCATCAAGTATATCTCTTAATGCTTCTCAAATCCACTCCCTCCTTCCCATCCCCATCCCTACTACCCTAGGGTAGGTAGGCCTTCATCATCTTTCTCCTTCTGGGCTAGTGCTGTCCAAGAGAAATATACATGCAATTAAAGTTTTTTTTTTTACTAGCCACCTTAAAAAGTAGAAACAGGTGAAGTTAGCTTTAATAATATTTTTTATTTAACCCAATATATATCCAAGATTATCATTTCTACAGAAAATTGATTAAAAATTATTGAGATATTTTACATTCTTTTTTCTGTACCACATCTTTGATACCCAGTATAATTCAACACAGCACACCTTAGTTAGGACCAGCCACACTGAGAGGTGCTCACAGCCACATATGGCTAACAGCTACCATACTAGACAGTATGGCTCTGCTCTAGGCTCTTTTTCCAAGTCCACTGTCTACACAGCCATCTTGGTTATCTATCTAATCTGATTAAGGAATGTCCCTGCTTAGAATCCATCAGTGGCCCTCCTCAAGACATAGTCCCATGCCCTGATGTCCCTGCATCTTCTATTCCCCCTTCCCTCAACCTGCCCACCTGGCCTCATCCCTCCCCACTCACTCCTGCCTCTCATTCAGCAAGGGGAACTGCAAAATGCAGATGATATAACAGTAAGTATGGTATGATACTAATTTCATTTTGAATATACATATTTATTTATATATATATATATACACATATATAAAACATGTGAGAGTGCTGACAGATATATGTTTGCACAGAAAAAACTCTAGAAAGGCACTAAAATGTAAACAATAATGACCTCTGGTTGGTGGCATTTGAATAATCTTAAGTATTTTTCTTTTTGCAAATTTGCATTTTCTAATATCTTTAAATAACCACAGGATTAAAGGGTGGGAATAAAGGAACCTGCTAAAGGAATGAGCCCGAAAGCCAAGCAGTATTCAGTTTTAGAGGTTGTTCTATACGTTTAAGACAATATTTGGGGGAAATGGGTATAGTAAATCCTCGTTATTCATGAATTCCATATATGTGAATTCACGTACTTGCTAAAATTTGTTTGTAACCCCCAAATTAATCTAGCAACACCTTTGCTGTCATTCTCAGACATGCACAGAGTGGTAAAAAAATCTGAATTACCTACCACACACATTCTCGGCTGAGGTTAAACAAGGCAACACTCTGCCTTCTTGTTTCAAGTCATGCTACAAACAAATGTCCTTTTGGTGGTCTGTTTAATGCCCCATTTTGGTGGTTTCTGTTAGTGATTTCACCTGTTTCAAATGGCCACCAAGAGTAGTGCTGAAGCATATCTAGTATTCCTAAGTGCAAGACGGCTGTGATGTACCTTAAGGAGAAAATATGTGTTTATAAAAACTTTGTTCAGACCTGGGGTACAGCGCTGTGGCCAAAAGTTCAATATCATTGAATCGACAATATATATTGAATAAGATATGTTTAAACAGAAACACACATAAAACAAGTTCTCCACACGGTCACCATGGAGGGAGATGACCATGCATACACACAGTCACCTTAGCTCCATGCCACATCTCCTCTCTGTACACAGCAAACTGCAAATGACAAATTCAAGGAGACCTGTGCTGGGTTTCAGAAAATACTTTCACACACACCAATTTGATTCCATAACAAGAGCTGGCCTTAGGAATGATTCCCACACCAAGTTTCAGAACATCTAAATTCTCCCTCTGGTGAAATAGCTGGCTTGCTCCGGCAGCCCCCTTTCCAAACTCTTGAGGTCGAAGCCAAGTATGTGTCCAGGGCTGCCCCGTGCAGACTCTGCTTTTCTCTACTCCGGCTTCTATCTTCCTGCTCAGGTTGGAATGACCTCCTCGAAGCACAGAGCAAATTCCCGTGACCCCAGGGCCCAGGGCCGGGTGCCAAAGGTTCAGGTCTCAGCTATCCCTCAACACGGGAAGGGCGGGAAGGGCGCTAACTGCCTGGACAGGCCCCTGGATAACGTGCCTCCTCTCCCTTCCCCGTTGGCTCAACAGGAAAAAATACTGTGGCCGTGGAGTCACTCGAATGGAATTTCTCTTTAACACTTCAGAGTCTCATCAGCTTAGATGCACAAACTGAAGCACCTGGCTCTTTTGGAATTCCTTTCTTTATAGTTCCCACATTTCAGCCCTGGTAATCCCCTTCTTAAGTGCTCCATGCTGTTGTTCAGTGAGGTAGCATGTTTGTTTTTACAGCAATGAGTTATAGCCACTTGAGGCTTTCCACAGAGAAGGTCTGACCGGCACCCCGGGCCTGACCCAGCTCTTCCACAGGAAAACAGCTCTGCTCTCAGGAACAGGCTCCCGGGACCAGGAAAGTCATCCTGCTTTCTAGAGGCCAAGATACACAAAATTACTCAGGAAAAATAAGATTGTAGCATTTCCTTTTTTTCAGGATGCTTATCTCTCTGTTCTAGGAGCAAAATTTGGCAATGTCTGAGTCACTGCTAGGCCTATTTTTTAAGGGCTAGTAGGAAAAATGCCAAGGAATACCACTGACCCAGCAATAGGGAGACCTGGAACCTAGAGGCTGCTCAACCATGTGGCTGCCTCCTCTCTGAGCATCAGTTTCCTCACCTGTAAAGGAAGGGGGCTGCTACATAATACCTAGCATCCTTTCCAGTTTAACATTCAATGACCACATTGCCCCCATGTTATATAACAAGAGCATTTGTTTAATTATGATTATAGTACAAATATACAGAAGAATGTATGCCTTTGTTTAACTTTGAGACTCACCTTTATGTGTGGAATTCCATTCCTCTCTCTTCCTGAATCTTGCCACCTCTTCGATTCTCAGTCTAAACAATACATTGATTCTCTCTTTCAATAAATGTTTGTGCCAAGTATTTATTAATCGGTTACACCAAAGGTATAACAATGATACAGAGCACTGAGTCCCTGCCCTCAAAAACTTTCTGGTCTGGCAGAACATGTTACCACCTCCTGACTAATAATTACCATGCGATGCTGAGGGCTTTTCATATTATCTGTCATCTCGAATCTCCACAGCAACCCTACAAGGTAGGTACTACTATCATTCTGATTTTATGGATGGGAAAACTGAGGCTTGGAAAGATTAAAGTAACTTCCCCAAGATCTCAAAGCTAGACAGCAGGAGAGATGGATCTGAGGGAGGTCATTCACAAGAGAGGTCGGCCTCTGGCGGCTGTCTGACCAGGTCACAGGACTCTAGGTTCTCAGAGCTCCTGTCGGCAACCCCATCCCTATTAGAACCAACATACCAGAAATCCTACAGAGACTCTAAATTTACACACACACACCTTATCTCCCCAGTTAAATTATAAATGGCTTGAAGAGCAGGAACTTTGTCATAAATTTCTCTGCATCCTAACACTATCTGAGGCAAATGAGATACTCAAAAAATATGTGACTGACCAAGGCTGGGCAGTGCCAATACAAAGCAATGCAAAGTGCAAACTTGATTTTGTAATATGAGTATATACTAGGTAAGAAATCCGGTTTGGGAGCTTCTTACTCTGTCATCACTCCCCCTCTCCCCAATACTACACAGTAGTGGAAAATTCCTAGAGGAATTGCCTTTGCTTTAAACAAACAGAAGACTTTCACCCAGTTTCTTCTTTATGATCTAAAGAAGAGTATAGAAAATATATTTCTGCAACCAGGCCCAGGATGAGGTTCTTTGGTTTCAGTTTAGCCTCCTTAGTAGAAAAGCATTGGTTTCTTACTAAGTGGCATGTCTGGAATCCAGATCTTTCTTTCTCATTCCAAGCCCAAACCCCTAAGAGAGGCCACTATCACCTTGCAAACAGACCACTGCAGTCAGCTTCCCAGAGCCTTCACCCACGATATCACACCTCCAAGTCAGCATCACCTAAAATGTATTTTCCTGGCCATCTGCCAAAAGGACTTTTGTTTTCCTTATAAAAGGTAAAAATGTTCCCACTGAGCATGGGGAGCCTCAGTCACTCATCAGTTTTCAAACATACATTATCTTTCTCCATCCCATACTTACTCTCTTTAGCTGGATCAAACGAAATTTCTCCTTCTCAACTTTTCCCTTCGTTCCCACATGGTTATTTATATCTAGAATATCTTTCTTTCTTAATCCAAGACTACCCCCCCCACTCCATTTTAAAAGGTCACTTTCAAGTTATTCTTTCCAGAAAGCTTTCTTGAAGTCCACGGTTACATGCTGATTTCCCTCCTCCCCCGGCCCTCCCACCCCGTGTTCCTTTGCTCTATAAAATACGATGAGGAGCAAGGTAATTTACTCATCTCCTGATAATGCCACCAATCTGGTAACTAGATCAAAGGGGGGCGGGGGGGCGACACTAAAATAAGCATCCAAAAACTAGGCGCACACACTTTCAGGCAAAAGCACCATTACTTTCTTCACACATATTTATGTATTCATTACAAAAGTGATTACACTCAGAACATTTAGAAATCAGAAACCCACCACCAGAGACACCACTACCCTAACATAACAATAAGCAATCTGGGGTATTTACTTCAATCTTTCCTCCTATATACCAGCTTAAACGGTGTTGTAATCACAGTATCTGTATAATTTGGGATCTTGCTATTTTGTACACAATATCTAAAGTCTAGTTCTATGTTCCAGCAAAGGTCATTAACTCCCCCTGTAATAGCTGTGCAACAGGATTCTGAGTACTGTAATTTACTTAACCATTCCATGATGAACATTTAGAGCATTTCCAATGTCTTTCTATTACATAAAGCTTTAAAGAATAGCTTCATGAAGGGAAGGTAAAATGAGGCAAGCATCATTATAGTTTTGTTCTGACATATATTTAATCTGCACTGATGACTATTCAGAAAATATCCTCACTTCTAAACTGACACTAATTTTCTTTCCATTCTTAAATCAAGTCCCCTTTTAAGGTCACTGGATTTTTGTAAAGTTTGTCTTTCTTAATTTCTATTATCTATTTAATAAATCTATTTAATTCTCATAGCAACCTTTTAATTTTTCATAAACAACTTGCCTACGTGAACCTACAACCAAATGAATTTCTAAGTCGTCTCAGTTGCCTCACACAGGAAAGAATAAGGAGTGTTCAGAGGGAAGGGGAAGGGTTGTGTGTGAGACTAGGTAAGATGACTTTTTGGTGTCATATCTGTACATTTTCCTCAAAGCAACAGATGCAGTCCAAAGATGTAGAGGAGTTTTTCTAAGTGGAAGAAATCTTGAATACCTCTTAGGAGCTCACAATCTGAAACAATATGGCCAAATAAAATGAAGATCCTTCTATAATGAAAATTATAGTTATAGTCCCTTTATCTATTTCATAAATTTGGATTTGGAGATGATGGGTTTTCTAAAAACGCAGTACGCTTTAGTAGATAAAAACCTGTATTAAATACGAGTCTCCTAATACTAGTCACCACAAAAGGCACAACACAATACAAGTGCCTGGCATGGGGAAGTCTTTTGTCCCTGTATAAATCCGCATGCTCTTGGAAGACTGACAGTCTTCGAGAATGAACCTCTTAATTTATCCAAATGGCAGGGCACAGCAGTGGGAACTTCACAGACACTGTCTTCTCATTGCTTTGTGTTAGTCCTAGAGGGGGCCCCTGTGGGAGAGCAGAGAAAATTGCCTTCAGAGGTCTCTTTAGCCCACCATATTCAGTCAGCATGTCAAGCTAAGCCATTTTCCTTCTAAGGATAGTGGTGTTTCGGGGGATTCTGTTCCGTGCCTCTGTGTTGGGTTCATTACCAAGGGAGACATGATACAAAGTAACCACAGAACTATGAATGACATTTCTAGTCTTTACCCACCTGAGACAGAAAAAGCAGCATCTGTTACGGGCAGCCAAGAATATGAGTAAGATCTATTTAAGAGGCTTGGTTAAAAAGAAAATAAAAAGTATGCATGTGTCAGGGTCACACATGTGCTTGTACGTGAACAATGCACAAAATACCTTTGAAGTGACACACAAGAAACTGATGATGGTGGCTGCTTCAGGGGAGGCAAACTAAAGTCAGTGGTAGGAGTGAGATGTACTTTTTCCTTCGTGCCTTTCATTTTATCTGAAAATTTTCTTTAACATGTGAAGGCAATATCCTTTCAGAAAGTAAAAATTAACTGCGAATGCTAAATCTATTTGTGTAAAAAATACTTAAGCATAGGTATTTATTTATGCTGTATGTGACTTTTTTTTTCCTGGAAGAATATACAAGACACTATTAACAGAGGTTATCTTTGGAAAGATGATTATTTTACAATGAAAAAATGAAATGCTGGCTTTCTCTTGCAAATAAAAAAAAGTGGAAAAATAGTATTCAAGTATATGCTGAGTAAATGGATGTATATGACTTTTTAATATAAACGACAGTAAAACCATAATTTGTACTGGCCATGCACACAAATTCCACTCTCCTTGAAGCAAACCATGTTTTTGTTCCAGGGATCTGGACTTGCCTGGTAACTACTACCTCTATCAACTGAAGAAGAGACTCACATGATCTCAGGAAAAAAAGTGATTAACTGAGCCTTCACAGGAAAGCAGTGCTTCAAAAAGCACTTGAAACAAGAGTGTTTTACCACAGTCCCTGCAAATTAATACTTTCCACAAATCCAAATGAAAGAGAATATGCTCAAGTGATATTAAGTGTTATTTCACTCTCAAGAACATTTGTAAAAGCTTAAACTAATGTATCCGAGGGTTGAAGCCAGCAACCTTCTGCAAATTTAAGAAAGTGACTCCCCCCAGGAAAGTGTTTTAAGGCATTTAATTCCAATTCATCTTTATGCCTAACATGTGAAATGTCAGGATTCTTAGGCACCAAAGAGCAAAGCACGTAACAGATTCATGTGTAATCTTAGATGGGCAAAAATATACCCGGGTAAGAAAACAAATTCATTTTAAAATAAGTTTAATTGTTCAGAATAAATGGACTAATTTGTCCTAAAAAGTCAAATATTAAGAAAAACAAATCTATCTGCACAAGGACACTGGGTTGCTTTGTAACGAGTTACTGTCTCTTGCTAATTTTGAAACAAAATGCCACACTTAATTAGCCAGCCCAATTCTCCTCCTGCCTGCCTAATGGGGAGAAATGGCATTAAGGAAAAGACTCCCTCAGGCTCTGTTAGTGCCCTAATGAGATGTTGGGGGAAGGGGGGTGCTGGGATGGGGACAAGGCAGCCACTATTGCCACACAGCCTTTAGAAAGTACAGGATCTGGACCTCCTGGACAAATGGAGTGCTCTCAACTACACACTGACTGTCAGGGGTGTCTGGCCACAGCTATTAATACAGGGTACTCTGTGGAAAACAAATGTACACTCCACACATGCCCAGGTGGTCTAGCAACTCTTCCTATAAGGTATGAAGTACATCCACAGGGGAGAAAATGTGTCCATAATATCACCTATTGTCAGTGATTTCATCACCAGCAACCAACAGATGGAAGGAGTATCAATTTTCAAAAGGGCAAAAAGAGGGAGATTCTGCAAACTACAGATTGGTGAAGTTGACATTAACTCTTAAGTGAGACCCTGCAGCTTATTACAGTTATTAAACACACACTTAGGAAAAGACTAATTTAAAAGCAAGCATGGGTTCATCAAACAAGTCATTTCAAACTTCCCTTGAAAGGGAAACAACAAATATCTAAGTTTTAGCAAGCTCTCTGTTAAGGTCCCCTATGACAATGTTAACCAGAGGGAGAAATGTGGGCTGAATAAATAATACAATTAGGCAGATTTAGAATTGGCTGGATTTGAACTGACTTATAGGCCACTATTAGCCTGGAGGAGGTCTCTAGTGGTATGCCTTAGGGCTCTATCCCCAGAATAAGTCGAGGTCTGGAAGGGATCACATAATTCAAAGCTCAGAAGGGGCTGTGATCATTGTGGATGACCATACTGGCATACAAAAAGATTTCAACAGATTGTAAAAACTGATCAGACCTAAATAAACTGATTCTTTTATTTTTTCAATTAGTTGACATCCAATATTATTTTGTATGTTTCAGGTGTACAGCATAGTGGTTAGACATTTATATAATTAATTAAATCGATTCTTAAAGATGATAGATAAAATTTGGGACTATTTTCATTTGTTTAGGTATAAGATTAGTGAAACAGACTTTGGTGTTTTGGGTGACAAAAAGGTCAGTGAGTCAATGTGGTATGATAGAACTGTCAGAAAAGATAATGTAATCTCAAGCTATGATAACAGAAGTCTAGATCATATCTAAAACAAAGGAGGTGATAAGCTTACCCTCTGTGCTTGAGGCAGATGACACTGGAGTCTGTGTTCAAGTTTCAGGACTACTCTTTGAGAGGTCCCAGACAAAGCTAAAGAAGGCTCAGGTATGGATGGCCAGGAGGGTGAGGAAACTTGAACCAATACCATATGAGAAATGGTCAAAAGACCAAGGAAATCTCATTTGGGAGAGAGAAGAGTTGTCTCTGGTTCTTTGAAGGCTGGTCAAGCCCCTGGGAAAGGATGACTGATGTCAGAAAGGCCTTCTCAGGAGATGGTACGTTGTAGTCATTAGAAATACTCCAACAGAGGCTGGATGACCCCTTGCTGGCCATGCTCATGGGGTCAGCATAGATTACTCTAGTGGGCATCTATAGTTCTGCTTTGCCCAGCATTCTTGTCCCTTCTCTCTGGTAACACACCCTCATTTTCCTTGGTGAGTCCCCCGTCCTCCTGATGTTCGGTCCACCTGGTTTGTGATCCCACCTGTGGCGACACAGGTGTGGATATGAGTCAGGTTTGGCCAATCAGAGTATTACGCACTCTGGCCATGGTGACAGGTTCTGGGATGGGAGCATGACCAAGCTCACCTCCTTCTGTGGGGGTTCTGAGAGGACAGGAAGCAAGCCTAGAGCTGCTCATGGCCTTCACATCACTACAAGGAACAGCCTGCCAGAGGTCGGGGCCTACACTGAAACAAGCAGAGAACAGAGATAGAAAAGGGCAACCTGTCCTGAGGACAGCAGTTGAGCCACCCACCCCTATAAGGTGACCTACATCTGGGCCTCTCAGTTATAGGAGGCTAGGACACTTTCAAACCTAGGAGTCAAAATTCTACAGACCTAGAATAGGAGAAAATATGGGTAAGAAAAGGTTGGGAATGTAGCAAGGAGGTAGACCTAGAGAAGGAAAAAGTGTAAACGAAGGGGAATAACAAATAAATGGTGAAACTATAGGTTAAAGGAGACCTTAGAGAAATAGTTACCAAATCCAATGTATAGGCTTTATTTGGATTCAAGCAAACTAACTTAAATAAAATTATGAGACAATCGGTGAAATCTGAATACTGACTGGATATTTGTCAGTACTAAGGAATTACTGGATTTTTTTAGGTATAATATGATACTGTGGTTATGTTTTGTTTTTCTTAAAAGAGTTACTTAGTGAAATGTCTATTAAAGAAACAAATATGATGTCCAGGAGTGGCTACAAGGTAATCCAGTAAGCGGTAGGAGGTGGGTGTCCATGAGGTGATGATCATTGTGTATCTGGGTGCTGGGTACATAAGGGTTCACTATGCTGTTTTCCCTATCTGTGTGATATTTGAAGTTTTCCATAATGAAAGTTAAAATAAATGGTAGGAGAAATATGCACAAACCAGTATCTCCCCCTTACTCTCTCCCAGCTCAAAAGTAAAAATAGAAGTAGAAAAAGTAAAACTGAGCACCCAGTAAGTGAAAGAGCTAGTCTAAAATTATGCCCATATTCGAAGACCTGGGTATATCCTCAAACCAACAACTGACAAGTAATGATTGCTCTCCTAGTAAGAAACTGAATAGAAACCAGCTTATGTGATAGGCCACTAGATACAAAGAACCAGGTGCTGAGGGCAGTGGAGGATACAAAGAAAGAAAACAAAAAAAAGCAGAAAATTCTTCTCTCCTGTAATCGGAATACCCATAAAATATGGAATGAAATCCAAGTGCCTGTAGTAAATATTTAAACGACACTTTCTAGGCAACAGGCATCGATCTAAACACGTTTAGAATATTAACCCTTAACAACAATCCAGTAAGGTAGGTACTATCGTTTGCATTTTACTGACCAGGAACTAGAGATATTGATCAGGTAACCTGCACCAAAGCCGCACTGCTAGCAAGTGACAGAGACAGGATTCAAACACAAGAAACACAGGTCCAGAGCCCATATAGTCTTTTCTACTCACTATGCAACAGATTTTAAACATTCACTTAAAATAACGGAGTAATTTTGTAGGCCCGTGGATATTAATGCCTTAAGTTGCAGTCAAGCACGTGCCCAAAGCTGCCCTCACATCTACATTCACTGCCATTCAGAGCTCAGAGGGTAAAATTGTGATTTTCCTCTATCGCACGTTGTTCTGCCCAATCTTTATATTTCACATCAAACCCTAAAAAATGAGTAACAGATGAGGCAGCTGTGCTATGAGCCACCACAATCAAACGTAAACTGTCCTGACCTGATCTTGTTTAAGGGGGAAAAAAAGACGTCTTCTGATTTTAAACAGGCTAAATCCATTCAGATTTTTATCCTAGGGATATTGACCAAAAAAGACAAATAAAAAACTATAAAACCGTTTCATCTGGATAAAATTCTCCCAGGAAAACAAAGAAGGAACTCCTACCCCTTGAACAGCAAAACTCACCACACCCTATTTTATGACTATTCAACAATGACCCGAGATAAAAGTATAATTAAATGTAGAAATGTTACTTGAGTTTACCTGTAATTGGTGTCTGTCTACATTGAAATAATCCAATGGGGAGTAGGTGATACGTGATAGAAAGGAATGCTAAACTTTAGGCTTCTATTGCTTTTTGAAAAGGATTTTCTGAAGA
>NW_006443570.1:21460816-21468673 GCF_000325575.1 Pteropus alecto | reverse complement strand
ATATAAAAATATACTGTATATCTGGTCCAAGAGTTATGACCAGCAAGCAGCAGAAAATTTATGTTTGCTTTTAATCACAGATGCCACAGAACAAAAGTTTCCATTACAGGGTTTCACTCCAGAATAACAGCACTCAAGCAACTTTCAATTACTATACTTCTTACTTGTCATAAAGCAGAAGGCACATGTTTGAAATTTCACTGGAAGTTAGAACAGCAGTATCTGAAAACCTCATAAAAGGGAGGACTGATTTAGTCCTAGGATCTCAGCTGGATAAATGGAGTTCAATTTTGTCTCTGAACAAAAGCACTAAAGCAGCCTGCAGGCTTTGCATAGATGAAGGGGAGCTGGGGGCACTTCACTGGCTGATCTAAAAAAAGCCAAATCATTAAAAGACCCTTAGAAACCACCACCACCACCACCACCACAAAAGGCAGCGACAGAAAAGAAGTCTGGCTCTCCTGTCTTCCAAGTAACAGCAAATGCTTTAAGCAGTTGAACTACCTCTAGCTTATCTCAGAGTCTGTGCATATATAGAGTGAATCCGCACCAAAAGCCGTTTTTTGAAAAGAGAACTTTCGGCTCCCTCCTTTACCTTCTAAGGAAAACATTTGATGTAAACATTTTTTAAAATACAATTTCATAAACAGAAAGGACCAAATTGAATTAAAGGAGTTCAGTTGAGCCCTTTCATACAACACTGTGCCCCTGATCTAATAACTGGTTCTCTCTGCTTCAATTCTCGAACTCAAACATACTTTAAAAGGTTAAAATGCTTAATATCTACTGATTGCCAGTTGCTGGAAGATGTAACATGTATGCATTCTGAGCTCGTTGGAAGAAAGATGTAAGAGAAATGCCAACGATGTATGAACTGTAAAAGCACGGAATGATAGATCTGCAGATAGGAGACTAGTTTAACGGACTGGGGTTTTTGATATTTCAAAAATAGAGAGTGGAGTCTTTTCCTATTTTTAAGCACAGAATTACAGGGCAATGGAGTTACACATCCATTTGCTCATTTAAGTGCTCTTTAAAGTATTCATCAAGAAACAAAAACAAAAAACACCCACATACTGTGGGTATATATAATTATACAACTTAATTAAGGCCTAACCCCAATATTAAATTTTAAAATCAAGCTAAGTAATAGTGAAAATGCACATTCCAACTCACATGATGTGGAAACTTCCATGCTTTCAAGTTACCAATCTAAAAGTCACCTACCAGCTTTCTGTGATCATATTATCCAATTCTCAGCACCTAATGACTGATCATCTTCCCCTCCCTTTGGCCGGTTTCTGTACTCAAGGAGCTTACCGGCTAATGAAAAAGACAAAAACCAAAAACAAACAAAAAAACCCAAACACAAAAGGCTAAGTGCTGAGGCATGTGTGCACGTAACCTATGGATGCTCACAGAAGCACCCACCTAGAGGGAAAAGAGAAAGGAAAGCTTCTTAGAGAGGAAAACCAGGACTGAGTTTAGAAGGACCAAATTCAGCCAGGTGGGAGAAGAGAGAACACACTGCACAAATGAGAGCTGAGGCAAGAAAACAGTCAGGGAGCATGCTCTAGAGCAAGGGTCCTCAACCCCGGGGCTGTGGACCGGTACTGGTCAGTGGCCTGTTAGGAACCAGGCCGCACCACAGGTGAGCAAGCGAAGCTTCATCTGTATTTGCAGCTGCTCCCCAGGACTAGCATCACCGCCTCAGCTCCACCTTAGATCATCAGGCATTAGATTCTCATAGGAACACCAGTCTCTGGTGTCAAAAAATGGTTGGGGACCACTGCTCTAGAGTCTGGACCTGACCCAAAAAGCTATAAGGAACTACTGAAGAATTCTTAAGCAGGAGAATGATATGATCAAAGTTGTCATTTTGGACTTATTCCATTCTGGAAACAGTCTGGAGCAGTGCTGCTCAAGGTAGGTGTGCAGCCCAGTGCCTGTCAATGAGTTGTTTGTTACTGGCCCACAATAAGGCAACAAGACAAGTACAGAAATTAAGAAAGAGCACTTAGAAATATTCACAGCAGCCCAACATTAAAACAACATCCAAGCTTGTAATCAATGGGCTGACCTTGTTAAACAGGACAGAGAGCAGCCTGTGTGTTAACTCAGTGGGCAGTTGTGTGTGGTTCAAGCTGTACAGGAGTCATGTGTAGCAGGGCCACTTGTATTGGTGTGTGACTAACTGGAAATTAACAACACAAAACAAAACTGGTCACTGAGTACGGACAGTTTGAAAAACTGGTCTAGAGAATCATTTCAGGAGGCAGAATTGGAAGCAAGGTGCTCCAGGAAAAGGCTGATGGTACACAGTGGTCCGCATGAAACCTGAGCTCAAGCAGTGATGGTAGGGATGGAGCAAAAAGGGTCAGAGTTGAGAGCAATTAAGGTGAACAAATCAAGACTTAATGTCTTTCGGATGTGAGGAGTAGAGGAGAATAAAGGATGAATCTGAGACTCAACAACTATTAACTCTTAAAATAATGGCAAGATATAAAGCAACAATATGTAAGAGCTTCATGAAAATCAGGATTAGCAAAAAGATTCTAAATTCATAGCTGTTTTGAGTGTCTTTGAATAAACATAATGATAAATTAATGAAATACAGAAAACTAAACACCGTAGTGGTTAACACTGAGCACCACTGGGAATTCAGAACATGAAGAAAGAAAACACATCCTATGCCAAGCCTACACTTTCCTCTTGAAATGATATCTATCATGCAGTAAGGAGCCCAGTCTAGTTCAGAATAGCGCTAGCTGGAGCCCCAAGCCCTATCAGAAAAAAAAAGAAGACTCCTCCCACAGAGTGACTTGTTCATCCCCCAACCCAGCTGTATACAGCACAAAGTCCTCTTTCTCAAATTTGTGCAGATATTAAAACAAGGACCTCCACCAAAAGAATGATAAAAAGAGGGTAGGGGGAAAAAAAACGAGAGTAAAATAAAACCAATGATCCTCACTTCAAAATACATTGCTTTCCTCTGTGCTTTGGTTCACATCCCAATCCATATCAGCAGACAAATCAATTAGCAAAAGCTGTGGATAGCTAGTCAGGCCTTTGCTGTTAACTGGAAGACAAGTATTAAACCTGCAATGGCGACAAGTTTGAGCAAACCTATCCTACAGCATTCCAGAGCTAGGAAGGGAGGTGGTGCCATGCTAGGGGGTGAGGTTTCTACTGCTCCAAAGACCCAGCACGGTCCATTTCCCACGTGAAAGAGAAGCAATCCGAAACCTCCACGCTGCCCAGACTAAAGCAGCCAGGATCAGTGGAAGACACGCCTAGTAGCTGTGGCACACCACAAAACCATCACCAAGTACGTAATGAATCTCTCTCAAGAAGGGTGCTTCATCATCTTAGAGTTATTACCCCTTTTTCATGCCTAGGCATCATTGATCTGTTTCTCACTGGCAGACAGAAGTGTGGGGCAGTCAATATCAATACTCTCAACACTTTAAGGAACAGTATCTTTTTACTATTCATTTGCTTTTGTTTCATTCTTCTAGGTCTTTCTCCTCAACTATAATCTCTTCTAAGGCAAATCTTTTGACTCCTTTATCACATCCCCTTGTATGCTTACAAGTCATTTGTTTGAAAAGTTAAAAAATACACCTCCTAACAGTTTTGCGATTTGGTAATGTGATATATTCCCAAGGCTCAAGCTATGAAAAGAATTACTGAATTTCATAATAATTTATTAACAAATAATAGCTAGCACTTATGGAGCACATACTATATGCCAAGTGTGTGTATATTATTTTGTGCAGACTTTACAACAATCTTATCAGGCAGGTACTATTATCATCACCCTTTTACAGATGAAGAATCTGTGGCACGGACATGTAGAGTAATTTGCACAAAGTCACAGAGCTAAAAATGGTAGAGCTAGGATCTGAATTCAGGCAAAGACAAAAATCTCTGTTTTTAGCCACTAGACAGCTTCATTATTCAGAGAAGAAAACTGAGATTAAAAAATACATTACAAATAATGGAACAAGGAAAAAGCCTCTTAAGGAAATTGCTCTTACTATTTTAATTGGACTGTTGTCTTTTATTAACTGGATCCAAGTCCTAGAAACAGTCAAGAGAGGGAGCCTGTCCTGGCTAGTGCAGGCTCCTTATGTGGAAGGGAGAAAACCTCAATTTTCAGCCTTTTTGCCATTTTTTACCACCTTAAAAGTGGTAAAACATTCTCTTTGTGGCTAAGGGATCTGGTTTAAGGAAGAGTTGGGAGAGATGGAGCTATAAGGCTGTTTGGGTTAGTACCAAATCTTGTTCCAACCAAAGAGGCAAAGGGATTCAGGTGAATTCTAGCCCAAGCCTCTGATTTAGTCTGAACCAAAAGAACCATGCAAAGCAAGGAACCCATACAGGGTAGCAGGAAAATTCCACTTCTCCTGGCTGAAGCAGGTATGCTAAACCAGGGATGCTAAACCAGAGCTCCCAACTCTGCCACTCTTCCTCTCCAACTTTCTCTTCCCTTTTGTCAGGCAGGAAGTTCTCGGACCAAGCCAGACCCCAGCAAACTTCTTCAGCACAAGACCAGTGGTCCTATGCGCTTTGATGTCAGCGTATCCATACTGACCAAATGTTTTCCATTAGGCATGTGGCTTTACGACCAAAACCAGTGCTCTCCTCTATGATGCTGAAGCAGATCCTGGAGATCAACTCTCAAGTTCTGTAAACTAAGTAACTTAAACTAATCTAACGGGATTGATCAAATCTCAAAAGTTCAAATCTTTACCACTTTCCAACTATTCATCACATTCTCTCTCTCTCCAGAAATCTGAAAAAATGTCTACTTACAAAACAAAAAACACATCTACTTCTTAAAACAAGTCTAACAGCCTTAACTTCAGGATTATGTTCCCTCACAAAACTGCTCTTGCTCTTATAAATTCATTCAAAGTCCTTTTATCCTGTAATTACAATTTCTATACAGCTACTTACATATGTGTGCTCGGAAGCAAAAAAATAAGGCTTCAATTACTTTTGCACTGACCACTAAAGCAAGTAGAAACAGGACAACCTTGTGCCAAGAATATTTTTTATTACAACCCAGAAATCGCCATTGTTAACATTTTATTGTCTTTGTCTTTCATATGCAAAAAGAAAAGAAAGAATTTTTTTAAAAAGATGCTGGAATCATTTTATTTGCTGTTTTCTCACAGCTCCAATCAAGGTGAAAGGAGCCAGGCAAAAGGCAGGCTTAACATATATGGTCATCTCCAGACTTTCTTACTACATAAAGGGGAAATTAATAAAAGAAGAAAAAAAGAAATACCACACCGCATTTTCTTTCCTCACCATAATATTTCAATTTTCTTTAGCGAAATACCAGCCAATAACTAATTAGAACCATATCCTTTGTTATCCCAATGGGAAGAAGTATACGAATGGTCTTAAAGAACGAATGTTAATGAGAACTTTAAAAATTAGTAACCTGGAACTTTGGTTTCTCCTCAGTGTAAAATAAAATTCTCTTCTTTAAAACTGTTTTTATAGTTGGTGAAATACAGACAGGGTCCATCAACAAGAAGGTAAGTGTTCACCCACCCAGCACTCTGAACTGTGGGCGTCCTGGGCTTTTCACTGTTCTTTCTTATCTTGGAATTGGCATCACAGCTCATAGACTTGTAAGCACCCCAATTTCAAATAAGAGAGACAAAAAATTCGAAACTACAGAAAAGGAATTTGTTCTACATCTCTGGTTTCGAAGGGGAGAATAATTCCTTCCAAAGTGAGCACACACCTTTTGTAATTTCCAAGAGTATGTTGTCCATAAGAAACACAGCTGGAGTCTTTTTACCTGGTTATATCACCTCAAATAAGAATGTTTCTGGCATCAGATCTTGAGTTGCCTATTCATGAACATCCAAGAGCAGAATCTAGTCCTCAAGACTGGGCTCATTTTAAAGAACAAAGTGAACTATAGGATGTGAGTCAGAAAAACTCTGAGCAAAACATAACATTTTAAAATGCGAACACACCATGGTTTAGGCATGTGCAACATTCTAAATTGTATTTTCACATGAGGGTCTGCCCTGTGTCATCCAGACTCTCATCCTGGTAGAATTAGCAGGTCCAGGATAGGGCCACAGACCACTTTTTTCATGCAAAGGGACTGGTGAGGGCATAGAGAACCAGGCGCGGCCTAGGTCATATCAAATATTCTCCTTTTTCGAGAAAAAGCCTTATGCATTTGCAAAACATCTCAGTTTGCTCCCTATTTTTACTATGCAGCAAATTTACTTCCCCTGCTGTGAAAAAACACAATAGGTCTTAGGTCTGTCACATTTTACCATCATTGTATGTTTGCAAAAGCTAGAAATTTTTGGTATTGTCTGATAAGGACATTACACAGATTTTGGTCTACAATAGAAACTTGTCATAACAATGAAAATTTTTTTGGTAAATCACTTTCTGAACATTATTCCTCCTCAAAAGGATCTTAAAAACTATCACTAAGGAAAAACAAAGGGTTCCCATATTTTAAAGCAAAAAAGTAGTGGCCATTCATATTCATGCACTATCAAACATATAAATCAAATATGGGCAAAATCACCTAAAAAGTACTTAAAATGCCAAGTTTTGCCTCTGTGTGATTAGTGAGCCCATGTTTTTCCAGTGTTAAATGCACAACCTGTATTTGTTAAACTGTATTTCATACTTTAAATCCCAAGTCTGTACCTTATACTGCTTCAATATAGATGATTTACTCGAGACATTTGGGGTCACAGTGTAAGCCTTCTGCTCTCACTAAATCTAAATCATGCTTCTCAACAAGATTCTGTATACATAAAAGAAACACATGGCATGTCGTTACCATCCTCCCTAGAGAAACCTAAAAGGCCCAGAACCGCCCTTCTCCTGTCCGTTAACTGAGATCCCCCTCACAAAGGGAAGAAGCCTGAATTCACACCTGGCATCAGGCAACCTAATTAAGCAAGAGTACCCCAAAACTTTTTCTGTTTCGATTCATGGCAAAATTTCCTCAATTCGTTTTCTTAAAACAGACATCTTCACCCAACAGATATACTCAAAAACCCAAACTAACTTCAGCAACAAACTGGGAGGAATGAGAAGTGGACAGCAAAGTATAAAAATTTCCCCAAATCCTCGTTCTTCCGGTCAATCTGCACCTATGGAATTAGTTCGGCATTTAATTCGAAGTATGCGAAGACAACAGTGGCCCACCAACCAAGCGACTAAGAGCTGCAAGGACGGGTCTGTTGCTGTGCCTGGGAGGCATCCGGGAGGACAGCTAGACAATGAAAAGCTCCCGGTGGCTACCAGTTCAGTCCCGGGTTCGGAGAGAGGGAGTGGGGGAGAGGAGTTCTCTTCTTGCCGAAAGCCACGGTCAGCACCGCCTTCCCCAGGCGCAGAGCGGCCCGACCTCGGTCTCCAGTTCCCGGGTCACAGCGGGAGGGGGCCCCAGCAAAGCAGATTTCTCTCGGAAAGAAAGGAAACTTCCTGGTTTGGGCATTATGGGTAGGGGGCTAGCGCCCTCCCCCACCCACTACAGGTATCCGCCCGGAGTCCAGCAACAGAGCGAAGGACTCTGGCCCGCACCTCTGGCCGGCAGAAGGGGTCACGGAGTCGGAATCCACGAGCGCAGCCAGCCCCTAAGCGAGACTCAAACTTGTGGGGACCGGTCTCTCGACTCTTGAGGACGCAAGCGGCGTCCGAGGGCCCAGGGGTGTCAAACTTCCCCAGCGGGCGCGGCCTGACACCGAGTTGCCGCGGGAGCCCCAACCCCGCGGGGTTCCGAGATAGGGGGCGGGCACAGAGGAGGGGGTACTCTGAGGGACGCGAGGGGAAGCGCGTGCAAAGATGGAGGAGGGG
>NW_006443570.1:21449299-21460233 GCF_000325575.1 Pteropus alecto | reverse complement strand
CCCTCTGCCCGCCCTCGCCCCGCCCCCTCCGTGGCCGTCCGGGACTGCGCCGTGAGGTCCGCCGCGGCACTGTCCGCAGCAGTTGGGGTACCCGGCGCCGGCTTTCACCTTGTGGCTAAAGTGCTTGGGAAACAGCCCTCGCGAGGAAGGTGACCCGAAACGCTCCACTCTGACCGGTATGCCCCAGGCCTAAATGAAGAAAAGAGAAGGGGCCGCTGCGCCCGCCTTTCCGAGGCTGCCGGACTTGGCCTTACCCCTCCCTCCATTTCCTCTCCCCTCCCAAATTCTCAGTTCTCTGCGGACTTTTCCAAAGACTCCCACGGTTCCCCGACCCGAGTTCTCTTACCCTTTCTTGTTCCTCCCCCTCCTTCTCTCTCTTTCCTTACATAAAGCCTAACCCTTAGTCTGTTTCGTACCCCCACAGTACTCTCGTAATGTGTAAAGGACTTACCATCTTCTCTACTCAAGTATCACTTTCTTAGGCTAGGTCTTGCTAGGCACTTATTTCTGTGTGTACGTTTTGTGTTCTCTACTATGAGAGGACTGGAGGACGCCAACCTCTTATATTTCTTGTGTAGTTTCTGATCTGGTGCTAGGCACACGTGAGGGAATCCATACACACTTGTGGGCTCATTGCAGGTCGTACTGTGGAATTTCAGTCCGCAAGTCGCAGCGGCCATTCCACACCATCGAATGGCTCTCTTCCATCCCCAAAAATGTATGCAACAGATGCCGCAGCATCTTTAAATCAATGCTGGCTGCTCTTTTGAATGGGTTCCACAGCTTACACCAGGTCTGTTGATAGCTGAGAAAAATCGTAGGGATTTTTTTTTCTAACCGTCAAGATGCTATCCGATGCTTAGAACCTGGGTTAAACAGGTGGACTGTGGCAAATCTTCTGGCTTCTCTCTCTCTCTCTCTCTCCACTTGGTCTGGAGTATTTTCAGTGTAGCAGCCTGAGCAGATGAAGACACACACACACACACACACACACACACACACACACACACGAAAAAATAAAATGTATATCATGCTCACCCGCAATCTGCGACCTTCAGTGTATCAGCTCTGCTACGCACAACCTGGTGAAAGGAGAAAACGCCCCTGACCACCCTCCACCAGCCCTTCGGAAGTTATTTCTTGGGCATCTACCGCCATCTAATGGATAGAGTGAAAAGAAAATGAGATCTACTAGAGCCGAAAATGTGAAAAGAGATAACTTGGCAGCCAAGTAGAAATTTTTATTATTTTATAGCAGCTTTACACACACACAAACACGCACATGCAAATCATAGCACACTTTTACAGAGTTCATTCAAACCTCAGAATATAACTGCAAGCTTTTGACCCAAACATAAATTTTCATGCTGAAGGTTCTCAGTTTTTCTAGTATAGAACAAGGAATTGTACTGGTTTTCAGCTCAGTGAAATGTTACCATATAAACTAGTGAAAGAGGTGGAGGTGGAATGCAAGAGTGGATTGTTGGCAATCTCTAAAAATTATATTCACTTTCTTAGTGTCTGCCTAATACTGCTCATTTCACAAGGAGCATCTTTGGATTGAGGGCTGCCTTTAAACAGGCAAGAATCCTACCAAAAAGGCAAATTCTGAGTTAATTTTTAGAATGTCATGACAAATTTCTGTGCCACTGCAGGGACAGTATTACAAAACACAGAATGCATCTTTTTGGTGAAAACATATTAAAGCTATTAACACAACAGACATTAAGTTATTAGATGTCTTTAAAATTCCTGTAAATGGGTTAATGCTTTATCTTCTCATTCAAATTGTATGTTAAATACTTGTGGGTGAGTTACGTCAGGCACCACTGAAAGCATGTAAGATAGATTCTCACATTGGCATTTTCAACTGAACACTGAAGAAATGTGAAAGGATTATAAGCTTTTTTATCCTATGGAATCCAAAGGACAATTTAGCATGGAGGCAGATGAAGAGGGAATTGGGGGGATTGAAAATTTGGAGAAATAGTGAAGTCATTATTAGAGTACTTAACTTCGGTAAACTAGGTGAGAGTCTGATATAAAGAGGCGGTTTGTTCAGCATTTTACTTTTATTATTTCACAGGAAAGCACTTTCCACTGGAGTGTGTCCAAACCAGCATCTGGCACCTGGGAAAGTGAGAGTTTGAACATACTGCACATGAAATATAAATAAAATTTAGAGAATTGTTGGTGCAGCAGGCCTTGGTGAGAAGCCAAATATCACAGCTGCCTTTTAAAGGGGTGTGGAAAGGGGATTTGCAATGGAAATGATTCCAAAATCATAATTCTAGTGGGTGTTTGTTACAAGAAGAGGCCCAAGGAGACTCATTTGGCTTCCTGTAAAGAATAGCCAACATCCTTTGGCTTGCAGAAAGCACTCTTTCTGCTTACGCAGTTCGAGACTCACTTAAAGTGGATGTCCTTACTGGTATTTAGCTAGTTACGTTACATAAATTGACTGGCTATTCTGAAAATTATTATTGTTTTAAAATAAGTATGAAGGAGCCACAATGTACCTGACATTGTACAGGACATACACATTACAGAGTTTTCCTATTGGAAAATTGCATTCTAAGGTATATGACATCATATAAAACACAAATATATTTGTCACCTTTAAGATTCATAAATCACATTCTTTGGTCTTCAGGTGTAGTAGCATACATACACAAAAATATATATGTAGAAATATTTATTGATACACTGGTAAAATTAGAAAAATACTATAAGAGCCAAACTGTGTCTCAATGAGGATGATTAAATTATGGCACATTCATCATTAGGGATACAATCTGGTCATTGGAAAGAAATAAGGATATTTCTCTGTATACTGTTCTCCAGAGAACAATATGTATAGAAAGAGATTAATTATAAGGAATTGACTCACATGATTAGAGAGGCTGAGAAGTCCCAAGATCTACAGTCAGCCAGCTGGAGACCCAGGAGAGCCAATAATAGTTCTTGTCCAAGTCCAAAGGCCTGAGAATCAGGAGAGCAGATGGGGTAAGTTCCACTCAGAGTCTGAGTTTGAAGGCAGGAGACCTATGCCCCAGCTAGAAAACAGGTAGAAAGAGCAAATGCTTACTTTACCTTTACCTTATTTCACCTTTTTGTTCTATCTGGGCCTTCAACCTATTGGATGAGGCTCACCACATTGGGGAAAGCAACCTGCTTTACTCAGTCTATCTATTCACATGCTACTCTCATCTAGAAATACCCTCACAGACACACCCAGAATAATGTTTAACCAATATCTGGGCACCCTATAGCCCAGTCAAGTTGACACATAAAATTAAATATCACAAGTCTATCCCTTGACAACTCGGCACCCATAAGCATCTCCTTAAATCATACTTACTTCCAAATGAAGACAATAAGGAGGTCATAATTTCACCTAACATGATATAACTATGCTGTATACAACCAAAAACATACTAATTCCTTCCCCAGAAGAGGAAGTAAAGTCTTTGAGTGATGTTTACTCCTGTCTTTGATATCCTGTAACTTAAATACTATGATGTAAAATTGACAATACTTATGATATAAAGTCGATACATCTTATGTTATAAAACAAGGGAATAAGAAGAAACAAAATATTTGTCATACACACACAAACATAACAGAATATTTTAGGAGGAAATGCTTATAACAATTATAACTTTCATTTCTATAACTGGTCATGTGATCATAGCTGGTATTTATAACTACCTTTGTCTACTACCCTTTTTGTAACTCCTTTGCCTTGGCAAGCACCTCAGCTGGTCATGGTTCTTTACCTGGTGGAGTGACTCAAACTTTCATTCCTGAAGGGTCTGAGCCATTAGTAGTCCTGCCTGGATTAGTTTGTTGTAGTTTTCTGTTGACCTTAATCACAGGGTATGGTAACAAATAAATGCCCTAATGGACCTCCTGTATTCCAAACATACTCTTTCTTGCCTCCATTGTAGACCAGTAGTCCAATTTCCCCTCGGCTGTCAGGATCAATCACCCCACCTTTGCCCGTCTTTGCCTGTTAATTCAGAGGCATGAGGAGCCCAAAGTGGATAGATCGTAACTTCCAATGCAGTGGAATGAATCGTTGTGCCTCCTAGTGGAAGAATTCCTCCCTTTGGAACTGAGATGTCTAGGCCAGCAGAGCATAAGGTTGTGAGAACAACAAGAAGCAAAAGTTTTGCTAGTGGATAATGGGGTAATAGCGAGTGATGCCACTCCCATTTCCACCCCTTGATTCCTGGATTCAACACATACACTAACATAGACTATCTTTAAGATGTAGCACAAAAGAAAGTAAGGTGCAGAATAGGTAGGATATACTAGGCTACCACTTGCAAATATATGAATACATTTATTCATATATTATATATGAATAAAATATATCTGGAAAGATATTTAAGAAATAGTAACAGATTGCTTGGGGAAGGAAACTGAAGGAAATAGATGTGAGAAAATATGGCAACTATTATCCTAGTCCAAGAAAAAAGTATTTTTTTGAAATAAGAACTTATTCAAAAGATCAGTTACTATAAGTGGAGAAAGGAATGTTTGAAGTACATCAGGACATCTCAGAATGAAAGAGAAAAAATGTCTCACACAAAAATTCAAATTCAGTTATAACAAAGCTATTGCTACAAAATGAACATTTTGATTATAAAAGCATTCCAAGTCCACATAGTTCAAGAAATAACTGATTAACAAGATTTGAATCAAAATTGAATCAAACAAAAAATTTATTTAATTTGGAGTTCCCTGTATAAGATTTACTTGTAGATTAATGCTATATTACAGTTTTTACATCTGTTTTTTCTTTTTTTAAAAGTTGGTCTTTTGCAGCAGATCTACTGATAAGGGAAATAGCTTGATAGGAAAGTAAGTAAAGCAAAATATAGAGGTGAGAATTGACAAGGATCAAGATGAAGGAAGAGAAAGAAGAGTGTTGTCCTCCTTGGTTATATTGGCAGTGTGGTGCTTATCTTTCTGGCATCAACTTGACATGTAACTTTTGGAAGTCATCATTATTGTTCTTTTCATTATTCATTTTATCTGTCAGCAAAATATTATGTTTGTGCACATATATCCACTAGCAAAACTTTTGCTGGTCTCTAGTTCTTCAAGCCTCCTAAGTCTTTTGCAAATCAGAAGTGCAAGATGCTAGGAGAGCATTGTGCATATTTCTGTTTATCTCCAATAATTTTCAGATCACATCTCAGGATCACAACTTGTCATCAATGTGACCCTACTACAGATAAAGCCAAAGTGTGTGATTCACTAATCAAGTCTGAAGTCGGTCCTAACAATTCACCAGACTGCCAGACTGTTTGCCAAATTTCCAATAGCTTTTTGTAAGCAAAGTGAAGACAACAGCACAAGAGCTGGTAAGCAGATCTGGATTGTTGGGTATGCATGAGTAAATAAAACTTTCCAGTCTGCTCCAGAACATAAAGATCACCCACCAGAAACAGGCTAGCATCTAAGGATCTGTCACTGGAAATTACAGGATACCTTTTCTCATCATGGCTATCATAGGCCAAAGGCAAAAAGAAATAAGAAATAAGAATAATGAATATTTTCTAATAATTTACACTTGATTGAGGACAGGCCCAAGTCAGACAAAGAATCAAAAAGTCCAAACTCATCTCTTAAACACTATAAAGACCACAGATTATTAAGAATAATTCCAAGCCGTCACTTCTAGATCAATGAGATATCGAAAGCAGGCAACTTGGAATGAAAATGTTTGAATAAGAACTAAACTTGGACTAAAGCATATGTGTCTTCCTGGGTACAAATTGTAAAAGCAACACGATGCGTTTAGATTTTATCCTGGCACAGAGAAGAATTCCAAGTAGGAACATGATCATGTTTCTGTGCTGAGAGATCACTGTGTGGCTGGTTTGGAGAAGAGCAAGATAGGAAGTATGGAGATCAATTAAGATTCCATTACATGAAAAAAGACTAGAGCCCAAACTATAGCAGTGGCAATGAGTATAAAATAGAAAGGGTGAATTTGAAAGATAATAAGGTATGTAAGGCCTGCTGGAAGCAAGGAGTCTAAGACTAATCAAGTGCATGAAAGCATCATTCACCCAGATGAGAAACTCAGGAAGAGCAGATGCGAGGAGGAAAATAAGTTCTAATTTAGGCCCACCTGACCCCCTTAGCCCCATAACAGCTTCTACCTTTGAGTAGGCAATAAAAACCACACCCTCTTAGGTGAACCCTCTAACTGGCCTCTCAGATCTCCTTCCCTGATCTCAGGGGTGGGAGTGAGGGGCTGACTTACAGATCTGATTTTTCTAACTGCTGCCCTGATATAGATTCAGGCTATTCTTTACTTTCTGAGGCTTCTTACTGGGGCTTGAGACTTTAGTCCATTTGCTTCCAGTTCACAGCCCAGAGCACTTCCCGCCAACCCTCATACTGGTGCTACCTCCTGAGACCTGAGAGAGCCCACCTTGGGCCAAAGTGGCTTCTCTTGGATAGGGATGGTAAGATAGTTTTCCCCTAAGACCCAGGTTGGCCTTAGCATCCTGAATGCTGGTCCTGCTTTCCATCTTACAAACTCTTCATGTCCATATGAGCAGCAATGCTGGACAAGAATTTAGAGCGGCAGTCTCCAACCTTTTTGGCCCCAGGGACAGGTGTTCCTATGAGAATCTAATGTTTGATGATCTGAGGAGGAGCTGAGACAGCAATGCTAGTGCTCAGAAGTGGCTACAAATACAGGTGAAGCTTTGCTTGCTCCCCCGCCACTTACTTCCTGCTGTGCAGCCCAGTTCCTAATAGGCCATGGACTAGCACCAGTCTGCAGCCTGGGGGTTGGAGATCTCTGATCTAGAGGACCCAAAGGAGTGAAAATGACTTTAACCTGGGATCCTCTGCCTGGAAAAATTGGCTGCTATTTATCTCACTTGCTGCTGACCTAAGAGATGCTGTATAGGCATCTCTGAGGGATCTACGGCTATCCAGGAGGGACCTTTAGAGAGAAAGAGACAGGTGGTGTGGCAGTATACCCATGTAGAGGCAGCCTCTGTCCAAGTATGGTACCTGGCTCATCATTTCTTCCTAACCAGCAACTCTAGCCAAACAGGTATGCAGGGCTTCAGGGGGCCCTATGTTAAAACTAACACATGTGACTGGCAGTACAAGGATTATACCAACTCCTGGTTCCTAAATATTCTTGGATTTCATCTCTGACCTATACTCCATCCTGGTGATGCTGGTGGATATTGTTACCTTCTCAGTGTACATTAGCTCCTGCTCCAGCCCAGCTATGGCTACATCTTATTAATATCTTCTCTTTGCATGAGTTTCTCAGATGCCATATCTCCATTTTTAGCTTTTAGCTATCCTCTGGTTTTGGAGGACATGAATCTAGGCCGTTTAAATACAAAGTCACTTGTCCAGTACCCACTATCTATATAGTGAGTGAATCAGTTGGCTACTCAGAGTATCTATGTGCCATATCTCCTACTGGTGACAGGACTATTTAGACTATCCACTGTTACCAAATTCACATACAACTCAAACCCACATGGGTTACAATGCACTTCTCAACTTGGACCTCCTCATTTCATCCCACTCATGCTATTGCTTTTACTCCTGGGTTCCAGTGACATACTAGGTGAACTACAGGCCAGCTGGGGTCTTAGACACCTGGGCGAGATATGATCAGGCCCTCCAGTTCAACACCTACCCGTCTGTGCCACTATCCAGAGTCCTTCAAGTGATGAGTCACCAACTCAGAGTGTTCCAACTCTTCCTACAACCCTCCCTGTGAATCTAAATCATCTTTAAAAGTCCCCTGTTCTCTCTGACGCACTGAGATGCTGCCCCAACCCTATATCCTTGTGCCAGAACAGAAAAACTAGATTAGAGAACTAAACTGTAACATGAGAGCTGTTGGACTCCCAATGATGCCATGAACAGATAAAGTCCCTGGACTACTGGAAAAGGTTCAGCCCAGGGAAACAGACATAGGAAACCACTTATCACTTCTGGAATATGCTTGCAGAGGTTCAAATTTTCCATCAGGTGAAACCCATTCCACCTATTGAAGGTGATGGGTTGGGGGAGAGAGATACCAGATCAGAGTCTGTATCTGTAACTGTTCTCTCTCCATCTGTGACCTGGGCCAAGGATGTTCCATAAAAGGCTCCCTCCCTCATGTACCATGGCCACATGGAATTTCTGCACATACTTTCTTGGATCTCATCTGAACTCTGCTATAGACCCTTAATTTCTGGATCGATTGTTGTTCTCTAACTAGTCCCATGGATTAATCTTTAGATCATTCTTTGCTTTTCAAGGCCAAGGGATGTGCCTGGGGGCCTGTCCCAACTTCTCTCAGATCCACCTTTGGCCCATAAGACCTCAGCATGGATCAGATCCCTGGGCCCCTAATTAATCTAGAAGAGAAGGGTGTTTGTCAGGGTGTTGAGTTAGAGGTGCCTATGGAAAATGCCTGGTTCTTGTGCTTATGAGAAAAGTCTAAGCTGGAGATAAAGACATGGGGGTCATTAATACATTTGGGTGGTAGTATAAGCCACAAGTGTGGACGAGCTGCATGAAAGAGAATAAAGACTGAAGCCCTGAGAGGACCAACAGGAAGAAGTCAGGCAGAGGTGCCTGCAGAGAAGAATGAGCAACTGGAGAGGCTGTAGCAAAAACCAGGAGAAAGGGGCTCCACTGAAACTGTGAAGAAGCTTCAAAGAAGGGAGGAGGAGTCCGCGGTGTCAAATGCAGCTGAGAAGTCTAGTAAAAATTCTAAATTAGATTCAACAAGTGGGAAGTCGCTGGGGGAATTTAGGATTGGCTCCTTCAGTGGTCTAGTGGGAGTGGAAGCAGGGTGAATCATGCTCTGTTGGTCAGCAGAGAACTCTGGATACCAAAGACCGATCTCGGCCTATGTTGACTAGCTGCCCTCACCACTTTCTATTTCCATTTATGTTTCCTGTAGGCGATACACCCAAATATTGCTAGTCTGAATCAATACAGTAGCTTGGGATCTATTCAGTACAATAAAAGCCAGTTTTTCAGGGTTCATATATAGTACTATCTCAGTTTACCTTCAGATTCTGAGTATGCAAGCTGGTAAACACTTTAATTGGTTCAACATAACATAAATTTTGCTTTTCATGGTACTCTTCTCCTACATCACTAATTCCATTTACAACAACTGGCTGGAATGAGTAGCAGCTTTAGCTACCCTTGCGCTCTCTATCCGGCCAGTCACCTCCAGTTCCTATCACCGTCCCTGATTTTGCTTACGCTTGGTTAGCTTCACTTCATTTGTTCATTGATTTTTTGGCACCCCCTCTCCTCAAAGGTTTACTCACTGAACAAAATGTATACTCCATACATTATACCATGCTTTCACAGTGGTGAGGCGCGTGCACCCCCTACCGGCGTCCCGGCGTGCTGCAGCTTCGCGGGCGCGCTACCGCTCGGCTCGGCTCCAGTCTGTCAGGAGTTCCGGAGAAGACCGAAGGGCGAGTGCCCGCGCAAGGCTTCCTGGGAAATGCCTTGGGTGTACGTGTTAGAACTGCAAATCCCTGTAGGCACCGCGCTGCATCCCCGAAGATGAGGGCGTTCCGGTGAATCTCACTCGTTTGTAAGTGCTACTGGGAACGCTGCACAAGTCTGATTCAGTATTGACGACAGGCTTTTGGAGAATATCATAGTTCTTCGCCGGGTGCGCAAGAACAGACTTTGCTTGCGTAGCTTCCTCGGACCTGCTCGAATCTGCCGTTGCTGCACAGTGGTTAGGCGCGCAAGGCCCTAAGGTGAAGCCTGTGGAATCTGCTGTGGGAAGAAAGGCGCCAGGGTTTCCTGGGCCAATACACTCATGGCGGCAACGGCCCCCAGAGCCGGGGGCTCCGCGCCTGAGGCGGCGGGTTCCGCCGAAGCCCCGCTGCAGTACAGCCTTCTTCTGCAGTACCTGGTGGGTGACAAGCGTCAGCCCCGGCTCCTGGAGCCTGGAAGCCTGGGTGGGATCCCGAGTCCTGCCAAGAGTGAGGAGCAGAAGATGATCGAGAGGGCGATGGAAAGCTGCGCCTTCAAGGCAGCGCTGGCCTGCGTGGGAGGTGAGGGAAGGCGAGGGGGTCCGAGGGGAACCCTTGGGAGGCTGAGGGCTTGGATGGCAGCGAGATCCTCTGCCAAGCTCCGCCTCGTTCAGTGAACTCAAGTAACCTCCTCCGGATCCTCTGGAAATTGTTTCAGAGAATCGGTACTATGGGTTGGGGCCTGGAGGTTATAAAATGGTTGACTTCGTTCATTATTCCTTCATTCACTTTTAGATAATTATTCTGTCAACACATTGTCACTGAGCAGCCATCACGTGCCAGGAGGTGGTGGAGAGACAGTGTGAGAGACAAGAACCTTGTTCTCACGAAGCTAACATTTATAAACACACATTTATGTGTATGTATATACATACATACATATGTATGTGTGTGTGTGTATGTGTGTGTGTATATATATATATGTATATATATATGTATATATATATATATATATATGTATATATATATATGATATGATATGATATCGAAGAACATTGAGAAGGAGCCTGGCAGAAGAGTGCTGCAGATATAGGGAACAGCAAGTGCAAAGGTTTGAAAAACAGGCCATTGTGGCCAGTGTCACTAGACAGTGGTCAGCGGTCAAAAGTCGGGGAAAAAGTCTGGACTTGGCTTTTTTTTTTTTTTCTTTTTTAACTTTTTGAGGATTTGAGAATGTTGGGTGTCCCTCCTGTATGCAGGGTAAAGAGGTTGACTACATTTACAGCTGAGTTGAAATCTTGTTGAGAATTAAAGACATGGTGAGAGTGCAAATGTGAGGTATAGTAGAAGGAAGAGAGAGCTTTTTTTGGTTTGGGGAAGGCCACAAGAGGAGGTGAGACTGGACCTGTATCTTGAAGGATTGAGAGAATA
>NW_006443570.1:21444971-21449224 GCF_000325575.1 Pteropus alecto | reverse complement strand
GGCATTGATGTTTTTTTTTTTTAGGAGAGTAACAAGTGGTAATGAGCATGACTCAGGGTGGAGTGTTGTGGAGGAAAGAAGTCTCTGGATGGGGAGACTATATAGGACATTTCCATGAGGAATGGGCTGGGTCTTTGTTCATCATTGTGCTTGCCTGATAAATCACTTACATATTTGTTGAGATAAATGAGTCTTTGTAGTGCTTCAGGGTGGAAGTGATAAAGGCCCTACACTAGGATGGTAATTGTGGACATGGAGTTATAGGGGGAAACCAGGAAACAGTCAGAAATGACTCTGAAGTTTGGAGCTGGGGTGATTGGAAAGACAGAGCCATAATCAAGAAAGTCCGGAAGGGAGGTGACCATGATTTCATTGAACATAGACAATTTCACCTGGAACAACATGGATTTGAACTGTTTGGGTCCACTTCACAGATTTTTTTTCGATAAATACCTGTATTGTTTCTATCAGCCAACTGTATGCATTACTCTACGCCATTTTATATAGGGGACTTGAGCACCTGTGGATTTTGGTATTTGCGGGGAGTCCTGGAACCAGTACCCCATAGGTACAGAGGGACAACTAAGTTTTTGGGGAGTCAGAGTTATACACAGAATTTTGACTGTAGGGGTCTTGGCACCCCCTAACTTTGCATTGTTCAAGGGTCAACTGTATTGACCTTGAGGTGATGAGAGGACAGTTTCCCTGTGGGAATGTCCAGCAGGCTCAGGAAGCTCAGATGTGGACAGCAGTGTAGTGTTTGCCATTTGGTAACTTCAGGTGACTTCAGAGACGTTACTTAACCTCTCCGAGCCTCAGTTTCTTCAGCTACAGAAAGGAGAGTATACTAGTATCTTCCTCACAGGATTAGTGTGAGGAATAAATGAGGCTGGGACTATAAAACGTCAGAGTAATTGGCACTTGGTACTCACTAAATGACTATTATGAATGTTGCCATTGTCAGGGGAGTGAGTTGCAAAGTTGATAGCTGAACTCAAGGGTGACTGGTTACATGTGAGAGAATGTGGAGGGAGAACAGAGGGTTAAAGACCGAACTTTGAGAAAATGCGAGGAAGAAATCCAAGAGGAGACAGACAAGAAGCTGTTAACAAGATAGATCCTGGATTGTGTAAGGTGGAAATTAGGCAGGTGGACAGTTTGTGTTGCAAGGGAAGGTGTCTTCTTTTCTGAAGGTGCTGTATGAGTATGACCCCATTACAGTAATCCAGAAAACATGCCTGAGAAATCTTCATCTCTGTGTTTGTTTTAGGATTTGTCTTGGGAGGTGCATTTGGGGTGTTCACTGCCGGCATTGATACCAATGTGGGTTTTGACCCTAAGGATCCTTACCGTACACCGACGGCAAAAGAAGTTCTTAAAGACATGGGGCAGAGAGGAATGTCCTACGCCAAAAATTTTGCCATCGTGGGTGCCATGTTTTCTTGCACTGAGTGTTTGGTAGAATCTGTAAGTGTCTCTCCCTTCTGAGAAATCCTTGTCTTCTGCCATCTTACAACTTCTAAAGAGTAGTGCTCTTAATGTTATTAGAAAGCAGATCAGAAACATATGATAGTTGCTAGATTGAACTTCCAATAAATAGCCCCTAATATAAACTTTGTGTGCTTATGATTTGGGTTTGCTTGATTTCTTAGTTTTTTTTTTTTTTCGTAGGCTGGGAGTCAGTTAACGATTTTAAACAAGAGACTTATTGGGGAACCCAAGAAGGGATTTTGATTATTTCTTAAATGCTGCACTTGGTGTCAGCACTCAGGTACTACCTGCAGGGAGCATCTATGAACACATTCAAATTTTAGGAATCACTTTTGAAAGAGAAAAATATTAGGTTTCCTTTGGGGAGGGACTAAATTAGCCAACTAGAAACCCTACGTTTTTTTCCTTAATCAACTTATTTGGCTTGTTTCTTTGGCTCTAAACTGTACTTCTCCACCCACAGTACCGGGGAAAATCAGATTGGAGGAACAGTGTCATTAGTGGCTGCATCACTGGAGGAGCCATTGGTTTCAGAGGTTAGTAAACAACTCTTGAGTGGTTTTCTTTGGGGCCTTGGATAACGTGCTTGGACAACATTTCCAACCATATGAGTGTTCCAGGGACAGCCCAAAGCATATGTGGATACTCGATATTCTCCCCGTCTGACAAATCACATTTGCTTCTGTGTCAACTCAATTTTGGAAACTTCTAGTATCTAGATTAGAATTTCTCATCCTGGGCTCTGACACTTTGCTTTGGGAAGGGGGTGGGGAGGGCTCATCCTGTGTATTTAAGGATGTTTAGCAGCATCCCTGGCCTCTACCCACTAGATGCTAGTAGTACCCCTTAGTTGTGGAAATGGAAAGTGTCTTCAGACATTGCCACATGTCCCCTGAGGGGCAAAATTGCTCCCAAGTGAGAACCACTGGTAGCACGAGATCTATCTTAGAAAAAAGAACTGCCCCCATATTGAAAATATAGGAAGAACTTCCTCACAGTAATTCCTGGAGTATGTTGATATGCAGAGTAGTATGGAAGCAGAGCATGTTCCATTCAGTCTTGGAAAGTCCGTTTGTCCACATCAGGCTCTGCTCAACTTTTAGCTCCACGCATTTCCAGTATTTAGATATTTTTCTTAATAATACTATACAATTGTCAGTTTTAATTTTGTGTATAAGTTATAACGGTAATGTCTTTCTGCGGTTGAGGAGTCTTAGATTTCTACCCATGGAAAGCCAAATATAGGTGTTCGAAAAATGTTGGATTATCAGCTATAAATAACAAAGACAGATTCTAGTTCGTGCCATCAAGAGTGTGGTATAGGGTGTCAGTGACTTGACTTTCCTAGCAGAGTCCATTGCTAGACCACTCTCCATCTGCTGTGCACTGACTTACCCAAAGCAAAAAGCTTCTCATTTTCTGAGAGGCAGGATAATTTGCTATCATTAAAAACCTGCTTTTGCTCTTTAAACAGCCATTTATGATTTAGAGAGTAACTTCTCCTTTGGTCTCCCCATCGCTCAGCTTTGTCAGGGCCTTTGAGAAGCTCAGCTCCCTCTAGGACTGCTTTGATCACCTTCCCAGGAATTTATTCCATAAACAAATCAGGGTAACAGGCCATATGCTTTCACTTGATTCCAAGGGCTGGTTTTCTTAACCAGTTTCCTGCCTGTGAGGGGCTATTTTCATGAGACTGGAAATACTAATTCTTTGGAAATAGAAAAGTTAAACAAATGTACAGTTAGATAAAGCACACTGGATTAGATCATGTACATGGCTTCATTGAAGTCTTACAGATCTCTCATAGGTTGAATGACTTCAAATGCTTCAGCTGGTTTCTTTGCATCTGTGGGTATGCAGACTTTTTGTGAATGTAGCCTGACCCAGCATCTGTCACTACAGGTAATGTCATTTGTTTGCTTTACAGCTGGCTTAAAGGCTGGAGCCATTGGTTGTGGCGGTTTTGCTGCTTTCTCTGCTGCAATCGATTATTACCTACGGTGAGAGTGATTACCTTTGGGGAAGGATAATGCCAGCCCAGGATCAAAGCTGTTTTTCTGCACCAATCCAGAGCATCTGCTTCAGAGACTGAAGATAATTTGTTTTCCTTTTTATGGTTGGTGTCGCGAGGGAGATGCCTGGCCATTGTCTGCCTCCTGTCTCTGAGCAGCCACACTCTGCTCCTGGACTCCAGCCAGACTGTGCGGGGATGTGCCATGCCAGCTTCTCTTTCAGGAAGATCAGGAGTCAGTGTGTTGACTTGTAGGAATTAAGCTCCACAAAGGTTCAGTCCTGACTACACCTGGACCTCTGGTTGTTTGGTGTTATGAGAACAGAAGTGACTTTTCATAGACCAGGAACTCCACCTTGGAACTTCACGCAGTTATCTATCTCACGTATTAGGGCAGGGCAAAGTAAAGTTATGCCTTCCGACCAATTATGTCATTTTGTTTAGTATTCTGCTATCCTTGTTAAAAAAATATATATTTATATTACAGTTTAAAAGGTTGGTTTATTTTTATTTTCGAATTTCCCAATTCCCAAAAATGGTGCCAGGTAGCCCAAAGATTGAACATCCAAACGGAAAAAGTGAGAAAGCTCCTGAAAAGTGTGGGAATGTTAGATTCTCAGGGTTCGTAGAGTGCTGTTATCCTTACCAAGATTGTTATGTCGGCCAGGGCCTTTCCCTCAAGAAGCCAGCCTAGCCACTTCTTAGGATGCATTGGAATGTCATGCATAAGTCCTACTGGCCTCTTCTAAAA
>NW_006443570.1:21438531-21444915 GCF_000325575.1 Pteropus alecto | reverse complement strand
TGAACCACATATTAGTTTTATGCCCTGACCACTGGACCGGGCCTGGCTCAAGGGTCCTGCTATGACCATCCTGATGACTAAATCACAGCAGCTACTGCGTTCTATCAGACATTGTTGAGGGGCTGTTCACCACTACCCTTGTTTTCTGGTGTTTTGTTTGGAACACATGAGTGTTTTTGACTTGACCCAGTGGCCTTTTTTAACAGAAGTTCAGCCTAATTATGTCATAGGCCAAAAAAAAAAGCCTTTATGATGGGGATTTGCCCCGGGTGCTGCTTTACTCTGGTGCTTAGATGGCAAAATGAAGTTGATGAACTCAGGCTTTTGCTCTTAGGGACAGGCAGGTAGGCTTGGTGGGGGCCATGTAATTCTAGCTGCGTTAGCCAGTGGTCATGTCTCTTTTTCCTACTGTACATCCCTTTACCTTTTCTTTTTTCACTTTCTTCCCCTTGTCTGCTATGTTCTAGCCCACCCACCCTTAACCAGAATTTAAAGACTCAGCTGATCTGTCCAGGCATCCCGAGTGTGTGTGTGTGTCAGACTCAGCTGGTAACACCTTCCTCTGGCCATGTGTGCTATTTCCTTTGGAATGAATGTGAGCCAGTGCACAGGACTCATGTCCTTCTATGGTGAATTCTATATAATGCCTGTCCCAGTCTCACAGGCATGAGGCATCGTTGCTAGGCTGGCTGGAGTGTCCTCAGAGGTCTGAGAACAAATTTAGAAGTGTTTCCTACACTGTCCCTAAATAAGTCAGTCACCTATAAGCTCTTTGAGAGCAAGAGCAGACACTCCTACCGGGCACCTGTCAAAGTGCTGGGATGCCCGGCATCTTCTACCAGCCAGTCTAGTGTGTGGAGTCAGATATACTGAACTACTGAATACAAGCCATGCTGCCCTCATGACTGCCTTGGAAAAGATGAGCCCTGCGGCTGTCAGTAGCCATCAGTTCAATAAGTGAAGCTTTGTCCACATCGACTATTCAATCAAGGGAGATGAATAGTTTCCTGTTTTAGATGGCTAAGGAGTCAGTATGAGCTCATAAACCAAACACCAATTTTCAGAGACATCTGTTCCTGATCTCCAGAATAAACACAGTATCCAATGGCTTGGGCTGCTGGGAGCCTACGTTTAACCCCACGGGCTCTGCTAGAGGGAAACGGGGCCCTCTAGGGGATCCAGCCTCTGCAAGCAGATTAAGCCAAGAAGCTGCCCCAAAGATGAGCCACTTCCAAGGAAAATGTAGAGAAAAGTTTATATAACATAAGCCTCCACTTGAATGGACAACTTCCTGCCATCTCTCTGAGGCATATTGACAGCCAGGTCGCTGGCGGGGCATTTATACTTCATGAAAGTATAAATGGCTGGTGGCTGACCTGGAGGTCTTTGTGAAGAGCAAGGAGAGGGCTTGGGCTCACCTCCCCCCAAACTGTGACAGTCTACATAGGCTGTGAGGAAGCTCAGGATAAATTAACTAGATAAATAGATTCCTAGAAACTCACATCTGGATGCAGCTGGAAGAGTTAAATATTTAGATTGGTGATCTTCCCTGGACTACTGAGAACACAAATGTCCATACCACAGGGCTGAGTTGTGTGCAAATGTTGGGGCTTTGAGTTTATTAACATTTTCCTCTCACATGGTTTACATCAATTTATAATAATCTACATAAGTTGAAACAGAACATAGACAAAAAAAAATATATCCTTACCAACTTAATAAAGTCAAATATTAATGAAGGGTCCCATCCTACCTGTATCAACAAAAACCAGCAGCTCAGAGCCATTGCCAGCAAGGACAGGCCTAGGATCCCTATAGCCTGTCTGCTGGGCACATTGGCTGGGGGCTCTGGGCTGCACAGTCCCTGTCTCTCAGGGGAACCCACGGGCTATTTCCTTGGTACAACTTAGTCCAGGTCTGGTAGCCACCCCTCCCCACTCTGGGGGTGGAATTTATAAATATTCTGAGCTTTTTGCATTTCTCAGCCCTTCTAGCCTTCCTCCCATTCTCATACTGCCTAAGCAAGCTTGAGGGCTGCAGTAGCTACCTGATGCTGAAAAGCAAACACCCCTTGTTTTAGGGAGATGGGAGGCGCTCGTTTTGGGCCATAACTACCTCTAACTATGCTTCTAAATCATTACCGTCAATGGCTTTGAAAGCGAGAGCCTTCCACGCCACATACCAACTCCCGAGTGCTGAGACTCCAGGGCCGGTCAGGTGCTGGGATCTTTACACTCAAGTTCTTTGTCCACCTCCTGTCCCAGGGAGAAAGGGCTCTTAGCTAAGCTGCTAATTGGCAGTGAGGTGGCATTTCCCTCCGTTTGGGCATCTCTTTCCTCCGATGTGCACAGAATGTGTACCGTTCTGCCCAAGATTGGGCAACAGGTGTAAACAAGATCAAAAGGGGCCTTGCCTCTCACTGAGGAAGTGCTACAGCTTTAGGGCTAGCAAACCCTTCTTCAAAACTTAGCCCTGAGCTCAAGCTATGGAAGCCATTCTTTCCAATCCTGAGGGTGTAGAATCACAAGAACCAGGGAGCTTGTACTACAGCTCAAGCCCCTGCAGCCTGGGAGTGTCTGCCGTTCCAGGCTAACCATCATAGGCTGGCAGCTGCTGCTCACATGGGAAGAAACGAGTAGTTGAGGATATTTTTCACTCCTTTCCAGTACCGAGCAATGGGTCTCAAAGTTGGAAATGGGACCTGCTGATCCCCGACTCTGGAGCAGAATGTCAACAATGAGGGCCCTCAGTAAAACCCCATCTCAGGAGAGGCAGGTGCCTGTGACTCCCCATCTTTCTCTCAAATTCTGGAGTTTCCTAGAGTTCATCTGAAAGGCTGCATCTAGAAGGCAGGGGTGGGGAGGCAGCACCATGACGGCTGGCTACTGCTGGACTGTGCCTGCCTTTCCCAGGCCCTGGAGCACATGTGGCCGTGGGGCTGCCCCATGGCAGTGCTTGGCTGCGGAGAATGTGTGTAAAATCTAAGGCAAAGGAAGGTACCAGGAGGTACTTGAGGCGCCAGGAAGGGCTAGCCTCCCGGATGGAGCCTGCCGGTGTCTGGATACCTGCTTCAGCCATATTAGTTGCCCTCCTAGAAGCCTTGGCTCAGCTAGAAAAGTCACTACAACTCCTTGCTGCTAAGAGCTGCTTCCCCCGACTCAGGACACCTAGTGCTGCATGGCGCTCCTCTGAATGTTCAAATGGTCTTGCTTCCTCAGCCGCTGCCTCCTCTGCTTCCCAGATTCCTTCCTGACCCTCTGGCTATCTCGATAGCAGGTCACTTGGGAGTTTTCACACTCAAAGGAAATAGAACACCAGGGGAAAAGGAACTGAAAAGCCGTAGAAGAAACAGTCAAGATGCCTTATTGGTGGGCAGGAGACAGAACAGCTAAACCCCAGAAATGGAGATTCTCAGGTGGAAAATTCTAGAAATCTGGCTCCAGCTCTGTGCTAAGCTGAGGATTAATGTGAATCTGTCTCCTTGTGTAACATTTGCACAAGCAGCAAGGCAAAGCAGGTGTGCTTCCACAGGTGGAGGGCAAGGAGAGGGCTGGGAGGGGGCAGCACGTGGCAGCATCTGATGGGCCACCATGGCCACCGCCACCCAGGGCCTCCTCAGAACTTTCAAGGTGATGGAGCAAAAACCAAGGCTGCACATGCATGCGGGCAGGCTGGGAGGGAGGGGAGGCTGCCGAGAGACTGCAATCTGGGAGCAGGGCCAAGAGAGGATAAGCTGGCAGCAGTTACAGAGCGCCAAATAAAAGCCCTTGGACTGGACTCAGGAGGAAAGAAAGTGTTGGAAGAAATGAAAGAACAAAGCAGGCCGTCTGTGTGTCCATATCAGGTCGGTCACTACCTTTTCTGCATGACAAACAGACATAAAACAATTCCCGAACAACGTGGGGCATTAGACACAACTAGAGGTACAGAGGGCAGGAGCCCGGGGTGTGGCGGTGAGGCTGGGGGCTGGGTCAGCTGGCTTTGTACAAGGTGGCACAAAAGATGCACATATTCCAGTTCTTGGAATTCTGCGTCCCTTGGAGTCTGGAGTGCTGGGTTTGGGAGTTTCCTATTGTAGTCTTTCAAGTCTGTGTCGGGTCTCCCGGCTGAAGAGGCTGGCTTGGGCCACCCCTCACAGCTGCTCCCACCTGGGGCTACACGTCAGTGGAGAAGTACAGTGTGTTCCGCTTCAGTTCTGCGAAGGAAATG
This sequence comes from Pteropus alecto, assembly GCF_000325575.1. Lineage (NCBI taxonomy): Eukaryota > Metazoa > Chordata > Mammalia > Chiroptera > Pteropodidae > Pteropus > Pteropus alecto. The sequence continues at coordinate 21,440,706 of NW_006443570.1, read as the reverse complement.
GGGGGGTGCTGCAGGTAGTAGAGGAGGACCTGGACCTGTGGGGAGACAGGGGAGAATGAGGCAGAGTCCTCGTCCTTGTGGCCTTCCTCTGATCTGCTGTGAAGAAATGGTCCCTGGGCTGGGGTCATGTCTGTGTTGCTTCCCTCCCCACTTCCCGACTTCCTTGACAGCCCAGATGTGTCTGCCCATTTTCAGCAGTAGAGGGCACTGCAGGGATGAGGGTGGGGAGCCTGGGGCCACTTCCCAACTTCAGTCAAAAGTTGCCAACCTGTTCCAGAGGTTGGCTTTGGCTTGGCAGCCCTGCCTCAGACTGAACCCTGTCCTGGGTCTTGTAGGGATCCCAAGGAAGCTTCCTGACCTGGAAACAATTCTAGAGCTTCCATGCATGAGGACAAGGCCCCCAGAATTTTCCTATACCCCTGGGCTTCCTTTCTGAGACCAAGGCACTCCCAGGATTACAGCCAGCACCTGGGACAGACATTCTCTGGGCCTCTGGTCTGGGATCATACTTTGTTTTGGTCTGGGAGGGGCAGGACTGTCCAGAGCCCTGCCTCTCTGGTGACAGCCTACAGACCATCAACCCAGCTGCTCAGGACAAAAGGGTTATGGGACTTTGAGCCATTCTCTCTCTGCCCCTAAGGGGAGCTTGTCTCACCCCTCTACCAGCCACAGGCCTGGGCAATGTGGTGGTACCTGTGCCATGACATCATGGGACCAGATGTCGGCAGCTGACGTGAGGTGTGCTTTGCTTTCCACTTCTGAGGGTCTCAGTAACGTGGGGCCAAACACAGTAGCCAGGTTGTGAAGGGACATTTTGTTGATGGGCTCCTTCTCAGCAACCCTGAAAGTGAGGGGAGGGGGAAAAAAGTCATTTTGTAGCAGCCCCTTGGAACTCCAGACCCTTGGCCTGGAGGTTACTAGCCTTCCTCTCCTACGAGCAGAGACCTCTTGGTAGGCAGGGGACAAAGCCAAAGGACCAAGTCCCTGGTTATGTCCCAGTACATTCCTATAACAGCTTCCCAGCTCCTGGGCCACCCCTGAACTGCTGGCAAACTGCCAGAGCCAGAAGGACCTACTCCAACACCTTTGCCTCAGAGATAATGATATCACTGGTCCAAGAACTTTTCCAATAATAACTCATACTCTTCACAATCCATTGAGTAGGTATTATCATCCCCACTGTACGGGTGAAGAAACTAAAGTACAGAGAGGTTAAATGACTTGCCTGAGGTTACAACACTAGCAAGTGGTAGAGCTGGGATGTGAACCCAGGCAGCCTGTTTACAGAGCCCCTGTTCTTCACCACTCTGCGCTTTACCCATGATCAGTCAAGCTGGTGGGTGGCCCAGAAGAAGAGTCAGAAAGGGTAGGACGGGGGTAGGGGCCACAGGTAGAGAACTGGAGCTCCAGCAGCTGTTGCTAACAAGACCTGAGGCTCTGCCCTGTGTGCCGTGGCAGGAACAACCCTAATCCCAGATGGAGCCCGGGGACTGTTCTCCCACTCCTCTCCAGAATAGTCTGCCTTACAGGGCGCACCAGAGTTGCCTCCCTTTGGATCTTCCTCTGCTTCTCCTGTATAATTGCCAGACACTCTGTAGATATTTCCCCTGAGTGACAGCAGGGGCTGCCATCTATGGCTGGTATCCAGGCAGCCCAGTATGACCCAACACATCAGAGAGGCCCTGGACCTCTCCAGTCCTAGGAAACATTTCTGGGGCTGAGACCCACCCTCCCTCTCACCCCATTCCCAGCTATACCACTGTTCCTGCCCTCTGGGCAGGAGTCATGGATGTGCCTGCTGACTGCTTTGGAAACGGGCAAACGTTGCCATGCCAGGAGGCAGCTGTGCAACTGACCCAGCCCCTCTACACACACTACACACACACACTACACACACACATACACACACACACACACACATGGGGCCAGGGGCCCAGATGTGGGAACAGACTGTGCCTGGTTCCCAGGGTGGAAAACCTAATGAATTTTCCCTTTGCACTCCACCTCTGTGTCCTCCCCACAGCGCTTGCCAAACTGTTTGGGAATTGGTTGGGGCTTTGGTCCTGGCCAAACCAGAGAAAAAAATGTCTCATAATGAGAAAAACAAGACAGCAGCCCCAGGCGTTTCCAGGTCCCCGCTGGCCCCCCTGAGCCTGGCAGAGCCATTGCTGGGCG
>NW_006443570.1:21398715-21436883 GCF_000325575.1 Pteropus alecto | reverse complement strand
ACCTGCTGGCCAGGGGCCTTAGCTTCCTCTCCACCATGGCACAAGTGAGAGATGAAAGAGTATTCCTTCTGGAAGGCTCAGCGCCAGCCATTTCAACTGTACACCAGCTCTAACCAGGCTTCTCCTTGGCTCTGGGGTGCTGGCCCCTGCCCACCCACCTCATGGCAGATGTCCCTGGTCACCCATGTTTCTAAGCAAGGAAGTCAGCGTCCAAGGAGGAAGCACAGAGGGCAGCCCATAGGACAAGAGGAGACAGAGGTAGGTGAGAGAAGGTCCAGCCTCTGGCTCAGGTCGCAGCAGGCCACACCTCACCCTCCTGGCCACTCAGCCATGCACCCCAGTGCATTGGGCAGATCAACGAGCCAGGGAAGCCAGACTCTTATGTTGCTCTTTAATCTGCTGGTCGGGAGGCCTGGGTCAGCCCAGCTCTCAGGTCCGAGGAGCCTCACCAATGCCCTCCATGAAGGCAGGGTAAAGTCGGTCTGTGAGGAGGGGCTCGGGCAGCTCCCGGAAATAGAGCTTGAGGGTGCCGGCGATGGCATTGATGTCCATGTCACTCAGCATCAGCAGGATGTCCTTGTTATCTGTAGAAGAGGTGCGAGGTCAGGGGTCACATCAGCCTGAGCCACCTCTGTCCCATGCAGCCCTCAGTGGGTTGGGTGGCTCTGTTCCATCCCCCATGTATCGTCCACCTACCGGGGTGCCCCTATCCACTGTGTCTCTGGTCTGGTCCCCCCCAGAAAGGAAGGATGTAGGTAGTGCCCACAGGTGGTCCATGACTCAGCCCCATGGGGGGAGGAGGAGGAGAGCATAGGTCGTCACCCAGAGTTCTGGGGCCACATTTGTACCACGTGTCACACACCCTCCTTCCAACTGGAATCTTCCCACTGCCCTTCTCTGGAAGGTACTGCACATTTTTTACACCTAAAATCATGTTCCAACAAAGCCTCAGCTTCCAGATGGTGCAGAGGAGCCATGGGCCATCATGTCCCCAGCCCTCCACCCCAGGCTTCCCGAACATGCCTGCTTGGCAGCCGCCCAAGGACATCCACAGGCCCCCTCTCAGCTCCCATGGAATCAGCACTGCCCGCCAGTCTGGTTTCCTGACTACTGGCTATGCTGCTGCTGCAGCCTGAACTGGTGAGATGGGGGAAAGAAGAGCCAGAAGGGCAGGTACACCACCGAGGAGTTTGTAGTCAAAGCTAGAGGCAGCAATGCTCCTCCCAGAGGGCACATGGGGCCTTGGAGATGGCAGAGCAGAGCCTGAGCCTTTCATTTCCTGGCCGCACCCCAGGTACCCAGGAGCTAGCAAGAAGACCAGGAAGTTGGACTCTGGAGTCAGAAAGATCTTAGTTTAAGTCAGGCTCAAAATCTACGAGCTGGGTAACCCTGGGCAAGTGACTTGGCTTCTCTGAGCCTTGGTTTCCTTATCTGTATCCATGGATAAGAGACTGGAGAAGGGGAATTACATGAGAAAACTCAGGAAGAGCTCTTGCCACGGGGATTCAGAAATGGTCCACCTCATGCCACTGGACTGTAGTTCACAGACCAAGGCTCCTCTGCCATCGGCTAGTTGAGGCCTCTCCTTGGAGAAGGCCTTTCCAGTCCTACTGGGTTCTCCTCCTGCCAGTCCTATGAGCCTGCGGAGTAGTGTCCCCACTGCCACCTGGGCCGGACCTCCCAGACTCACTGGCATCAAAGACGGCCTTCAGCGCCTGGATGTCTGTGGCCACCCCTGATATCCGGTAGATGCCGACCTCCTCGATGCCCCTCTTCTCCACCTCCTCCACACACTGCCGGACGATGTAGGGCACCTTGGAGCGCTCCCGCCTGGTGGAGAGGGGATGTGAAGGAGGGTGCAGAGAGGCTTCCTAATGATAGCTACGTAGTCCCCTCCCCGAATACCTTGGCCTTGAACGACTCTAGCCTCTAGGATCAGGAGGCAGGGGGCACAGAAAGGGCTGAGAAAGAGGCCATGCTACCCCCACCCTACACAGCCTACCCAAGACCTGTCTGTCCACTGAGGGACAGCAAGGGACTCAGGCGGGAGGAAGTTTTGGGAGATAAGCTCAAGACTGAGGAAAGAATGGTCCTTTGAACAGAGGTCTCAGATTCCAGTGCTATGGAACCTACACGAGGAAGGTGGGTCAGGTCCGGTAAACAAGACAGTGATAAGCTGAGGATGCCTGCCCTTTCCCAAGGGGCAACCACTCCTTGGAGTCCAGCCTGCCTGCCACTGCCAAGTCAAGATGTGGGCCTACAGCTGTCCAATTTTCCCACTTATCAAGGGAAGCAGACGACCTGGGATTTTCACATGCAATCTCCCAATGTTTAAGTTGGTTCTTATTCCTAAAGCAGTGTGTGAGACAGAGCACACCTCTGCTGGGCACCTTTGGCCTCCAAACTGGCCGTCATGACTATTGACCTGGAGGGTGAGTGACTGGGGGCCAGACGTGGGCAGGGAGGGCTGGAAGGTAGGGGCTGGGAGGGACCCCGGTGCTAACACCAGCACACAGACAATGGAGGCAGCACCTACTTAGTCACCACACTGATCTTCACACCGAAGACGCCAGTCTGCTTTTTGGATGGAGTCCTCTTCAGGCTCATGTCTCGGCTGGTGAATTTCATGGAGAATTCCACTTTGATCTGCTTGGGGGTGAGGCATGATGTGAGTGCCTGAGGAGTGCCCCCCAAAATCCAGCGTCCCTCTCCCCAGGACTGTAAACACCCAGGGTTCCCTGAAACACCTGCAGGGTATGAGTGAGAAGGGTGTAGGCAGAGGAGAAGGACTGGGCTAATGGGACAGAGGCAGGACAGCACCCTCGGGACACCAGCCAGAGGCTGGTCGACCACCCACTGCGCAGACGTTTCCCATCTTTCTGGCTCACCCCGTTCATTTCAATCACATCTGTGTGCCAGTTCTTAGTTTCTACAGTTTGTGGATCCAACTGTGGAGAGAGAGGAAGAAAGAGAACGTGAGTGAGAAAGAGAGAGATGACAGCTCAGAGACCACGCCAGAGCTGTCTCTGCTGGTCAGCAACTGCTCAGAAGCTGGCTAAATGGTCAGGAAGGCAGAGGGGGGCCTGATGTTTATCTTGAAACCAACTCTTCAGGAAGGCTCCAGCCCCCGGTCCCTAGTGAAGGACGGCCCCCCACTTAGTGAAGGAGGTAGAGAACACTGTTAGGCACTTTTGCCCATCACATCTCATTCTTCTGACCACCACCCCGTGAGATGGGATTATCACCCATTTCACAGATGCAGAAACCAGGGCTCACAAACAATAAGCAACTTGCTTAACTACTCGAATTGGAGTCGATAGGAGGGGAGGGGGCCAGTGTCGTGGAGAAGCTGAATGGGAGGTAGTGCAATGTAGAAGTTAAGAGCCCAGTCTCAGGAGTCACGCTGCTGGGTCTGAATCCCGGCTCTACTGCTTCCAGCTGTGTGACCTTGGGAAGTTTTAACCTTGCTAAGCCTCATTTGTTTGATCTGTTCATTGCAGCCAGTAACAGAAACTGCCTCACTGGACTGATGTGAAGACTGGGTGATAGATAACTTCGGGGACGGGGCTGGCCACCAGGGAAACAAACACTCTGCAGGGGAGGCCCCCAGATCGGGCAGGAGCCCCAGGGAGGAGGGGAGGACAGGCCTCTGAGCCTCCTTCACAGGGGACTGGACAGGACTCTATTTCTCTAACCCAGTGGCCTTCGGAGTGTTTTTTCTTATGCACCCACAAAATAATTTTGAAAAACTATCCACTCCCTGGCACATTTTAAAGTCAACATCTGAACATTTTCAAAGCAAGTTTAAATAGTTGCAAGGAATAGAATTTCCAAAATAATGTAAATATTTACATCTTAAAATAAAACGGTTACCTCATTCTTTTAAATGTGTTCAGTGGAATCCAAATACGACAGTGATTTGATACCCACCATCCTTCACTTAAAAAAGACATGAACAAGCTCTTCTTTCCCTTGTAGAAACACTGCATAGCTTCTTTTTCTTCTTGAATTTATGTTTCTATTCTATTTCTCCCAAAGAATGTTGTCCTACTTTGTACTTTTCTATTTTAAAGTCTTTTATTCATCACCCTGCTCTTTGCTTCAACAAAAATATCTGTACAAATGGAAATGAAAAATTTCCTGAGACCACAAGGCCCCAAATATTCAAAACATACTCTGGATTGGTTATTACAATGATTAGCAGTATACAATAAAGAAAATTACCCAACATATTATAAATTTTAATAAATATTCTGCACGAAAGTACCATTTAGGTGGAATTACATCTCGTAATGAGATGGGTAGAGCATTTTTTTGTCTTAGTTCATGTATGTATATGAATGTTATTTTTTACTAGGGTGAAACAGGATTCAGCATCAATTGTTTGTATTTTTTGAGTTTTGTTTTTAAAGATGTAAAGAATGAAACATCTTTTACTTATTTATTGATAGTGACATTAATGAAATCCAATAAGTTTCAAATACAAAATTCAACAGTAAGTCATATATATATTGCGTTGTGTGTTCACTGCCCATAGTTAGATTTCCTTCTGTCATCATATATTTGATCCTTTTTACTCCATCTACCTCCCCCCTCCCTCCCTCCCCTCTGGTAAATACTAGTCTACTGTCCATGTCCATGAGTCTACGTCATGTTTGTTTGTTGCTCTTAGATTTATATCCCACATATAAGTGATATCACGTGGTTTTCAACTTTTTCTGTCTGGCTTATTTCGCTTAGCATGATTATCTCAAAATCCATCCACGTCGTCGCAAATGGCAGTAACAAATGAAACATCTTGTTCACATAAATAAGTAGGTGGGGCTGAAAATAGTTTTATTATAGCAATGTTACATAATTTTTAACTTCTTTCCTCATTATTGGCCTTAAATTGCATATATGCATATTATCAAAAATTTATTTTAAATGATTTCTCAGCTGACAATTTCCATCAGTTGTGTGGAAAACAACGGGAAATCACCTGACTTGTGAAAGGATTTGTGACCCTGCCATTCTGTGTCTTTTAGTCTCTCAACACCTACACCAATATTTTCATCGGCTCCTTTGTTGGCCACCCAGGTCTCAGAGCCCTGGGCCAAGTTCCCCAGTTGAGTCTCCTGCTCCTTTGCAGACAGGTGACGGGGAAAGGCCCTTCACAGGAAGGTCCTTTGTTGGCAATAGAACCTATGGCAGTTCAGGATCTGCATGCTCCGAACAGGCCCCTCGTCACAGAGGAAAACTGGATCTGGGTCAGCTCAGGGTAGGCTGAGCCCTGGGGCTTCCTTACAGCTTAAGGTAATTCCTTCTCACACCTTCTATCACACAAGTACCAGCTGGGGACGAGTGGCACCCAAGTGTCTGATGGGGTCTGGGATCTACATCTGAGCCAGCTCTGGCCTAGGCCCAGTCATCAGCAGTCAGTTCTCTGCCCAGAGAAGGAACAGAATCGAGAACAGAAGGAGAGCAGTGGAGAGAGGATGGAGCACCCCTCACCCAGTATCTCAAACACCTTCCCTAAGCTGTGGGACTCCCAAGCCTGGCTGCTGCTGTGCTCTCTATTCCAGAAGGCTTGGGTCCCCAAAGGAAGCACCAACTTTGGTCTTACTTTCCTGCAGCTTTCCTCTCCTCTAAACTTCTTTTTGTCCCAATCCCTCGCCAGGCCTTAATTCCATCGAGAATGCTGGGTCTTGGACACAGGCCCTGGGTCTGCCCCCAGCCCCGTCCTCCAGCAGTGGCCACCTGTAGTAGGGAGATCTCAACTGCTCTATGTCAACAAAGGCAGATGCTACCCTTGGGACACACATTCTGGAGTAAACACCCTCACTTTTTCTTTTCCATAGTGTTCTCATAAGTACTTTTTGTTTTTCAGGTACAGTAGATAGTCGATATAATTTTATATTAGTTTCAAGTATACAATATAGTAATTAGACATTTATGTAATTTACAAAGCGATCCCTCTGATTAGTCTAGTACCTACATGGCACCACACATAGTTATTACTATATTCCCTGTGCTGTACTTCACATCCCACTGGGGTTATCCAGGGAGGCTTTCTGGAAGAAGGGCTAGCACTGGGCCTTAGCATCAGGAGTTGCTTGCTCTGTCTACTATTTCATAACTACCTCTTTGTACTTCTCCATCCCTTCACCGTTTTCGACCAGCCCCCCAATTTCCCTCCCGTGACTACCCCTTTTAACGCACGTCTCTCCAGGCATCAGCATGAATCTCAGGCCAATTCCATGGTCCTGGCACCTGGCCAGATTCACCTAATGCCGTTCCCCTGCCCCAGCCTCCTCTGACCTGGACCCTCCCGGCATCTGCCATGGACTGAGCCAGTGGTCCCTCCCTGGGTCCTGGAGTGGCATCTGGACACAGCCTGAGTGAGGAAAGTGTGGGGATTGAGAATGAAATCAACCTGGGTCCAAATGTTCCATTCAACTGTGTGAACTGGGGCACATCACTTAACCTCCCTGAACCTCAGTTTCCTTTCTTCAGAGGGTCGCTGTAAATGACATATTGTCATTTACATCTCCTCTAAGTCTGCCACTATTACACACCCTTTATATACAGCATCTCATTTAATCATCATAACAAGCCTGTGAGGTTTAAGCTTTTATAGCTATTCCTATTTCACAGATGAGGACGCTGAGGCTTAAAGAGAACAAAGAACTTGCCCAGTGCCACACATCTAGAAAGTGAGCGCTGGAAAACAAAAATCAAGTCTCCCTGACTCACCTGCTCGGCCAAACCTGCAAGATAACATGTAAAAAACCTGGCCTGGAGTCTTGGCAACAATGGAAGCTGCTATTACCATTATTTATTTAGAAAGGAGACATCAGGGCTCCCGGCACATGGTCTGGCACCACGGGAAGACGCGGGTGCTGGCGGACCACCACCAGTACAATCCTTCTGTTCCTTCCCTCCACGCTGCTCTGTTCTAGCTAAGTAGCAGCCCCACATTTCCCTGGAAGCATCTGAGACGGGACAAGCAACTCCTGATGCGAAGGCCCAGTGCTGGCCCTTCTTCTTCCAGAAAGCCTCCCTGGAAAACCCCAGGCCTCAGCAATCTTCAGTTCCCTTCTGCCCATAAGACCCTGTCCCTCTTCAGCCTGCCAGTACCATTTCCTGTTGTTTCATACACACTAGCCTGTCAGAGGCCAGGTCTGGATAAGGTGGTCCTTTCGAGTTTTACTGCGAGTTTCCACCACTGTCATATGCCTGATCCCCTCTACAGGTGCACCCTGGTATCCACTCAGAGAGGCCTGCCTAGCTCCTTAGCACTCCAACAATGAAACTGTCTTGCAGGAGGCCAGCAGCCTCCAGAAACCAAGTCTATTTCAGGATGTCATTTAAATACAGAGAAGGGAGGGTGGAAAGGGACATGGCACATTTTCCAGAGAAATGATGCTGCCTGGATTGCTGTGGCTATTTATAACCCCTGGGAAATGTAGACTCCGCTATTTCCTGATTAGATTAGTGCTGGGGGCAGAGGAGCCAGCCCCTGGGATGGCAGTGCATGGGAACACCTGACCGCCCCTCCTCCAGTTCCAGCATAGGGACGCCATCCACTGGCCCTGCAGACCAAGCACCTGGAAGATGTCAGATCACCTGAGGGAGGTTAAATGGGGCTGCAAAGGGCCAGGCTGGGGAAGACCCCCAGAGGGCCCCTCCTTTACTCTATAGGTAATACACACACAGTAAGGCTCCGTCAAGGTGAGGCCCAGGCAGTAGACAGCATGCTGGAGAAACTGATGAACGAGTGGGTTAGCTTACGTCTGCATATTCAGACCTCTTTCTCCCAGGGAGAATCGGCTGAGCTTTGGGACTGATGATCACGAGAGAACCACCAGGTCCCCTGCAACAGAATCCTGGCCCCTCTGGGAATCCCATATCCCCACCTAAAGAGACTGTGGATTCTCAGGGAGAGTCCGGCAGGTAGTTGCAGAGGCCATCTCACCTGGTTGGGCCTCGGTGGCCTCAAGTTCAGGACAGAAAACATCCCAGCAGTGTTGCAGGGAGTTGAAAAGATTTGAGGATCTAAGGGCAGGGGAGGATACTCTGTGCACACCTGAGCATCCGCCGGATAGTACTGCCTTTATTTTTGGGAACAAACTGGGAAGAGGCAGGAGGAGAGGTCTAAACCCCTCCTCCCACTTCTCACCAGCCTGAAGCAGGTGACCCAAGCGCTTCTCCTTCTCTCTGGCTTGATGGCTGCTGTTCATGGCCACCTCTCAGTGCTTGGGATTTTGGCAGTACCAGTGAGCCTGGGGTCCCCATCACGCTCCCCCTAAAGGTGACAGAGCCCATGTTCAAACCTGGGTCCTTCTGACGATGGGTCAGTCTTCCCACTCTACCACATGACCCCAACCACCCGGCTCGCCTGTAAGTTATCCAGTGATTTCTGCTGCCACCCCTTCCCCACACCCTTACATGAGCTACTTAAATCTACAATGAGGGGCCAGTGGGGCCCTGTCTATGGGGATCACCAGTCAGAATCAGCACCATGGGCCCAGTGGAGGGGGAGGCACTGGCACAGAGAAGCCATCTGTGTGCTACTCTGGGATATAACGCATGGGATCACTAGGTGACTGGTTCCTATAAAGACAGTATTCACCAGGGGCTCCGAGGGCTCCCAGGCCTCCACTTCTCCCCCTACAGCTTCTGAATGCTGAACCCCTTCCCTTGGAGCCTCACTCTGTCACTTCCACAGCATGGGCCCCAGAGGCCCCGAGGAGCTCGCGTCCCCAGCACAGCCCCTGTCTGACCTTCTGTCCCTCTTGGGGCTGAGCTCTGCCCTTTCTTTCACTCCTGCACTGCTCTCCCCTTGGCTCTCTGAGCCCGGGGCCTGGCATCCTGGGCCTGTCCCAAGTGGTGGTGTGGACTTTCCTTGAAGCCCAGAGTTGTTTTTAGGGTTAAAAAAACTAAGTGCTTCTTAACAACAAGGGCAGTAAATCCAGTATACTGAAGTTGTCATCCTAAGAGTGAACAGGGTACTGAGTGGAAGGTAGAGCTGTCTGGCCATGTTTCTAGGGATGCCTGCCAAAGGCTGAGTGCTGGGCTGTGACCAGGCCCTGAGCCAGGTGTCTTGTCTGATAGGGGCCAGAGGGGGAGTACATTTCCTGTGGCTCCCAGGCCAGTGGCCATGGTGGCGGTCCAGGACTGGCTTTCTCCTGCACTCTCCCAAGTGCATCCCCATGCTCTGGGCTGGGTCCCTTTGGGACACAAAGCCAGCCTGTCATTGGGACAGACCACAGGCGTGAGAGGCATGGTGGGGCTGGCAATGAAGGGAACAAGGAACTGCCAAGAGCTTGCCTCTCCTCTCTCTTAGGGAGGGTACTAGAGGATTCTGTCAACGTGGCCACTCTGAGAGAAACTCAGAGAAGCAGGGCAGAGCTGGAGGGGGACGCCAGGGTCTATATCCTAGATTCCAGCTCAGCAGCTAGGTCGGGGGAGACCAGAGTCAGGCTCAGTAAACTCACCCAGGAGCCGGGCCCCCCACCACAAGGGCAAGCAAGCTCTGCCCCTCCAGCCCTCACCATGCAGGGTCAGGTACCTACTTCCAGGCCAGCCACACGACAGGCTTGTGCAAGGCACCAGGATGAGGCCACTTCGTCTCAGCTTGCCTACCCCCAAGCCCCTCCCCAGAACTTTGAAGTTCCCAGAGGCTCACATATGGAAAGGGTTTAGCAGCTCTGAATGAGGCTTTTATTGAAGCCAGGTTAGCCTCATAGCACCCACTGTGACCTGCCTTCCCCAGTGATCTGCATTCCAGCGGCTCAGCCTGCCCTGTGCCTGCCACACTTTTAGCCCTTGGGCTAAGCACATCTGCAGACAGAACCCAAACCCAGGCTGCTTCAAAAAGGCCCCCAAGGCTGGGCACATCTCTCTCAGAGCCTGGTGGCTGACCCTGTCTTCTCAGAGCTGGCCCACCCACCACTGCCCTCTCTGCCCCACACAGCCTGGAGACTTCACTCCAGAATCAGGCCTCGAACTAACAGCCAGAAAGTTGCCTCACCCCAGCTCAGGGCCATGTTGGGGGCACCAGGGTAACAAGGGCAGGGTCACTCGGGAAAAGGAACTGGTCAGGGTCAAAGCAACACAGAGGCAGCTCCCAGCAGCCTTGTCCCCAAAGAGAAGGGGGTTAAAGTACGAGGCAAGAGGCTACCTAAAATCCTGACTGTTTCATGCCAGTTGTCACGGAGAGGCCAAGTGCCATTTGGAACACCATGGGCTCAGCGGTTTCCCTCTGAATCTGGAGAGGTTTGGTAAAAATTATGAAAGTCCTCTTCTGAAGCTGACTTCATCTTCCCTTCCCTAGCCAAGAAGACTGTCTGGGCACAGAGCCTGATAGTGAGAATGAGAGGTACCAGCAATTCCACTGCCTGTGCCCGCTGAGGGGCCTCCCAGCGGACTCCTCCCTGGGCCCCACGTGCCACAAGTCTCACGTTCATGAGACATCATCACAAGTAACTGCCCACTTCTATGCATAGCAAGCTGACTGGGAACCACACATAACAAGGCTACTGGGCGGGACCTCCTGCCTCCAGGAGCACCCCATCCAGGGCACACAGGCTCCATGACCACCCAGACGACTAAACAACTGAGAAACAGCCACAGGCCCCAAGTGGGCCCTGGGCCTCTGCTTGGCAGGATGGCATGATAGCTAAGACCTGGTTTGAGCACTGGGTCCTGCACTAAGCCACTCATGTGACCTCATCTGTGTCACTCTCTGAGCCTCAGTTTCCTCATATGTAAAACAAGCAGAAGGCAGGCCTTGATGTGAGTTAGGTGATAACCTACAAGGTGTTATTAGCACCTAACTCACATCAAGGGCTAAGAACGATGCCTGGTACTCAGCATGTGCTCAAAGTGTGTTGGCATCACTAAAACTGGGCTTAAACTCCCCAGGGGCTTCCTGCTGCACTTAGATTAAAATCTGAACATTTTGTCATGGCCTGTGAGGCCCTACACAATCTGGCCACTGCCCACTATCTCCAAGGTAAGCTACACTCTCCATGTGGGCTCTGTCTCAGAACACGCCATGGTTACCCCAGCTACTGGGTTTGTGCCTTGCCAGTGCCTCTGCCTGGAATGTACTGTCCCAGATCTTTCAAGAATCCTTCTTGTTATTGAAATCCTACTTCAAAATTATCTCTCCAAGCAAGGCCTCTTCCTCCACATTACTCTCTGATCTAGTGGTCCCCAACCTTTTTGGCACCAGGGACCAGTGCTCCTATAAGAATCTAATGCCTGATGAGCTGAGGTGGAGCTGAGGTGGTAATGTTAGTGCTGAGGAACGGTTGCAAATACAGATGAAGCTTCGCTTGCTCACCCACCACTCACCTCCTGCTGTGCAGCCAGGCTCCTATTGAGCCATGGACTGGTACTGGTCCACAGTCCTGGGGGTTGGGGACCCTTGCTCTAATCCATTATCCAGTTTAATTCAGCACTTGTCCAGCCTGAAGTAATCTTATTTATTGCCTGATTTCTCCTCTAGATAGAAAGCTCCATGAGAGCAAGGCCTCTCTACCTGGGCCACCTCCAGAGTGCTCAGCACATGGAAGGTGCCCAATCAATATTCAGGGAGGGATCAAATGTATAAATCGGGATGTAGGGGGGTAGAGAAAATAATGCCTTTCCACCAGGGCTCCTTCACCATAGGGGTTGAGAAGCCCCACATTCCTGCCTGCCTCTCTTCTCTCGTGCTCAATGAATGGCTGGCCTTGGCCCGGGGGCAGCCCTGTGACCTCTCCCACCCCAAATTTCCCAGCATGCTGAGAGTTTAAGGCTTAGGAATAGGAATCTTGAGACATGGCCAAAATCATCACATGAACTGGATCTAGGAGATCATCCTGTTTAGCTCCTTTATTATATTGAAGCTAGAGAACCAGAGAGGTGAAGAGATTTGCCCAAAGTCATACAGCAAGTTAAGACAGTAGAAGAATGAGATAGGCCTCTTGACTCCCACCAGCGCAGTACCCTTCCTTTTCTGGCATTTTCTGCCACACAAGCCTGAGGGGTGGGAGTTCTCCAAGGAGGTCAGAGCACAGAGGAGGCATTCAGGCATCTGATGGGGAGGGGAGCTGTGGCTGCTGATACTCGGCTGTGCCCATTGGAGGCACCCACCTGGCTGGGGTCACTGTCCAGGATAGACATTGTTCCAGCTACAGGCTCAGAAGTAAGTTCCATTCTCTCTCAGCCAAAGCAGAAATGGGGAAATCACTGTGGGGTTAAGGGGCCCTCCTAGCCTTTCTGCAGAAGAATCAGAGCAGCTCCCATGGCTGCTTCCTGCCTCCCTAGGGCCCATCCTGGAGGACCAAAGACAGTGAGGCTTTAGTCAAAAAGCTCACTGGGATCCAGATCCAGGACTGGCTCTGGCTTTCTTCTAGGGGTTGGGCAGGCATGGTCCAGGTGTGGGGAGATGTATATTACTCTAGATACTAGGGAGCTGCTGTCACACAGGCCCTCTTCCTGTCCCCAGCATGACTGACAGGGAAAAGGAAGTCCAAATAGCACCTGCTGAGCAGCTCCTGACACTGTGGGCAGCTGGCAAGGCCACTCAGCAGAGGGCTGGGCCTTTTCAGAGGGCTGACTAGTGCTTGACAACTCCCCTAAACCAGCACCTGCATAAGTTTCTGGGCTCTTTCCAAAATGCCTCCCCTCCTGGGACCTCTGGATACTCCTACAACACTGGGCTCAGGCAGCTTTGGCCTTTTAGGAACCACTTTAGTTGGCAGGCTTAGCTCCCTCTGGTCTGAGGCCATCCAAAAGCTGTGGCACCAAGCCCAGCATGGCTGACTGGCCAAGCCACCTGTAAATCACAGAGACACTGGGGAAGGCCAGAGTCCTTTCTAACCTCCTCAAGGTGCCAAGAAACAGCACCTTGCCAAGTTCATTTAGAGTAGTGGTTCTCACCTTGGGGTGTGTGATCCTCTCTGAAACATCATGCAATTTGTGGCTGGGTGGCTCTGTGCTTGGGTAGGGGGCTCTATAACCTTCATCAGATTCTCAGAGTCAAGGACTCCTGCTCTGTGGATCACACAGGCCTCTCAGGAGCCAGCTTAGTGGAGGAGTGGGAGCACTGGGGTCAGGAGGCCGCCCATGTGAACCTGGGACTTAGATCTTCTCACTCTAGGGAGCAAGTGGCCGTGAGAAGCACAGTGGCTTCAGGAAAGCAGGGATGTCACTCCACTCCCCTTCCAACCCTCAAACTGGCCTAGTCACAAAGAAGAAAAAGGCAGGCTGCAGGGGTCTCTAGGCCTAGGGGGAGGGGATGCTGTCCCTTTCCCACAGCTGAGAGATAGCTATAGGGGTGTGGGTGGGCGTGTGCTTGGTGAAGACCCAGATGCAGGTCCCTTCCCTTTAGCAAATAAAGTGGAGGGGGGTGGGGCAGGGGAAAAGGGGCAGGGCCGAGCAGTGGGCAGCCAGGGCAGGACGAATGTCTGTTTCATAAGGTTTCAAGATGCCCAGAGCCAGATCATAAAATAAAGTAAATGAGCCCAAGACATATCTATATCTTATACCCCAGTACCAATGAATGGCTGAGTGAGCCTTGAGGATATATATATGTTTGCACACCTGGTGCTACCTATTAGGAAGAACTGTCAACTTAAACGACAGACTGGGAGGGGCTAGGAGCTGTCTTGTCACAATTAAGAGAGTAAAGAAAGTGACCCTCCCGAGACTTAAGGTTTCCCAGACAAGTGGCCCACAGGGGCCTCCCCATTCTGTCCTTCCTTGGGTAACACCTCTGACCCTCCCTAGAAGCGGAGGGGAATAAACCCCATCACAGAGCAGGTAGACTCACTTGAGCTCAGCAGCAAAGCCTTCAGCTCACCTTGTTGGCCTCTGGCTTTTGGAGAGAAGCTCCTTGGAGGCAGGGGATTCTTAGACCTACGTGGCGACCTCTTGAGGCAGAGACAAGGTCATCAGGAACCATCTTCAACCCTCCCAACTTCCCCAGACCCTACTGGCTCTGCCTGACTCCCCACCTCCAGCTGGGATCTGGCCTAGTCTGGGTTCGGACATCTTCGCCTTGGCTGCAGGGTGACAATGGGGCCGAGATTCCCCGTTCCCACCCCCCATGCCCCAGACAAAGGCTTCTGTCCCAACCATACTGGGGCCTTCCTGGGCCCTCTATGACTCCCATAAGTGACCCCATTAAAACCTTTGGATACTTCAGGGAGTGGGATTTGGGATTTCTCTTTCAGCCCCTCTCTCTCCAAAGTGCAACCTAAGGATCTAGAAGCAGGCAAGATGGGAAGAAGGACAGGCACTGAGCCTGGTCTCCTTGAGTATGATTTGGAGCAAATTAAAAAAAAAAAGGAGAAAAAGTAAAGTAGAAATGCAAAGTTAAAGATGCCGAGAACACTGGCAGAACCCACAAACCCAAATGCCACGTGTCTCCTCTGCTAAATGCTTGCACAACACACCAACTGCCAAATCAAAGACCAGAATGAGGCTTCAGCCCCAGAACTCTCTTTGGGGACAAGAACAACCCTAATCCTAGACCCCTGGGACCCAAAGGAGAGCTCGTGAGTGGTCCCTGCCCCTCTGCCTCTTCCAGCAACTGCAGACTCCTGGGGCCAAAAGCCCTACAGGTTAATACTGGGACCATTCCATCTGAACCAATTCTTTAGCCCCAGCACAGCATCCCCATATGGGACACCCCCACCTCCTCCAGCCTTTAATGAATCTTTAGTTAAGTGGAAACAGAAGGGCCACAGGTGTCTCAGGCATCCACAGCATTAAATCCTTAGGGCAAAATTAATGAGGCAACCCCTCCCTGCCAGGTTGGGCAGTAGCTGGCACCCTTCCCCCGCCCCACCTAAGCTGCTGCCTGATCTAAGCCCCCGTTCCTGGCAGTGGGCCTGAAAAAAATAGGTCAATGCAGCTGGGGAAAGAAGAAAAGTGTGCAATGGGCCTGGCTCCAAAAGCCCGCCTGGGCACAGAGAGGTGAATGAATGTTCCTCTGTCACCCATGGTGCAGACTCTTGTGTCCGTAACACCAACATACTTTGTCACCCAGCAGGGACTAGGAGACTGAATCACCCGCCACACAGAGCATCCCAGCACCAGAGGCACCCTGCAGTTGCACTGATGCCAATCAGCTCAGCAGCCCAGCGCCTGGCTGGCCCGCCACTCCCAGAGAAGTACCATGAGACAGGGAGCCTTGAGATTCCTCCAGAGGCAAAGCTGGCCGAAGAATCCCTGAAGTAGCTTCTTGGTTTTGCCAGTCACGAATACACAGGGAAAAGATGGAAAGTCTGGGATTTTAGGGTTTAAAAGTTGCCCCCTTCCTGCTAGATACCTTCCCAAATGGGCAGATAAAGCAGAAGGGTTCGGTTTGGCTGACACTGGGCCAGGAACCTGCTGGGTCAGTTTCTTGCCAACCTTGAACTTTGAGAATGGATGATGAGCTTTGAGTTGGTGTCTGCTGGCCTCAGCAGGGATTGGGGGAGGAAGTGCAGGGGAGAATGGCTCCATGCTGCCGGGCACAGACAGCTGCCTCAGCACAGAGGGGCTCTGGTAGCAGCTGAGGCCAGCAGGGTTCAGCTAGCCTGGGCCCTGGAGAGGATGAAGGTGACAGTGGCCAATGCAGGACAGCTCAAGTTGCTCCCCTGTCCAGCACTTTCCAGGAGTGATGTCACCTCTGGGAGGTCAAGTATGCCCCACTGGCAGGGAATGAAACTAGACCAGGATTGCTTCCTCTTGGCAGGTGCCAGGAGCCTCTATGCTGGCTGGCAGTGAGGACTTGCACAAAAGGCCCCACTCCGAGCTACAGGAGAGCTTGCAAATCCCCATTAGCCACACAGACTAGCCAAAGCCTCTCTTATCGCTACCTTGAAGGACGGGCACAGCCCTGGCCGGCCAGGACAGGCAGCCTGTGACACCTTGCTCAGGCAGTTAATTTGATCTGTAGTTATCAAGCACTTACTGTGTGCTAGGCACTGAGTCTGGCTCTTCCGCGGACGCCCAATGCCAGGGCTCAAAGCCAGTCCCTAGGCAGCCTGCCCAGCTGCAGGACAGTCAGCTTCTATCTCAGATTTTAATCCCCACTCAGGTCTGGGGCTGTAAGCAGGACAGGCAGTCTGCCCTGGCACAGCTTGGTCTGAGCTGCCTTCTGGGTCAGGAAACCCCTGGCACCCTGATTGAGTTGCCTGGTGCCTAGCGCACACTGGGCCAGCAGTCAGCTGGGTGGTCCCTGAAGAGGCAGCGTGCAGCCCCCAGACTCAACAGCACCTCTGCCTCCCCGCAACTCTCCCCTTCTTCCCAGGTGGGGAATGATGCCACGACCATACAAAGAAACCTCACATGAGGTGCCTCTGCCAGTGCCCCTCGGCAAAGAGGCAGCCAGGAATGTCCACTGGATATAGGGGGGCCAGGTCTGGGCTGGGTACTGTGGGGCCACTGAGACCCAGGAGACCCTTGTCTAGTCTGCTCATATTCCTGCCCTTATAGACTCAGAAAGGAGCCAGGCAGTCCTCTCCCAGAGGAGGCAACTCCCCTTTTCCTGAGACAGGGAAAGATGCAGCGAAAGCAGCCAGGGTAGCAACCAGCATTAATCATCAAATTAAGGCCATGTAGAACAGAACTACAAGCAGACCCCAGCTCTGTCCCAGGACTCCACAGGCAGGAGCCAGAAAGCAGCTCCACGGAAGAGGCGGGCAGAGAGGTCCCCCAGCCCCCAGCCCTCTCAGTCCCTCTAGTCTTTCCCCTTTTTGCCCCTCCAGTCCCCCGCTAGCACCTTTTGGCGGAGCAGCTTGCTGCGCACGCGACCCCAGAGCCGGGCGCCGGTGTTGGGGGGCCGCTTGCTCCCAGGCTCCTCCAGCTGATCCAGGCAGCAGCGCTCCAGGGGCTCGCACACCGCCTTCAGGCTGCAGTCGGGCTGAGGAAGGACGTCGGTCATGCCGGCCGCCCCGACAGCTCGACAGCTCCGGAAGAGACAGGAGCAGCACCGGCACCGGGGGCTCAGCTGGAGCCAGCGGCAGAGAGAGGGAGCGTGCGGAGCGCTCAGCCGGCCGGCACTGTTACTGGAGCCAGGCGGGGAAGCGCATGGTGTGAGGCTCGCTTTCTCCTCCCCTCTGCGTCCCTCCTCCCCGGAGACTGCCGCCCAGAGGAGCCCCGCGCCTAGGGCCCTTTCTTCCCCTGCTGATCCCTGCACCCAGAGAGTGTGTGCGCCACAGAGCCAAGGCAGTAGGGGGAGGTCCCCGCCTCCACCGAAGGAAATGACTCAGAGGCAATGGAGGCTGCCCCCTCCAAAAAACCCAACCTCCGGGTTTTAACTCCTGGCAGGCTGGGGCTCCTCCTCACCCACCCAGCCTCTCTCCTTCCAGCCCCTACTAAATAAAGTTTGACAAGCAGCTAAACACAATCCAGTCCCTTACCATCTAGATACCTGGTTAACCCCTTCACCGCCAGGCTGCTCCCTGGGGCCAGAGTTGGGGGCTGTGTTTTGGCCATCGACAGCTGTCCTGTCTTGGCGAAAGACCTGCACTGCCCTGGAGTTCTGCTTCCCTCACCCCAACTCCTGCCCCAAGGCAGTGGGCTGGCACTCACGAACCTCTTGCAGAGACTGTTAAAAATAAGGAAGGACCCTAGTAGGGCAGTCTCCTGGACTTCAGGGGCCCCAGAGGGATGGACCACTATGGACCCTCTCCTGGGACATGAGCAAAAGCCAAGGATGACACTGGTCACAGGTGCCCAGTCAGAAGTATTCCTCACATGGCCACTTTTAACCATGTCCCCATGCACCTCACCAGAAAAGCCTCCAAAAGGCTTGTGCTGCCAGGGGCAAGAGGATGCGCACTGGCGAAGGGGAAATTAGCTACTTTGTGCTGGGTTCTTTGGGAACTAGAAAAGTATGAACTTGACCCTCAAGTTGGTGAATGTTCTAACCAAAGAGTGAGAAGTGGTTTGTTTTGCAAGGTAACAATACAAATTAAAGTATTGGAAAAACTTCCAACACAAGTTTTTTTTTTGGAGAAAAGAGAAAGGTCTGAACTTCACATGGTTAGGGTACACAAATCCAGAGGCACCCAGATATCATGCCATTCAGAGCTAGGTACAGGGTAGGAAAGAAAGCAGTGTTTTTATACCAGCCATGAGCTAGGTCCCATGCAAAGGGCTTTCAAACATCCAACGGCATTTAAGCCTCACAACCTTTTGTAACATTGGTGTTATCGTCCGCATTTTAGAGTTGTGAGGATTGGGGCTCAGGGAGGTAAAATTCTCTCCCGAAGTCTGGGCAAGTGCGCCAGGTCTCCTCCAAAGCACTGGTGCTCACAAACACTAGACCTCGTGGAAGCGTGGCTGATGCTTTGGATTGAGGAAAAAGAGCTGAATCAGGACATTTCTCGGTTGACCCCAGGGCAGGTGGGTCAGGGCAGAAACCAGCTAGTGGCCTCTGGAATGCTCCTTCTGGGTCTCAACCAGTAACAGGTCTTGGGGTTTACCATCAGAGACCTCGGTGCTTTTGAGAAAGAGGCGGCTTCACCACAGATAGCCAAGAACTGGTCATAATTAAGAGCTGCCCTTTACTGAGAGTGCATTGTGTAACGGGCACCACGCTAAACCTGCACATGCAGTAACTCACTTAACACTCCCCCAACCTTATGAAGTAAGTATTGGCATTCCCATTTTCCATTTTAGGAATCTAAAGACACCAAGAAGTTGAGCAATGTGCCCAAGGCCAGGCCAGACTGGGCCACAAATAGAGATCTAACTGACTGCAAAGCCTATGTCCTCACCATTATGATATCTGGTATGGCAGATCTGGTCTTGCACTGCCTTGTGCTTGGCTGGTGGAGGCGGGATCCAGGGGCCCTACTGGGCTCCGGGTGTCCCTGCAGGGCAGCCAGGCCAGCCCCATCTCTTCCAAGGCTCCACACTCCACAGAGTATGGACATGGAACCTCCTCATACCTAAGCTAAAGTTGCCTAGAGCCACTGCAGCTTAATGGCAGCTAAGCCACACAGCTTTCTCAGAACCCCAAAGGGGAAGGGAAGTGACCTACAGAGGCAGGGACACACCTGTGTCCCCTGCCCACCTGAGATGCCCTTCTCATTAGAGTCTTTCTTCAGCTCCGTGAGGGAGCAGGTAGCTTCCTTACCCAGCTGCCACAAAACTCATTCCCTCCAGAAAGGTTTTGCTCATTCCCGCAGCCCTCATTCCTTCACCCCATTCATTTCATTCAAGAGGACTTGACTGAAGTCCTATCTGTGTGCCCAACCCTGGGGCTGGGGCTGAGGAATCACAGAGATGAATCAAAAGCCTGTGCTTGAGAAAGCTGACAGCCCAAAAGAGGAGAGGAGATGTGAGCTTAAATACCTCTTAACAGGAGGCAGAAAGTCATTTATGCATTCAGCACATACCAATTGTTCACCTGCTATGTCATATTCAGATAGACAAAGCATTGTCTTTGCCCTCAAGAAATCCAGTCTTCTGCCATAAGAGCATAGACAAAGTGCTATGAAAGCCAAGAGAAAGGAGAGGAAATTTCTAGCCAGATGGAATCAGGGAAGGGTTCCTGGAGGAGGAGGTATTGGCATGGGCCTGAGAGCTGTGGAAAAAGGCCATCCACCCCAGTTAATGTGCAACTGCTAGTTGTGTAACTGGCTGGTAAGGTGCCATTATAATGCTAACCACGTTCACCTGCTACAGACGCACAGTCAGTACTTGGCAACACCAGCTGGTTAACTTCAGAACTGGCCTCCTGGTGGCTTTTTAAGCTGTCTTCCCTCTATCTGGGGCATATTTCCCAGGATGCAGTTTTGGGGAATGCTGTGCAAGGTATGCCTACCCCCCATTTGCAGGTGTGTGGGAGAAGGGGGACAGAATAGATTCTGTTCCCAAAGCCCTACGCTTGTCTGTCTTAGGAACCCCAGGCTCAACATTTGTCTGGGTAAAGCCAGTTCTGATTGGATGAAAGATGGCCAACTAGTCTCCATGGTGATATAAGCGCCTTAGCAGATGGGTAGCTGTTGGGAGGCTCTTCCCTGAGCTGCTCATCTTTCCCTTCCTCCATGTGGGTTGGGGGCTCTCTCTGGTGATAGCACAGATTTGCCTTTTCTTCCCCAAGTCTAACTCAATACTTTCTGGAATCAAAGGCCTAGGAGCAGAGGCTGCAGAGAGGTTTATGAAATACAAATGTTTCCAGCAAGTTCCTCAAAAGCAGCAATCTGAGTTCTGGTCCCTCCAGCCTACCATAGACCCTTCCTCATCTTTGCTGGATGAGCTAGGCTCAGGCTATCCTAGCCACCCAGGAAGTGACCACATCCCTTCCCCCTTATGTCCACCCCTTCCATCCAGCCACACCTGGCAGTACCTGCCTCTGAGGACATGCAAGGGCCCCCTGTCTGGATAAACAGAACATGGGCGGTAAGGCCCACATGAACAGATGTCACTGCCTTTGGAATTAAAAACATTCCTAGTAGACTGTCCAGTCCTCTCTCATCCCCTACCCAGGCTCTCTGCCAGAGGAATGAGAGGGGCCATCCCTAGGGAATTGCAGGGCAGCTTAATGGTTATACCCAGGGAGGGGTATATCCCTGGGGTGGCCGAGACCAGCCACCCAACACAGCTGTGACCGAGGCAAAATCAGGCTAAAGTGATCAGCAGTGGCATCGGGAAAGAAAAAAAGGTCAACGGGGAGTATATGCAGCCTGAGATGTGTGGGCGGGAGAGGCAGGGATTGCCACCAGTGCTGCCTTGGTGACAGCTGGGGGTGCGGACAGCTTCCAGGCAAATCCTCCAGCCTGTGAACAGAAGAAGATGGCTCTTTCTCAGAACTCTGGGATGCTGCTGCTGCTTCCCTGGAGTGACCTCCTGAAAGAACGACTTTCATCTCCCCCTCACCTCCAGGCCCAGACTAGAACCCCGATTCTCTGTCTCTGTCCTCAACCAAATGACACTGAGCCAGGAAGGGGCGTTTCTGAGCAGTCGGCTAGACCAAGGCCACGGGCACCCCAGCAAGTAAGAGTGTAGGGGTGAGTCCCAGCAGACCACCCAGAGAGTCTGGGTGCTGGAGCTGGGATCACGCTGAGGATGAGGACTGGGAGGGATGTGGTTAGGGTCCACCGAAGACGTTCCTTCTCAGTCCCTGAGGAGAACAGCACGGAGCAGGCCCTGAAGGAGCAGGGCTGGGAGGCAAGGTGGTGGTGGAGAGCAAGGTGGGGTCTGAGACTATGAGGGCTGTAGAAAAGGAGCCGGCAGTGGTTCCTGCACAAAGACAAGCTCAGGAGTCCAGGCTGAGAGAGAAGCAGTGGGGCAGGGCACTGCGTGGGAGCCCAGAGGTGTGTGAGTTGGTGGGGAGGGTGACATATCACAGGGGAACTGTGAGAAATGGGAATGGGACAGTCCCCTTAAGATTGATGGCTCTGTAGTCCCTGCATTCTTAACAGGTGTTCTCACCTTGTTCTGAACCAATCCTAACCAAAACCTGCAGATGGGAAGGGCGAAACTATTCATGGAATGAGAAAGTGAGACCCATTTATGATTTTTCTATCTATCTATCCTTTCTGAATGCCTGCTATGTTCAAGGCCTGCATTAGGCCCAGGGACAGGAACACTTTGCTTCAAGTCACTAAGCAGCCAATGGCAGAGCTGAGCCTAGAAGCTACCTTTTCACTCATTTCCATATTCATTAATTCATCATTGAATAGATATCCACCACATGCCAGGCAGGGAGGACCTTGAATAGGTCACAGTGTAACTCAGCCAAACTGAGCCCTAGCCACCCCACCACTGACCTGACCCTCCACTGACCTGCCTGGGGGCTCTCAGGCAGCCCAGACCAGAATTCCCCAGGGTCTGGGCCCTGCCTGCTATACAGCTGTGCATACGCTCCTCTCTAAGCTCTGGAACCTCAATTCTGTAAATAAGTGGCTACTGGTGACTTTGGATGTATGCCCAGGGTGGGGTTGGGGAGTAAGTTTTGGGTTGGACTCAAGGTTTAAGGTGTGCATAGTGTTAAGATGGGGTAGCTAGGATTAAAAGCCAGTTGCTCCACAGCCAAGACCTAGCCCACCCAAGGTGTACTGCCATCCTCCCATCTCCCCAAAGGCCCACGTCAATTCATGGCACAGTGCAGAGCATGCGCTGTTCCCCACACAGCCTCGCTCTCCACTCCACCTGGCGCCCCCCCGCCGCCCAGCCTGGTGTCTCGAGGGTGTTTGGCCGCTCTAGGTGGGTGGGAGAGGCTGTAATAGTCACCAAGCTTGTCCACTGCAGAAGAACTGTTCTGACAGCATGTCCCTGGCAACCCCTTGTGGTTCTCACGGCATATTGTTCATGGAAAAGGATGGAAAATCTACTTGAGCCCTTGGGAACATCTCGCTTATCTAAAATAAACCCACCCAGGGACAGAGCGGGCAGAGCACACCTACCACATATCTATCCGTTCCTTCCCTAAACAACTCATGGACATAACTCTTGGCCATACCAACGCCCAGACCCTCTCGGCCGCTGGCCTGCTCCTCACAGGGAGGAGGTGGCGTGGCCTGGGTCTCCCAGCACAGCCAGTGCACAGAGCACCAGGGGTCCCCCAGGCCACACGCTGAAGACATGGCCTCAGACAGGAGGGTTTGAAGGGTCAGGCCTCCATGCTTTTCTTTCTCTTTCTTTACTATTAACTCTTTTCCACCCAACTCTGAGCTCCAAGTGAAGAAAACTCCTGAGATCCAGGGAACCCGAACACAAGACCTGCCTGGTCACTGCAGACTCGGCAGCCACTTTCTCTCTCCAAGCTCGGTTTCCACACCTGTCAAAACAGGAGCTTCGACCAAATAGTCATCAGTTTCTTTTTTTTTAAGCAGGGGACACTCCCTACCTTTCTTTCCAAATGAAATCTTATACCAAAGTCTCCCTGCCTGCCAATTGGATAAAAGCAGAAGCAGAGAGCAGAGGTCCCTGGTTGAAGTAGGGATATGGAACCCTACCTACCTGCTCACACTCCCTTGTCCACCACCCCCTACCTTGGGGGCACATCAGGTCCCTCCCAGTAATCCCCAAGCTCTGCAGGAAGAATCTGAAGCCCGCGAACCTCCTTTTAAAGGGATGGGCTCCGAGCATTTTCGATGGACAGTTCTCATAAGAACTGCTGCTTTTCTCGACCATGGCTACTGGCCCTCACTCTCTCCCTCAGGGTCGAGCAGATGTGGAGGCCAGGGAGATGAGGGGCTTTTTAAAGGACACTTTCAGTCAGAGTCCTGGATCTGAAACTCATGTCTTATCTGTTTCTCTCTGCTTTGGGAAAACTCTGGGCCTCTGCTTTGCCGGTGTGAGTTCCCCTTGCTGGCCTTAAAACTGGATGACACTTAGCTCATCGAGTCAGTCAGGCTGGTGTTTTCTGGGTCACCTTGGCCTCAAAGCCAGCAGCTTAGCTCTTACCTCCAAGGGTATGATCAGGCTGTGCCTGGGGTTCAGACTGTCACTGAAATGCCACCACTGCTCAAACCCCTCAGTGCCACAGAAAAGGCTGGACCGGCAGTGAGGAGCCACAGCGGGCTGTGCAGCCCTCGCAGTGAGGAGTTGGCAGAGCCACCTAAAGAAGCCCTACAGGCATTCGCACCCAGCCGCAGCCCTCACTCACAGAGGTCCCTGGCAAGTTCTCTGCCAAGTCCTTTTCTCAACATTTTTTTTTAATCACAAGTGGGACAATCTTAGGGACCACATGTAGGGAGGTAAGCCATACTGAGAACGTGCTATATGTAAGGTACTGTCACCTCTGTGGACTCATTTAATACTCGCACAGACTCCAGAGGAAGCACTTGCAGAGGTCACCTAAGGCCACCTCGATATTTAAGTAATGGAGCTGGAATCAAACCTGGGTCTTCTGACTCTGAGTCAAGGAGCCCCCAGTCCCAGAGCTGAGAGGACAGTATCCCTCTTGTGGTTTGTTGAGAGGCTGCATGTTCCCAGAGCCTGAATGAATCATTTCTCAAAGTCCTCTCTGGATCAGATTCTCTGCTTGTCGCCCACCCCTCAGAGGTGGGCGGGGAGCGGGCACCAAGCTTGCCTGCCAAAGTGTCACTCCCAAGTAGGGCAGAAGGAAGAGAGGGAACCTTGAGCCTCCATCTGCTTCCTATTTAATGCTTCCTGTCTCCAGAATCCATTGGGTTCAGTCCAGGCTCCCAAAATCAGGAACACCTGGGAGAGGAGGCGGCTGAGCAGGGACGAGGAGAGAAGTTGTGCTACAGTTTAGGAAAACCTTTGGACAGCAGGGGGTCTCTCGGGGATCCTGTCCCTGGCCTTCCTTCATTCTGCCACCTGCATTCAAGTAGAAAGGAGGCATCCAGACCTGCCTTGAAAAGTGACAGCAGGTGCGGCGCTGGTGAAACAGCTGGGGTGGGCGTGGCCAGGGCAGGACAATGACTCTAGTCACCAGGGCCCCTGGGGGGGAGCTGGTATCTGAGATAGGGAGCGGAACAGTTCTGGTGCCCAGCCTCCTCCTTCCCCGAGGGACTTTGGACCACACAGTGGTGAAGGCAACCACATGGGCCTGTTCTAGGGCAGCAGGGATAAGAAACATGAACTCGAGAGGCAGACTCTTCCTCTGGCCATGCACATCTGGCCTAGGCTGGGGCAGGGGAGGGGTCCATCTTCCAGAGGAAGCTAGAAAGCCACAGCTAGCATGGCCACTGTGGTGCCCCCAGGCAGGGAGCTGCGTGGGGCTGTGAGGTGCCTGGCTGGGAGTTAGGAACTGAGGTGGTGGAATAGGCCCAGGCTTTCCCATAGTTGCCCCCTCTATCCCAGTGAAAGCCAGGCCACTCGCAGGGGCCTGGCTGCAGTCGATGTGCCCTGAAAGATGCATGAGAGAAGGCATCAAGGATTCACATTAATGCCCGTCTGTCGTCTCACCCATGGAGGGACCCAGGCACCTCCTGGTATCAGCCATGAAGAACCACAGTGGCCAGAACTGCAAGGGGCTCTAGTCAAGAAGGCCAATGCACCAAAGCTCAGGCTCCCAGGGCAGTAAAGCTGGTACGCTTGACCCTCAAAAAGGGACAAGAGACCCTTCAGGGGCCAGAGGAAGGAACCTGAAGTTGGGGCACTACTGACTCCTGCCCTAGCAAGCTCCTGACCCATGCTCACTCCGAATTTCCTCATTCTGCAGAGTAATTGAAACCAGAAGCAGCTCCCAGCTGACAATGGCCCCTTGTTCCCGGCTCCTCACTCACTGTGCTCTGGGCCTGACCGCACTATGCCAAGCTGAGAACTGCTCTAAGTGGGACAAGCCCAGAGCAGCCCAGCCCGGGGGTCACGGCAGAGAAACCTTGGCTGTCAAGCAACGAAGGCCCCAACCTTGACCTCCCTGCCCACTCTGATGTCAGTTCCTCAAAGCTGGGTTTAACGCCACCTGCTTAAGAAAACAGCCAGCTAAAAGCCCAAATACAGGGGTCACTGGCAGGTGACAGCCTTTGGGTGGGGAGGACTGCTTGATAAGCTATACCCAGAATCCCTGCAAGAAGGCAGAGGACAGTGTACCTGGACCTGCAGCTTGGTCAGAAGGCCAAGTACCAACTCTGTGCCAGGCCCCACGCCATAGCTTCATGGGCTTTCACATTCAGCTCTCCTTAGAGTTCATTTTACAGCTGAGAAAACTGAAGCTAAGAGATGTAGAGTCACTTATCCTGTTCTCCCAACTAACAAAGGGAGAAAGCTTGACTGTCAACCCCAGATCTGTCTGGCCTCAAAGCTGCTTCAACACTGGCTGAATGATCACAATTCTTTTGTTTTCTTTACCACACGGTGAGGACACATTCACTCTTTGTACACACGGCACAGTGCTTACCACCACATGCTCAACAAACAGAAAAGGATGAATAAATGAGAGAAAGCATTAACGTGCGTATCACAGCTCTGACCAGCTCCTTCAGGTACATTCTGTCCTTTGAGCCTCACAACAAGCTGGTGATGAAGGCAGAGTGGGAATAATTATCCTCATTTAATAGATAGAGAAACTGAGGCCCCTGGACGTCTATGGACCTGGACCTGGTTTTCTGACCCTCAGCCCAGTGCTCTTCCCACAGCATCAGAGTAACTGGACACCACACTCAACAATCTAAGCCGCTGACTGAGGGGAAGGCAAACGAAAGCTGAAGAAAGAACAACCGAGCAATCAGAAATGCCTCACCTGGGGTAGAAGGCAGGGATGCGACTGTTTTCTTCAACTAGCAGAAGCTAATGGTGACCAGTAGTGCTCTGGGGCCCTGGAGCCTGCTCTCTTGTTTCAGTTGGAGGGAGATGGGCAATGGTGGTGGGGAGACCCCGGCTCTGGAGAAAAGGAGGCCATGAAATCTCCATCTTCGGAGACAAGGGTCTTTTTCTCATTTAAAAGAAAGTTGAGACGGAAATGCCCCAAATGTCGATGGACGGATGAATGGATATACAAAACGTGGTAGGTATATACAGCGTTATTCAACATTAAAAAAGGAAGGAAACTCTGACACGTGCTATGTGGGTGAAACTTAAGACATGAAATAAGCCAGTAACAAAAGGACAAATATTGTGTGATTCCACTTGTGAGGTTCCTAGAGTAGTCAAGTTCATAGAAACGGAAAGTAGAATGGTGGTTGCTGGGGGCTGGGCTGGGGGATGGGGAGTTAGCGATTAATGGGTATGAAGTTTCAGTTGGAGAAGATGAAAAAGTTCTGGACCCGGATGGTGGTGATGTACAACCACGTGACTGTACCGAATGTACACCTAAAAATTATTTTAAAAGTAAGAGGGTCTGGATATTGTCGGATTTACTAATCTGGGCTCTGAGAACACTCTGGGTCCTGAAGCCAGAGGACTGGCCTTCATGACCTCCTCCTGAGTTACGTTTCTAATAGCTCTGACCCCTCCAAGTTTCCAAGTAACCAGGTCAAGAATGTCAAAGAAATTACCCGCTTTCCCATTCGAACATAGGCACCAAGCTTCTGAAAGGAAAGAGGACAGAGGGCGAGGCCTCCCATCAGGTCTGAACTTTGCAATGGGAGGTGGGGAGAGTGCTGCGCCCCCCAGAGCTGGGACAGCTGGAGCTCCCTTCTTGGTTTGGAACCCTGCCTCCTCCCATCCCAGGGTCTTGAGCACTCCCGTGTCCAGGGAGGGGTGCCCCTGGCAGGCTCACAGGAATGTAAAGCTGCCTTCCACCCGGGGGAACAGAACTGAGGGTAGGGGGCCGTCTCCAAGCTTGCGGCTGAGCTGGGGAATGGTGGGGGGCAGGGGGCTGGAGGGGCTCTTCTGGCTTAGGTAGCTCCTAGGTCTCGGGACCCTTTATAGTCCGGAGTCAGTGGCAGGAACTGAGCTGTGGGGTCCTCAGGGAGAGCTCTCCCCTCTGGCCCGGCCAGCCAACAAGGCCTAGACCCTGGGAATATGCTAATCAGCCAGAGGGTAGGTCCCAGATGGGGATAGCACATCTGGAGCCTGTAGCAGCAGCGGTTGGAAATAGACTGGGATAAACACACAGGAGTCCCCTGGGGCCAAGGAGCCAAGGCAGAAAGAGAGGGAGTCTCCTGGTTGAGCTGTTCTTGGGCCAGGCAGGGGAGGGGCAGCAAGGAGGAGGCAAGCGGCAGGGGTGGCCTGGATAGAGAGTCTGAAGGTACTGGCCCCTTGGGTCTGAGAAAGAAAGGGAGGACTCCTGAGCCTGGAAGAGGAGAAATGCACCGAGCTGGTGAAATCTTCCACTAAATTTGCACCAACAAAGAACACACCTCTAAGAGTCACGGACTAACACCCAAGTCTGCCCCCGCCCCATCTATGAGCATTTTATTCATTCATCTGCCCAGCAGCTGACCAAGCATGACCAGCCTGGGATTAGGTCCCTGAATTTGGAGCCCTTGCTCAACCACTAATGAATAAGCTGTGTGACTGTGGCCATGTCATTCACCCTTTCTGCTCGGTTTTCTTCTCCGCCCCCTAAAACAAGATTGAATTAAATGCCCTGTAGGAGTCTTTCTGGCCTAAACCCCTACAAGTCCTCTTCTTTTATTCATTCTTTCACTCTCCCTCTTAGTTTCTTGCTTACAACCCCTCCAGCTCAGGGCAGGCGGGTTCCTTATTTCCTGGACACTCCCTGCACATTCCTGCCTCTGTGCTCTTGGCCATGCAGCCCTCCCCCGAATGCCCACCCACTCCTTTCTGCTGATCCAGAGCATGCCACCTTGCTAGAATAACACAGAGCCTCGAAATGGCAATTCACGTGCTGGCCATTATAGAAAATGACTTTTAGAAAGTATATGAAGTATTTTTGACAATGTAACCAAAAGGAGTAATTATAAAGACTACATACAGCCCTAGAAAAAAGGGAGCTTATGGTAATACCACATGAAAATAGAAAAAGTACACACTGTGATTAAAACTATATAAAAATTTGTGTACCCGAGGAAGGGAAAAGGCACAAGATAAAATGGCTGTTTCAGGGAGTGGGAGCAGGGATGGTTGGTGATTATGTTTCAAGTCTCTACTATTATTGTAACTTTCTCTCTAATATAAACATTGCCTTTGGAATTTAAAAAACCCAGTACTCTCGAATCCCTGTCGCTCCACCTCCTATTGGAAGCCTCCCTAAACTCAGCCCACAAAGCTCTTTCCTTCTTTGAATTCCTGCAGCACGAGTTTCCATCTTACTGTGGGACAGTGGGAGACAGAAAAGCACCTAGAGAGGGCAAGGCGTGGGGTCTGGTTCCAGCCTGCTTCCAGCCCTGGCTGTCCTGCCCACCGGCTGCCTGGTCTTGGACAGGTTACTTAATCCTTTATGCCTCAGCTTTCTGATCTTCAAAACTGTGGTAACTTTCCTATCCCATGGAGTACTCTGAAGATCTCCTGAGATAATGCTGTGAGCATCAGCCTAGTGCCGGGCTCACAGTCAGCTCTCTGATGTAATCATCATCATCGTTACTGCCATCTTGCTTTGTTCTCTGGTAGCTTGGCATACATTGATAAACTTGTCTTCTAATCTGGCAGTGGATTTCTTGAGGCCAGGCCCCTATGCCCCTTGGAGCAGCCAGCCTGGGACACTGCAGAAGCACAGTAA
This sequence comes from Pteropus alecto, assembly GCF_000325575.1. NCBI lineage: Eukaryota > Metazoa > Chordata > Mammalia > Chiroptera > Pteropodidae > Pteropus > Pteropus alecto. Next base: position 21,407,866 of record NW_006443570.1, on the reverse strand, counting down.
GTCCCCCTCTGCTGGCTCTTTTCTATGCATGCGTCCCTCCAGCTGCACTAGGCAGAAATGTCCCCTGCCCAGAAGAGGACTCCAGGCAGAGGAAGCCTGAGGCTCACCTTATGCCATAAAGCAGGATGCTGGGATGGAACCTCGTCCCAGCTCCTCCTCCAGGCCACTAGCCATGCCAGTGCTCCTCATCCAGGCTGGGACACAGGGACATAGCCCAGAGGAGAGAACACAGCCTTCCCTACGCACTCTCAGCAGAGGCGCCTGGGCCTCAGTGTCTTTATCTGTAAAATGGGGAGGATATGGTTGTTATTTTCCTTGCAGAGCTGTTGCGAGGGTCAGGAGATAAAACAGGGTCTCCAAGAGCACATGAGCTGAACATACCTGTCTGTAATTAGTACTGCCATTTGTGTGTCACTAAATGCTGTGCCATCCCCCCACCCCCCCTCCGCCCCAGCCTGGTGCACCAGATTCCCTGTCCCCACTGCCACATCAAGCCAACCCAAAGAAGAAGATTCATATTGAAGCAAATGCCCACAGCTTAGGAAATGGGGTCCCTCACTGTTTTCTGGAGGGGCTGAGCCAGAAGGGGCTTAGAAAGGGGGAAGGGCAACAGGGGCGAGCCTACTTGCCCCTGCCTTTCCTTCAGGCCACCTGAATGTCCCCAAGGACTCCCTACTGCCAGGCCACCTTAACTCCATCCTTGGTGCCTGCTGAAGGGGAGAACTGACTGCCAGAGGCTGGTGCCAATTCCCTTCCTTGGACACGTGGCAGGAAGGGAGGTGGCACGAGCTGTGAGAACAGACTGTCCCGTGGCTCTGTGGGGCCCAGTCTCGTGGGAACGGCTCAGTGCAGGCTCTCCCCCTAGCCTGGTCATCCTTGGTGTCTCCGAGGGCACTCACCGGGTAAGTGGGACTGTATAAGGTATGGCACCAGCAAGGTCACCCCCACCTCCTCCCCCTCCCCAATCCATAGGAAGGCCAGTAAGACGGCTCCATGGTTGAGGACTGAAGGCTGCACCTTGGGGAGTTGAGGGCTCGGATACTTCAAAGCCCTCTAGAGGACGCTGGCTCTGATCTGGCCGCTCACAGGCCCAGGTCAGCTGGCAGCAGGAAGGTTTGTGTTTCTTTTAATATCAACTCCCAGGCATTTAACATTCCTCGAAGCTTAAACACAGAAACATTTTCCTTACCAGACTGTGCTTTCAGCTTTGCCAAACATAACCTAGCTTCCTCCCCTTCCCCCACCACCTCCATCTGCTCCTGTCTCCAAGATGTAATGATTTATGGTGTGTTTCCCCGGGGGCTTGTGTGGCTAACAGAAGTGAGAAGGAAGAAGCAACCGGGCTAGAAGTCCAGGTGGAATGATACCATGAGCCCTGGAATCCAGGTACTGGAGGGGTCAGGGTCCATGGTGTTCCCTGAGCTAGCTGCCCTGGACACTCTATTAAACTCTTCCACCCCACAGCCACCAATGGTTCCAGGAGCATGGCAGCCGGTCATGCCTCTTGGCTGAGTATCTCCTGAGGCTATACAGGCCAGCCCAGAACTTCTCTGCCCGACCCTCTGGCCAGCTCAGGAATGTGGAGCTGGGCCTCCCACTCCTTATTCCTGCGGGAAGTTGGTTTCCAGGACTGAATTTAGAGAGCCCTCTCTCATCGGCCCCCATATCCTAAGTATTGAAAAAAATAATGAAGGATCGCCTTCAGAAGTAAAGATACAAGAAGTTGGCAGTCTGCAAACTGGAGGAGCGTTCTTACCAGAACCTCATCATACTGGCATCCTGACCTTGGACTGCCAGCCTCCAGAACTATGAGAAATAAATTTCTGTTATTTATAAGCCAAAAATTAAAATGAAATAATGAAGGACTGGCTTGTGGTTGCCTGGCTACACCATCTCCCTGGAGACAGTGCTGAAAAATGGGGTGCACGTCCCACAGCATTAGGAAAAGATATGCTAAGGAACTTGAGGAATCATGAGGCAGATAGCTGGGACCCCACCAAATGGTGCCATCCCGTTCAAACACGAGCCTGAGACAGGTAGGGAGAGCAGAATGCTCATATAGGTCCACAGAGGCAGCGCTATCAAGAATATCCAGGCAAGAGCCAGACACCAAACTCTGCAGCCTTAACAATGCATCAGAGAACAAACGCTTCCTGCAAAAAGCATCATTCAGCTCTCTGCACCCAGATCCTATCTGGGGCAACTGCTAATAAGCCCAGAGCACCTAATGCCCATGGCTCAGTCACAGTGTATGCCAGTCACTGTTACCCTTGATTTCATGGTCACAGAATCTGCCCCCACACCAGACCACTTGTGTTATAAGCGTGAGGCCACACAAGATGCCAGATGGAGTGTGGATGGCTTCATGCCTGCCCACATCTACATCTTCTTGATAGGTAAGTGAATAGCAGCCATTTTAAAAACTGGGAGAATTTCCAGAGAGGCTGCAAACAAGGACCCTGTCCCTACATAAACAGAGTATGAATAAATATAGCTGAGGCATATATGCTCTTAAACTGACTCAGGACCTGCCTCTACCAATATCCACAGAACCCACCCTAAGCCAATAAACTCCAAGGACAGGTGAGTAAGGCCCAGCAACCCTAGCAACAAGTCAGAGACCAGCCCCCAGCAACCAGGCCAGATCCTCAGCCCAAATGCTCCAGCCTAATGGCTCCTATGGCAGACATTGCTAATCAAACATAGCACTCATGGATATATATCCCATGAATCCTTCTCAACATTGTGTTCCCGGAAAAAGCCACCAGCAGACTAGAGCAGGGATGTGAAAACAAAGGTAGCAGTCATCCCTTCAGTCTGCCCTGCAGAAGTGTGAGTGATCCACCTCAGCCAGGTGAGAAAGCCCAAGGAACCAGGCACGCATGGGCGTCTAGGGCTAGAATAAGATGCCGTCTCTAGCAGGGGAGGAGCGCCACATTGGGGAACGTTTCTTAAACCAGTTTTGAACCCGAGTCACAAAAGGCCAAGCACCTTGACCAAAAAGGCGAGCGAGAAGGACACCGTCTCAACTGGCACCACCTCCTGGCAGCTCTCCAAGCCTTGCCTTGGTGCCCTGGATGCATCTGGACCCTCACCTGGATCTGCCCTTTGCCCATGATCTTGTCCACGATCTCGTTGTTGTCCTTGTTGACTTTGGTCTTGTCATAGCACTTCTCGTAGCACAGGATCCTGAGGGACTGAGAGCCCTCCAGCTCAATCTCAAACTCCTGGGGGAAGAAGGAACGAGGGTCTTGAACCTCTGAAACTTGGAGACATGGCTTCTTGGAAGGTGGAGTCCCCAACTTTGCAAGGGTGAGCAGGGGGTAAGAAAGACCCGAGAGGACCACATCATAAGGCATAGAGGAGCTTCCTCACTTTCTGGAGCTCAGAGGCCTCCGAAGCACTGATGAAGTAAAGTCTGGGGCCTGAGCTGAAACCCTGTGTCTGGACACAAACACGAAATCAAAAGCCAAATGAGCAGGGATGGAGGGCAGAGGGGTTAGAGGGCCGGAGCTGGCCCAACCATCCCCAGCCAACAGGACACAAGCACAAGGAGTGGGTTGGGCATGGTCGGTGACAAGCTCGGGGGTTCCCTGCAGGGACACCAGCCCGTCCACTCACCTCATCCCACTTGGGCTCTGTCGTATCCCGAAATACCCTGGTTTTGGCCTTGCTGACAAAATAGCCAAAGGAATCCACCTCCAGGGTACAGTACAGGTCTGCAGGGGGGACAGGCAGAGACACATCGAATGAGGCCCGAGGCCCAAGAACTTGAGAGGGAAAGGGGTTTAACACATCTGTCCATCCCAACAACCCCGTAGGGTGACTCTGGGTGTTCAACCCCCAGCCCTATGCACCTGGCCCCTTCCACTTCTCTGCCCTCCTCTTAGATGGCCACGCTGACCTCCTCCCTAAATGTGCCCAGCTCTCCCCTATTTGGGCCCTTGCTGTCTCTTTGTCCCTGATCTTTGCCTGGCTGCCTCCTCACCACTGAGGCCTCATGCCACATCTTCAATGACCACACTGACTAAAGGAGTTACCCCCCTCGCCCCTCCTCCACCGATCCCAGGTTCCTCGATAGGGTGTCACTGGCATTTGAGGTGGGAGTTTCTAAGGGCATTTGGCCTCTGGGGGCTGAAAGCTGGAGTAACCCCTAGTTACTGTGACAACCAAAAATGGGCCCATCCCTCCACCCGCCTCCCTACATTCCAAAAGCTGGGTTTGTTGTTTTCTTCCTAGCACTTAACTTTGACTGAAGTTGTCTTTTCTGTGTGTTTCTCGTGTTCCTTTCCTCCACTACACAACACCCATGGGCAGAAGCCTTGTTATCTTAGCCATCGATGTACTCTTAGTACCAAGAACAGTACGGTAGGGACACAGTGAATGTTGTGAGATGAATAAATGGAGCCCCTACCACCTCCCAGTGCTTCAGGTAACGAAGTGCGGAGGGCTGGGGAGCAGGCTTTCCTTGGTGTTTGCATCGTGGCCTTTAAGGCTGAAAATCTCCCCTCTACCCTGAGACCCAAGACCAGACCACAGTACTGGGTGGTAACCACAGGTGATTCTGTAAATCCACATACTCCCTCGGGGGCTCAGACCCTGGAAGTCCCCTCCTAACCCTACCATGGGTGCTGCCAAGGTTGCTTCCCAGGGTAGAGGTGTGAGTCAGGGGTGGCTTTGGGGCACTATGACCAATCCTCCACAGCATAAATTAAGGGGTGAGGGGCAGAGGTCATAGGACGGACGGGCACCTCCGTGAGAATAAAGTGGAGCTGCCCCAAGTTGTCTCTAGCTGGGTGCGACACAGAGTAGCTATAATGGTATCAGAGCACATGGGGAGGTGGTACTGGTTAACAGGTAAACAACGTCAAAGGCCCGAAGCCAGATTAGGCTGTGGGTCTGAGTGGCTGAGAGATGGGGTGGGCAGGAGGGCCGTCCCCATTTACTGACTTGGGTGTGTGTAAATCCTCCGTCAAGGGCTAGGACTAGTTCATAGGGTAACAGGGAGGGCTCTGGAGTCAGACTGTCTGAGTTCAAATCCTAGCTCTGCCCAGATCACCCACCTCTCTGCCTTAGTGTTTTCACCAGTAAGCAGGGATAATCATGGTGCCCACACGCTGGGCCTGACTGTGTAGATGAGTTCACTAGGACCAAAAGCCACACTGGAGACTCACAGGTCCTAACCCCCTCAAATCAGAATGACCATTCGAGCAGGTCAGGGGGCCAGGGGAGGGAAGAGGTGAAGACAGTCTGGAGATTTCGTAGCAGCTCACCCCTTGTCTAACCACTTTGATGGGCCTGCTCTCTAAGGCCCATGCCAGCCAACATGAAGCAGACAGAGAGGAAGGGCAAGACATCTGGGTACCATGGAGATGGGAGGTGCCTGGCCTAGCTCAGTGGGCCACAGACAGCCCTACGGAGTTTACTAACCAGGAATATTACTGGGCAGTGCACACCAGGGGATTCTGTGGTTCTGGGGAGGGCCCAGGAAGCTGCCCCATGTACAAGCGGCACAGTCTGAGTGGCAAGTGAGATGCTCCTGGCCATACTTAGAGAAATGTGTGGGCGTTGGTAGTGGAAGACATAGATTCTACACCACCTCTGTGACCTGCCTGTGCGACCCTGGGAAAGTCTCTTGAGTTCTCAAGGCCTCAGCTTCTTCGTGTGTAAAACGGGAATGATATCAGTGACCTCAGCGGGATGCCGGAAGGATCAAAGTAGACGATACACCTGAAAAGCCTTTGACCACACCAAGGCATTGTCCACACACTGGCCACATTTGCACTTTCTTCGGCACCTCGTAAGGTACCAGGAAATTAACTACTTCATCCAGCATTTCTGAGCTCCTATTCATCCAAGGATAAAGGAGACATGGTTCCTGCCCTCTAGAAACTCACAGTGGGAAAGGCAAACTTTAAGCGGCAAAACAGTATGACAGGTGCTGCAACCATGGTTTTCCCTAGGGTGATGGGAACACAGAGAGGGGAGGCCAATTTATACCAGGAACTCAGGCTTCACAGTCAATGTTTATGGAATGGCTGTTTGCACATCAGTGGCATAAGCTCTGCGTGGTACGCTGCAGGAAAGATGCATAGGGCAGGCTTCACCTGCTAGCGAGGAAGAGAAGGGAGTGGGAGGGTGCTGGCTGAGAGGAGTCAGGGGCCCTGAGTTTCTAATCCTGTGTGATGTTAAGCCCTTTTGTCTCTCTGTGACTCAGTTTTCTCATCTGGCAAATGGGGAAAAGCTATTAGTTGTCTAAATGACTCACAAATTCCTAAAGGGAGGAAAAAATAGATAAAAAGTATACCGTATCTTGTGAACACTAAAAACTGCACAGATTTAGTAGGTGGTAATAAAGGGAGGAAATGGGATGTGTGTGGCAACGTGCTAGTACCACACACACAGTCATATTTACCCCTGCTCAAAGGTCAATATTAACAAGTGTGATTGCTTTTTCTGGAGAAATAAGCTGAGGCGAGGAGAGGTTGAGACTTGTCCAAGGTACATAAGTTGTAGTTGGTAGATGTGGGGTTTGAGTCCAGGATTTCAGACACCTGGGGTGGTGGAGGGCCTGGGGAACAGGAGACTTGGAGACAAAGGGCAGGGATGCTGCCCCTGCCCAGAGAAGCTGGTTCCTGGCCCTTGGGGGGATGTCCCACATCTCAAGGCAGCTGGCAGGGCTCCAGCCGGAGAGGAGAAGAGCTGGTGGGCAAAGGGAGGCCCCATGCAGTGAGTGTATAGGGACTTGGTGCGACAGGATGAACAATGGCCCACCCAGCTTCTTCCCAGGGCTGGTAGTCAGAGGCACTTACTGGCTGACTGCTTAAATCCCTTGGCAGAGTGGACGATGACATGAAGGAAGCCATAGAGTCCTGGAGACTCGTCATCTACAAGAGAGAAAAGCCCCCAGGGTGGGGGTTGGTGAGAGGTTCCTCTGCTTCATCCCCTCCTCACCCCATACTGGCTGGGAGGGAGAAAGGGTGGCATATACAGCCCGAGCCTTTGTCTGACAGCACCACCTGCTGGCCAGATGGAGAACTTTCCAGAGCCCAGCTGGTGCCCCCTTCCCCATCCACTCCGCCTTCTCCTTCCACTCACATCTTCCCTTTTGCACCAGGAATTTACTATCATTCCCCAGGGACACTTTCCCTTTTCCTCTGAATCCTGCTATACTGTGGCTGCCCTCCTCGGTCTAGCCTTTCAAAGTGAAAAATCAACCAATATAAGTCAGTGTCCCAATGGAAGAGAAGGTCCAGCTCTGCCTCCTCTTTGGAACACAGAGGGCAGGTGACCCCTGTAAGTGGAGGAGAGCTTGCCTTCAAATTCCCTTCCCAGTACCCACGGACAGCCAGATTTCACCCACTCTAGGCCAGTTACCAGCCCCAAACACAGCTCTGCCCTGCTCAAAATCCTCCCACAGGCCCCTCTGCTTGAACAACAAACTCTTTGCTTGGCATTCAAGGCCTTCTAAGATCTGTTCCCTGGAAACTTCTGGCTTTATTTCCCATACATTATTCTAATCCATCGACCTTCCCCCCACCCATGCTACAGTCTCTTGCCTCTATTTATCTGACTACTTTGTGAACATATTAACAACACAATCCCAGCCCACCAAGGTGTCAGATTCTTCTTTCAAGCCATAGGGGGTCAGGGGGAAGTTGAGGCCATTTGGGGAATGGATAACCCCTGTTCAAGCTCTCTGTATACTTGGCAACTGAGTCATCCCAACACAGCTGAGCAGAGAGCAGACATTTGTAGCCAAGTGTCTGGCTAGGTTCTTATGGAAAGCCCCAGCAGTACCCTGGGGGCGGAGGCAGGGGAGGTTGGATCTGCTGATTGGGCAACCTTGGGTTCCAGATCTTACCATCTTTATTGCTGGTGACAGGAATGTTGTGTACAGTCCTAAGTTTGAAACAGGATCCCGTAAGCACCTGGAGCTCTACTGAGCTCAGGACAAAGGCCTGGAGATCTGCAGGAGGAGCCAAGAGAGAGTGGAACGTCACCACAGGTCCACCAGGACTTGCTGCTCTTCCTTGGGGGCTATTGCAAGAAAAAAGGCTTAGCTCTAGAGGCAGAGTGGGTCATTGCAAGGGAGAGAAAGACTTGTAGACACTAGCATGGGGATAGTCGTGGGTGCTGTCAGGGGGCGTAAATTGGGAGAGTGTAAGTGAAGAGGCCCATGTATGTGTGTATGAAAGAGTGAGAGCAAGAGAGAGAGACAGAGACAGAGACAGATGAACAACTCTGGGCTCAGTCCAGTCCTATTGCTAATTCATTGTACGGTTTAAGGAAATCAACTTAAATTTTTGGGGCCTCAATTGATCAGTAACATCAATTGAAGTGCTACCTGCCCCGGCACTTTATAGAGTGACTAGGAGAGCCGAAGAGCAGATACTGGACATGAAAGTGCTCGGAAATATAAAAGGCCTCTTGTTGCTACGAACCCCATCAGGGCATTGTAAAGTGGGGCAGGACTTTACCCTTCTTCTGTAGTTTCTGAATTGCTTCTCTCCACTCTGACCTCTCATAGTCCGAGGACAGCAGGAACACGTAGCTCTGAAGAGAGGAGATGACAATTCAGTAGGGTGATCATAGTCAGGCCAAGCACATTCCTGGATTCTGGAGGCCCAACAAGGCTCCTTCTTACCCAGGCACCCCAGGCTTGGAGAAGGAGGCAGCTGGGAGGAGGACCTCCTTCTTAGGAAGCCCAGTGACGGCAGTGACAGTGATGGCCAGCAGAGGGCACTGGCTCCACACCAGTGGGGAGAGGAAATCCAGGGCTGGAGCCATGGTGGCCTCCTTGGAAATTGGGGGCCTGAGTCCCTGATTTCCATAGGTCAAGGCCAGGAGCTATAGGGAGCGGGCAGTCCTGGACCGAGGAAGGGGCCTCTCTTTGTTCCACCCTTTCTGACCTTTCCATTCCGATTGTGGATCCGAAACGGGATTGTGGGGGAATTGAGCAGCAGCAAGAACTCATTCTCAAACATCTTCTTTTTCAGGCGCTCAATCGCCCGGCTCTGTGCTTTGTTGGCTTTCTGCAGGGGACAGAGGGCACAGATGGTTTCCCCGACACTCAGATTCTACTTATCACCCAGCAGCTCTGAGCACAACTTTCCCTGTGATTGTTTTTTTTTCTTTTTCTGTATTTTTC
>NW_006443570.1:21391513-21398642 GCF_000325575.1 Pteropus alecto | reverse complement strand
GAGAGGGGTTGGGGGAGGGGGGACAAACCTGGCCAGAGAGAAAACTGCATCTTCCAGGGCATGCTAATTCATAACATAGTAAATGACTCCTCTGTGAGGCCATATCCCCAACCACCTCCTCTATCTAGCTCTCACACACCATCCCCCTGCCCTAAGTCACCCAGGGCCAGTTGACAGACAGCTAGGGACAGTCCCTATAGCCCAGAGCCCACCGACGTTATCCGCACTAGCCAGTCCTAAGCTGTTTCCCTGCCCTGTCTTCCTTTCTCTTGGAAAACACAATCCAAGCTCTGGGTCACACTTTCCCATGCTCCTTCTGCCTCCTAACCAAACCTAGTGCTCCCCCCATGTGGCCCTGTGTGGTGTAGCATGTCCCCTTCTCTTGGAGACTATCAGTGGCATTAGCCTCTCTCCATGTCAGTCACCTCTACAAATTAAATCCTGGTACCACTGAGACACCCAGCTTAAAAACCTCAGACACCTTTCAGCATGAAGCCCAAGTCCTGACCTGACACCTGGGGCTTCCCAAGGCTGGGTCCCAGCCTCCATGCTCCACTTGATATCCCACGTCACCCCATCCTGCATCCTCCACCTCAGCCTCATGGTGTTATTCCCTGGTCTCTAACAAGCCATCCCTTCTCAGTCGGTGTCCCCTCCTCCTCCAATTTTCCAAGTTTATATTTTATAAAGAACCCTTTCCCTTTTATTAACTGCTAATATGCTGAAGTCTCGGTTCCAACGCCATCCTCAAACTCCACAGCTGGAATTCATTTCTGCAGTATTTTTTTTTACCCACTAGATTTGCAAAATTGTAACAGTGGCTCATAGCCAGTGTTGTGACAGTGTGGGGGATCAGTGTCTCTCACACACTGCTGGTGGGAACAGAATCGGATGCAACATTTTCGGAGGTAAATCTGGCAATTAAATGCACAAGACCTTTGCCCTAGACATCTCACTTGTGGGGAATCTACCAGAGAGAAGAAATATGAGTGTGGCGATGTTTATTGCAGACGTGCCAGTTAAGAGTAAAGAACCAGAAACAATCTAAATACCTAAATATATTGTTGTGCAGCCAAGCAGCAGAACAGGATGCAGCTGTTAAAAAGAATCTGACAGACCCAAAGAACCCATAGATGCATTGGTAAGTGAAAAGCTTAAATTGCAAAACAGCGCATGCAGTCTAATCTCATCAAAATACACACACGCATGCGTGTGCACACAAGTATCAGCAAAGAGGAGTCTACAAGAATACACTTCAAACTGTTATCAGTGAGAGTGGGCGATGATCAGTTTTACTCTATATACTTTGGTATTATAAGCTTTTCTTATCATAAGCCAGGGTTATACCGGAGATTAGAAAAAGATTATGTTAAAAAAATGTTATTAAAAAAGTAAGTCATTGTCTATAGCCATGCTACCCTGAACACGCCCGATCCTGTCTGATCTTGGAAGCTAAGCAGGGTCGGGCCTGGTTAGTACTTGGATGGGAGACTACCTAGAAAGACCAGGTGTTGTAATCATAAAAAGAAAAAAAAAGGTAAATCATTGCTTCTTCTGTGATTCAGAGAACGACACCATTGTGCCTCTCCAGTGACTCCCATCATACTGCGTCACACTGTGTTCAGTAGTGGGCATGTCTGCCTTATCCACCGGACAAGGAACTCCATGAGGCAGGCCTCTGGCACAGCTCTGGAGCCAGCAGCCAGTGGAGATCCGTAAGCATTGATGTGACCGAGCAGAAGGCCATGACTGCACACCTGGGGCAGGAGGGAGGGCACAAAGCCTGCCAGCTCCCAGGACCAGGTGAGAAACATGCATGCAGGACACCCCTGGGGTGGGGATGGTTAGCAGTGTCAGATGGGGAAACAGGCTCCACTGAGGCGGGGTCGGGCAATCAGGAAGAGGATATCTGTGCTAGTTAGGCTGCTCCCTCTGGGTGGATGCACCCCAATCAGATCCTCAGTCCCAAATACCCTTGGGGTTATCACTATGGTCTTTATCTCCATAGTTAAAGGAGAGATATCTGAGTTGAAAGGATCCTTAGATGCCATCTGGCCATGTAGTCCTCAACAATCTTTTGTGAAGCACCTATTTATTACATGCCAAGTACTAGAGACATAGAAATGAATAAAACAGCCCCTCACTAGAGTTTGGATCATAGTGGGAAAAGGAGAAAGCTGACCATGCAATTAATTCAGTACAGATGAAGCAAAGAAAATAGGCAAACAATCAGGAACCAGAAAACGGGGCACCCAACCCAGATTACGGTGGGGGGACTTCAGGGAAGGTAAGGCCTACGCTGAGCCTGGATGGGTGAGGAAGAGACCAGACCAATCAACCAAGCCCCTTGATGCCCTTCTTGTCATTCATAGAGAAGGCTCCTCCTGGGTGCTTTCTTCTAGCCACTGTTTTAAAATATATGAATTCGAGGCTATACATTTTCCTCTAAATAGAGCTTTGGCTATATCCCATTGTTTTGATATGGAATGTTCTCATTTTTATGCAGTTTTAAACAGTTTACAGTTTCCATTTTGATTTCCTCCTTACCCTCAAAGTTTTACCTTTCCAGGCATATACTTAACTATATTCTAGTTGTCGATATCTAAGTTTACTGTACTGTGGTCGAACATGACCAGTAGGCTATCAATTTTTTTAAAAAATTTGAGATTCTGTTGCAGCCTAATGTATGTTAAATGTTTGTTCACATGTGTTTGACAAGAATGTCAATTCTCCGTTAGGGTATATCTTCTGTGCAGTTTTTAGATCGAGTGCATTAATTGTGATATTCAAGGCCCCTCTCTCCTTAGTATTTGCCTACTTGATATGTCATTTTCTGAGAGGCCCCCCGGCTTCTCTCATACATGTCCTGCTTTTCCTCAAGGAGGCCTTCTTCTATTGCTTCCCTTTTCTGCAGTTTAACATATACTATTTTCCAGGAAATTTCCCATAAGTGACCCCAGTAAATTCTGAGCACTGACTCCTTTGGCTTGCCCTCCATCTGCTCAGTGCTAATCTGCCACGGTCAGTCTTTCCCTCAGCTTGCATATGCTCCCAGCCCTTACAACTTCCCCTCCCTCCACCTCTCCAGCGTACCCAGTTCAAAGGGCCCTAATAAAAACAGTCATCCTCTCAGCTCAGATGCCAGGCTCTGCTCACCTCCTTCTGGATTTCACTCTTGAGGGCGGAGATTTTCATTTTCATGTCCTCCAGCTCGTGGTCTGGGAAGGGGTGCACATGGGGGCTGGCCTCGGACTCCTCGGGGGATGGAAACACGAGGTCAGCCAGGGGGATGTACCATTTGCAGTCATATTGCTGGTGCTTCCTGCAAACAAGCCAGAAGAAGACATAAGCCAGAAGGAACTTGGCTTTTTAAGCCTGAACTCCTAGAACCAATAAATAACCTAAACGGATTACTGAGAACTTGTCACAGACAAGAATGAGCCCTTGTCCTTGAGAAGCCCAATCAGGAAACACACACGTGAAGTAATGATGGTCAGGTTCTAGGGTCAGGCAGCAGTGAGGATTCTGGGCCTTGGCCTCGCCAGTCTCCTGGTCTCATATGACTGATGTTTTCAAACATCCCAAACCTCTAGGATAGGAGCAAAAGTGGGCTCACACTTTCCTATTCCTCATCCCACACTCTCCCCTCCCTTCCAGCCTATCTATACTTAGCTCATATTCATTATCCTTTAGGCTAGAGATGGAATACAAATATTATTTTGAATGCCAATGACCCACAGAAGTTGCTGGGTTGAGGATTATGAAGCCACATTCAAGCCTAGTGGGAAACAGTGCTATGGTTTATTAGTAATGTCTGCCATGGGCAAAGGACTTAAGACATAGGTATGTTTGCTTATGATTCCATCTCTGCCTTAGAATTGTCTCAAACCTAGTTCCAGGGAGTCATCCCCTTTACTGAAGCACATAATAACCTCTCCTCTCACTTGCCCTAGGACTCAGGTTTGCACCTCTCATTCCGGTCCCTTAGAGTTTCAGTGAGCATATGAATTGTCTCCCCTGGACTATAAGCTAGTGTACTTGGCACGCAGGAGGTGGAAGAATGTGGGATGAATATTAAATAACCTTTCTGCTCATGGCACAGAGCAGACCCACATCACTAAGTATAGAGATGGAAGTGAAAAGAAGCTTTCGAGTCAGATTAAGGTTCAAATCCCACCATGTCCACTTCTAGTTGTGCGACCGTGGGCAACTTATTTAGCTTTTCTAAGTCTTTTCTCTCATCTGTGAGATGGGGATAATAATACCTACTTTGTAGAGTTGTTAGGAAGATTAGAAATGATATATTCAAAGCATTTGTCATGGCACCTGGCGTGGCAGAAGCACTCAATAAACGATAGCAGATTTAATGAATATTCACTCACTTGCAGTTAGCAAAAATGTAGAGATGTCAAATAAAAGGAGAATGCTTAAGTAAATTATAGCATATCCACTTGTAACATCACGCAGGAAAGTAAAATGATGATTATGAAGATTAGGCAGCAACAGGGAAAATGCTTATGACGTGAAATGGAAAAAGCAGAGCCCCAAATTGGGTATTCACTCTGATTACAAGTACGTGAAAAAAAACATAAGAACATTAAAAAAAAACTAGAAGGAAATATAGCAGCAGGAGACTGATGCTTATGTTCGGGTGGGTGATGGGTTTTTGTCTGTAATTTGGTTATATTATCTTATAATTAAAAACATGATTTATTTTTAGAAAAAGGCTTTATGTCGTAAAATAAAATTAATTAATATGTTTTTTAAAAGGAAAAGAAATGCAGATTGCCCCGGGTTGTTGAGGGATTCCACAGGAGGCAGAATCTAGCTGCCCTCCACCTTGACCACCCTGGACGGGTGCACACTCACCCCACAGAGGTCTTCTTTAGCTTGGCACACAGGAGGACGTCTGTAAAGAGGAAGACGTGCCGCAGCTTCCGGGAGCCCTCCGACACTTCCACCAGGAAGCCGTCCTTCACCAGCTGCCGCGTCTAAGGGAGATGGCACACCCGCCCACCTGCTCAGGGGGAGTCAGCCCAGGGCCCAGCCTACACTGGGGGCACCATCCAGTTGGGAGCTGGGCTGCAGGAAGGGTCCATAATGCCTGGTGGTTAAGAACACTGGCTTCGGGGTCACATGGACACAGGCTCAAATCCAGACTCTGCCACTTCTCAGTTGTGATCTTAGGCAAGTTCCCTGACCTCTCTGAGTCTCAATTCTACCATCTGTAAAATGGGGATAATGATGTCTGCCCATAGGAAGGATTCATCAAGATGGTATATGTAAAACAGCACATCATGTGACCAACGAATGGTAGCTTTACATTTTTCTGCAGCTCTCAACAGCTCCCGCCTCGATGGACCCTAGTTCAGGATGACTTGGTTACGCTACCCGGGGGCATAAACACTCCTTACCCCAATCCCACCCTAGAACCTCCCCCACAACCCTAAGAAATTGATCAAGTTCTCAGACCTGTTGACGCTACCTCTGAGTGACTTTTTCAACCACTACCAGGCCCTACGCTACCCTCTGTGGAGCTATACTGTGTCCTGGGGAACCTGCAACCATTTCTAACCTGGGTGCTGGATAGTCAAGAGCACTATTCTATGCAAAACTTCCAGTTTCCTCTTTGCCACCAGAGGCAGCAGGCTCCTTGGGGCTGTCACAATTTGTCCCATTACTCTCTGTGTATATTAGATAATATGTGACCCACATATGCTACAATTGTAGGTGAGCATATTGAACGTATATAATTAAAATGATCAGAAAGTGATAGTGCTCTAAGCCCTCTAGAAACTTTTCTCTGAGTCAAAGGACCTAGTGACATTCCAGGGTTTGCAAACAAGGGCTGGGAGCTGCATGCAGATAGCTCTCTGTGCCTATTAGTCACTCTCCAGACCCTGTTCCTCATTACTTCCCTCCCCAGGAGACACTGAGACTTGTAAACGTAACAAAGGAGCATAAACCCAGCCGACCTTCATTCCTAACCACTTAATTACCTCTCCTGGACAGGAAGCACTGTATGTGGGCCAGGCTGCTGACCCACGCAGGTAACTGTCCCTCTGATTCTTCAAATTGCTTCCCTTCACTGGGGCACCGCTACCCTTCCACCAAGAAAGGTCCCCAGGGAACTGGAGCTGCTGTACCATATCTAGGAACCCACCTGGGACATTCCAGCAGCCTGGCTGCCTCAGCCACCCTCCCCAGCAGCCTTTCCTGCTGTGGGGCTCACTCCCTAGCTCCTCCCACCTGCTCATGAAGGCTGATGAGAGGCAGCTCAGAGCTCAGGTTTCCTCAGACTACAGAGCTCCCTTAGACTGAGCCATTATCTTCCAGGGGACCCTGAGGGCATCTTACTGCCCAGAGAGGGGTGTTTGCATTAGAAAATGAGGTAGCCAGCACCTCCCCCTGGTATGGGGACAGCGCATGGAGCTTGCAGATAGATAACTCCAGCTAAAGAATCCAATTCTGCACTTATGGCCAAGAGACCTTGTGCCAGACCTGGAGACTCTACAGGCCTCAGTTTCCTCTTAAGCTTTAATAAACTATTACGAAGACTAATGAGACACTGGCTTAAAGCTGTCAGCCCAGGGCCTGAAGGCCTTTCTTTGGCTGAGAATGAGAGATCAGAGCTGGAGAGGCACAAGGCACAGGGCAGCAGTGCCTGTGCATGCAGGAGAGCAGGGATGGGTGATCTGGTCCACTGTACCCTCCTCAGCCTGGGAGTGAGGCTGTGCTGGGTCCTGAGCTCACCTCCCCTTTGGGAGTTGTGACTGCAGTCCGGCGGGGGTCAATGTCCTCATTGATGCTGGACAAGAAGTTCTGGGAGATGCGGAGGGCATCCTGTAGCAGCGGATAGTCTGGGTGGTCTACAGGTGTGTGCTTCAGCAGGTCCTGGAAGGGTTGTGGTGGTAAGTTGAGGGGAGTGGTTCTGGGGCTCAATGAGAAGATAGTGTGAAGCACTCAATTCCTATTATAAGAATTCTAAGGGGGGCACTCAGGGATGCACACTCTAATCTGGTCATGCCTGCAAAATCTGAACTAAAAATGAGGGTCGGTGAAGCAGGGGTGAGGGCAGTGGTGCCCCTTTATTTCTGTTGCAGTCATTACTCACCGCCCCGCCCCCCCC
>NW_006443570.1:21373304-21391419 GCF_000325575.1 Pteropus alecto | reverse complement strand
AAAGAGAGCCAGGTGGAGTCTCATCTCACCAAGCAGCTGTGAGAGATACCCCTCAACCCAACCCACAGCTGCTCCAAGGACACTGGAGACCATTAGGCAAGGGATGGGGAGGCAGGAAGTGCCTGCCTCCTAGGGAGCATTTGGCCAAATGTCAAGTTTAGTAGCCAGCTATATTTAGGCCCTGGCCCCGTTGGCATGGTTACCACAGGCTAGGCAGGCGCAGTTGGGGCCCGAAGACCCTCTGCTCGGTTTCCCAAATGGGCTTTTCTCAGTAACACCAGCACCTCCCCACCCTGGGCTCAGTCTCTCACCGAATTCCTGACCCGTCCCTGGACATTCGGGGTTGACACTCACATGCAGGACCAGGGTGCTCCTGGTCACTCGGTCAATGGGCTTGTAGAGCAGAGCTGTTGGGGAGGGCAGGAAGGAGACAGGACAAATGAAATATGGGAGCAGCTCGAAACCTTAGGGACCAGCCTCACTCCTCCACACGGACACCCACTTGCGAGACACCCATCCACAAGCGGGTTCCACAGCAACCTGCACCCCCATTCTCACCCCAGGGCAGGCCAGACAACACGAACAGGCACACGTGCAGTCCTGGCAGCCTGGGCGCCCTCCCACCTGCCCCCTTAACTTGTCTCCCACCAGACATGATTTCTTCGAGGACCGTCCCCTGGCCTGACCAGGCTCAGAGCTAATGCAGATGCTCCTCTGTACCCCTCACCCTGAATCACACAGCTACACCTAGCCTTACCCTATAGAGCTCCAGCACATTCCAGGTCACATCTGGAACCCCAGAATGTGGCAAGGAGATACACTGTTTTTCCAGGGAAGGCTGCTCCCCGTTTTTGATCACTCTCATACTTTGCTGTTCCAAGGCCTGGCACCAACACCTGGGAATGGTGGGCTTCAATGTGACCCACATAGTCAGCCTTGTCTCCATAAGACCCCTCTCCACAACCACAAAACCTCAGACAAAATAGGACAGGAGGAGGAGGGGAGGCCAGCTCTCCACAGAAAGGCTCTGCTTTCAAACAAGTGAGAACCGAAGGGGCAAAGATTTCCTGAAAAAATTCAGGTGGGGCCTCTGGGAGCCCTGAAGAGGCTGGGAAAATGCAAGCTCAGCAGGGCCTCCATTCACCACACCCCTTGGTGACCAGGACACCAAATGAGGATTGCTGGCATTCAGCAGGGACAGTTGGGAGTGGCAGCTGGCCGACCAACACTTCCAAACAAAGCTGCTGATAAGCAGCTGTGCCCTGCCTCTCCCAACATGGGTGGGTCAGCCTCAGTCTTGCACCTGGACGCCTCTGCCCATGGGGTCGTGACCTCTCCCTTCCTGCCATAGGAGCAATAAGAGGCAGGAGCAATAAGAGGTCTGAGAGGAGGCCCCTAGATAGGGTGTCCCATTGGACCAGGTTGTGACAGGTCTCAGAACTGACACTCATCCCTAGTCAGCCCCAAACCCAAAAGTCCCCCGATGCCCTAGATATAAATACTCCATGCAATGCTAAGCAGACCCTTTGGGGACAATCTGCTGGCTGTGGAGAAGACAGTCTCAGTGGTGTGCCATGAGCCTTATCTGCAGTCTTTGCTTGGCTGCCCATTAAAATCACTGGGGAAGCTCTTAAAAGATACAGCTGCCTGCTCCCCTCTTTTCACCCCATCAGCTAAATCCCAGCCTCTGCCTGGTAGAACCTGGGTATCAGCATTTTTAAAAAGCTCCTTTGCTGATTCTGATATGTAGGCACGATCGAAAACCATTGCTTTATGCAAACATACCTCCTATGACTTATATGTGGCCCTCTCTTCATTTAGCAATTTCTAGAGCTACATACGGGAGCCAGAAAGCACAGGACCAGGCTTGGGGTCTCCTGGGACAGTGATGGTAGAGCCCAGTTATCGGCCAGGGGGAACCCAGTTCTGAGGCTTTTTAAGGTATCCACCTATGGCTTAGCTCATCTTAGCGGGGAAAGCACACCCCGAGGACCCCAGAGACCCAAGAGGAGGTGCGAGTTCAGTAGACACCTGCCAGGGTGGGTCCTCGAGTTCCAGCTTGGGGAAAGCTGATACTGCAGTGTCAGCTCTCTCTGTCCCTCTCTTGGGTCCCAGGAGGAAGAGGTTTCTGACTAAGCTCAGAGATTTTCTCAAATGGTGGGGTTGGGTTTCAGAGGGGTTATTAATATGCCTGCAGTCACCTCGAGAGTCTCCCTGATTGGGGCTGTGGAATGAGCCCTGTGCCTCAGCCCCAGGTTGCGGGAGGGCAGCTGGGAGAAAGTGAGAGGAGAGGGAAGTGCAGGGAGCAGGCCCTGGGGACACATTCAGATATGGAAGGGACCAGGGGAGAAAGAGCGACCCCATGTTTGTGCTCCCCATTGCCCCTGCATGCCTGTTTCCCCTGAGAACACAGGGTGAAGAGCCCGCCCTTCCCACTTCACCTGTTCCATGTCTCCAGCAGGCCGACCTGCTTCCTGCCCCCGCTTCTCCCACTCTCTTCACTCCTCACCATGCCGTTCCTGTTCCCGGGATAGACATCGTTCACCAAGTCGCAATGCTCGTCTCTCCCCCTCCTCCAGGAAGACTTCCCTGACCAGGACTTTTACAAACAATACCCACAGTGCCTAAAAGTCAGACTACTTACACGAGCAAGCTGGCCTCTCTCTAGTTTGTTGGGCACTTACTCTGTGTCCAATAGCACTGTTTTACCTGCGTTATTTCCTTCGATTAAAATGGAAAGCAATTATAACTAGCCCCATTTCACAGATGAAGAAACTTCTCTAAGATACAGAAAAATTATGTAACTTGCTCACAATCAAAAAGCTATAAGTGGTAGCTGGGTTCTGAATTTAGGTCTACCCATGCTTTGTTAAAAATTTTATTTTGATTCCACAGAGAGGGCAACACCTACAAAAGCTCGGTGACCCTCAGGAGGACTCTTGGAAAGATTCACCAGGAAGGAGTGGGCGAGCTGTCCAGGGGAGCCCCTTCCTTAGGGGCCTGGGTCACACATGACTTCCCTTCACGTCCCCCACAGCATGGAGCTGTGCAGAGGGGGCGCTGAGCAAATAACCATTAAGGCAGCCAACTCCAGAGTGAGCCCCAAGTTGTACAGTCTCCATGGGACCCCCAGAACATCCCTTGGAGAGGCTGAGAAGATTCTGAACAGTGTAGTAAGCAAGGGCTCATTCGCCCCCCATTTCCCACTTCGAAGCTGACTTCAAAGACAGCATTCATTGTAGGGACCAAAGAAACTCTGAAATCCAGGTCCCAGGCCTGTTTCACTAAGACTAAACTTCCTTTTGGGAAGGGAAGAGGAAGCAAAGGGCTCACCCCCTCCTTTTCAGGGAGGCAGAGTTGAGACCTGACCAGCTCCTAGTCCAGACCAAAACAGCGTTTCCCCTCTGATCTTCAAACAGCCTATTTCAAGTCCAGCTCTCTCCTGTTGACTTCAGCCTGTCCAGAATCTAAACTGAGGGGCAAGGGCAGCTTCTTCCCAGGGACTACAGCTGTCCTGCTGGGGCGGCTAGAGAGAAGCTGCCTCAGGAGTTACCTCTGTCACAAGTAGTCTTGGACACAGGACAGCCTGAGAAGGTGAGGGGACAACAGTGGCCTCTGGGAAAGAGCCCAGAAAACCCCATCATCTCTTCTCCAGCAAACTGCCACCCCCTTCCATTCAGCCTTTGACAAGGAGCTCCAGGTTACCACGGAGATGTGAAAGCCAAGTGACTCGGAAGGGTGCAGAGACAAAATGCCTAGTGGGAAGGAAGAGACAGGGCCAGCTGCCTGCTACTCCAACACACAGGGGCCAGAGGCAACGCTTGACCCCCACACCCCTGCCAAAGGCAGCTTGGGTCATCCTTAAGGCACTTCTTGCCTCAGAGAGCAGGGCCCACCGGCTTTTAGACACCTCCCTGCCTGGCCTGCTTCAGCCTCCTTCAAGCAAGAGCTTAGCTGACAGCATGTGCCTGTCCAAGGACCCTATTGCTGAGGGAGCTGCAAAGGGGATGCTTCCATTGAATGGTGGGTGTGTGACCTTCACAAAGCAGCAGACTGCCACGCCCCCTCTCCTCCCAGCATTCTGCGCTGACCTTATGCGTGAAGTGCCAAGACCCCAGCTCAAGGGTCTGCAGTAGCTAGAAACGAACCCCCTCAGAGCAACCCAGTTGCTTCCTGCTCTCCCAACCGCATCCAGTTCTCCCACCACTGCAGTTTTGAGAGGAGAGAATATCTCAAAGCAACATGTGCACTCCAAGCACACAATACCCTGGCCACTCAATCTCCCCCGTCTCTCTGGAAACAAAGAAACTCCCAACTTCTCCCTCCAGCCGGGGCTGGCACCCTCCCTGTCCAAGGCACTGCTGTCCAGACCGTCCGTCTCTCTCTGACTGGCCCCACTGGCCCCACTGACCCGGCTCCAGCCCCGGGTGTGCTGCTGCACACCTGCAGGTACAGCCTTCTCACTTTATGTCCTTACAGCCTCTCCAGGAAGTTGCCCACAGCCGCTCAAGCTGAGCCATCAATTCCAAATAGATCCTTGGTGGGTACCTAGACCCTTCTAGCCTAGTCCTTCCATTTCTAAGGCACTCTGCCCCAAGTAGCCCCCCAGACTTCAACCTCAGGCTGGAAGCTGGCCAGAACAGGGGTACATACAGCTCTAGTCTAGCCACTTGTGCCCAGCCCCCCTTGCTGTTCCCTAAACCCTGACGATCACATTTAAGCCCATTCCAGCCAGCCCCCAGAGGTGGAAAGACACACCACCTCCCGTCAGAGGGATCTGGGTTACCATAGGTGCAGTTACAGCAGAAGCGAATGATGAGGAGAATTTCCATGGCAGCCTCTGTCCCCGTGGCAGGAGCGAGCGGCCATCGCTCCCTGGCTCCCATCAGCAGCCCGGCCACTAAGCCACCTTGCCCGCTGCTGCTGCACAGCCTCCAGAATCAAGCAGCCGCTTCTGAGTGCTCCTCTAGCAATGGGGAGGGGGAAGAGGGGGAGCGAGGGGAGGGGAGGCGCTCGTGGAGAAGCGGGAGGAGGGGGAAGGAGTGGGAAGGAGGGGGGAGGAGGGGAGCTGGCTGCCCGCTGGCATCCTAAGGAGGAGCACGTTTGTAGCTGGCTGGCTGCCTGAGGACGGAGGCCGATTCTTTGCATGAGCGTGCTCACACACACACACGAACATGCACATGCTCACACAATCAGGGTACCATAGTTGACAAAGCCAGACAAAGAAAGGTGACTGCTATTCAGCCCTTCCTATAAAGTACCTTCCATAGTGACTGACGTGTGGCTGTCCTTGGAGTCCTTGGGACCTTTCACTTTGAGTTCCTGCCAAACAGAGGAGAGGAATCACTACCTGGCCTAGCCCCTGAGCCTGCCCATCCCCCATCGTGAGTACAGCAGGAAGGGCTCTGAAACCCAGGGGTGCAAATATGAGCAGAGAGACAAAGACTGATGGGCATGGGCATCGTCTCTGCCTCTGCCTGCAGATTCCCTGTGCCACACCCATGACCTCCAGGAGCCTCCCAGCAGTTGGGTGTAGGCAAGGGGGTGCTCTAGGTATTGGAGAGGACTGTGATAATGGTGCTCCTCAGGCCCATCCCCTAAAGTCCCTCCCTGAAGAGGGCCTTCCAGAAGATGGGTGGTGGCAAGAGCAGGATCCTGAGCCCTGTCCAGGCTTTCCCCAGCAGCAGCCACTACTAAAGGGTCTGCACACAGGGTTTTAGTAGACTAATATCAGGTGTTGCGGCTGATCCTGGGGGCATGAGCAGCTCTTGGGATAAAGAATGAGTGGTCCCGCACACCTGTGCAGGGGGAAGCAGGGAAGTGGTGTACCTAGGGCTGAGTGGCTGAGTTCTACAGGGCAGTCTGACCTACATCCTACCCAGACATATTGGGAGGGACTCACACAGCCCCCAGGCCCACTTGATACTCTCCACTCTGCAGAGCCTGTGCTAGGCATCAGAGAGGAAATGGCAAGGAAGGAAGAGGCGACAGCCCATGGGTCCCATGCAAAGTGACCAGGTAGTGAGTGCTGGAAACAGATTCTAGGGCAGCTTTTTTGATCTGGACTTGTTTTATCTGCCTTTAGAGAAAAAGGTCCAGCTCCAGCCCCTGCCAACGAACCAGTGTGGCCTATAACTGGAGATGTAATGCAATCCAAACTTGGAGGGCTGAGTGTACAAGGGAGCCTCCCAGGGCAGGTGTCAGTGGGAAGGCTGAGTCGAGGTGAGGCCGAGTCGAGGTGAGGCCAAGGTCAGGTACCCAGGTGATATTGCCTGCTCTGCCTGGGAGGGAGGACATGCCCAGGGAACGGGAGCTCCCCTCTTCCTGCTTCTGCCTCAGGCTGTTTCTAGACAGAGAAAACCCCCAGGGACTGAGCCTGGGGTTTGGGGGTGGGGTGGGGAGAAGAGGGGTTACTCAGCTCCTCAAGACTGTGTCTCTGGCTGGCGTCTAGATTCTCAGCTTTAGGGAATTTTTCTGCATGCCCCCCCTCCAGTGCATCCTAGAGGTATGAAATCACTCCTGCTGCAGAGAAGGGCCTAATTGCAGTAATTAAGTGGCAGCGCCACTAGGAAGCAACAGCGCCAATGCATGAGTCAGGGTGAGAAGCCACCTGGCAGCTGGCCATGGGCCTGGCTCTGCCCTTGGAACCTGCAGGCTTTGAGAGGGGCTTAGGGATGAGTGCAGGGGTTCCTGCCGACCACAGAGAATAGGCAGTCTGCCCAGGCTAAGAGGAGACCCCCGACTCTCTGGACCACACGTGACTCTGGGCACCCGGGCAGCCTCGGCAGGGTCTCTCTAAACACAGATCAGGGGAATCCGGTTTGTTCCCTGGAAGGGCTGGGAACCATGAGGGGAAGCACCACTTCCCTGGCCTTTGGACTCCACATGGAGGGACTTCCCTATCCCTTACTCAGTTCTCCTAGGTGGAGGGTGACGCACGTGATCCCTGGGTTTGGGAGAAGAAACTGAGCTCAGCTCTCTTTTCTCTGCTTCTCCAGCAGATGTGTTTAATTGTGGAAGGGAAATGCTAGGAAGTCCAATGTGGCTACAGATCCAAGTCTACATTTTTTCCAATCTGGCTTTTACTAGCAATCAAGCTGACATTTTCACCTCTGTTTTTCCATCCCTTGTGCTGCTTCTAGGTCAACGTCAAACTTGGTTATAACCCATAACTCCAGTAGTTTCATGAAAACTATCAGGCATCTCACCAACTTTTCCAGCATCAGAGTTGAGATGAAAAAGCGAAAGGTCCAGAGGGGCCTGTAAGGCAGGACCTCCAAAACTGCAGGAGCTTCTCTTCCCTGGAACCAGAGGTTCTCTTACCCTGCACTTGGAGCTGGGTGCTGTGACTGCAAGGCCAGTAGCTTGGGGTTGTCACTGAGATCTTTCTGGTTAAAAGGGTGAGATGGGCTGTGCTCCCAAAAGATCCTAGAGCCCCACCCTGCCACTTCCTGGATAGATAGAAGTGTTGACAGCAGATGATGCCACATCTTTGCTCTGCAGAGGAGCATGTAGGGAAGGCTTAGCTGCAGCAGCAGGAACAGGCATATTTCCAGACAGACGGTCTATGGCTCTCTGTGAGATTGCAAGGATCTAAAAAGACCATGTAGTCCAGACTTCCTCAAATCTTCCTGATCATAAAAATTAACCGGGAGGTTTGTTAAAAATAGAGACTCCTGGGCCCCACCTCAAACCTTGTGAATTGAAGCTCCAAGGAAGGTACCCAAAGATCTGCATTTTAAATAGTGTCCCTGGTAGTTCTTATCAAGCAAGTTTGAGATGAGTTGGGGGAATCTAGGTATCTCATTCTACAGAAACAAAGGCCAACAGAAGGGAAGTGACTTGTTCAAGGTCAGCGCAGTGTGGGAAATACTGCCTTTTTTCTTTTATTCTTTTGCCTCCCCTCTTCTAACACAGAATAACCTAAAACAGAAGGACAAAACCAAACCAATTGGTGTTCTTACATTAAGAGGGAAAATGCCAAGTGCAGGAAAGCAAATGTCAGGCTGTTACCCATTACGGGTACCATTTTCCTAACTGGCAAGCAGGAAAGGAGAGACTCAAAGGCTGGAAGGCTCTGGGCAGGCCCCAAAGCCCTGATTCATAGGGGTGGCTGTGCAGGGAACTGCCCACCTCGGAGATCTTCTGGAATTGGTTGTTGGACTGACTGCACTTCTCAGCTGTCTCCAGAGCAACTTTATAGTTATCCACAAACGCTTTGTACACTCCAAGCTGGCTGGCCTGCAGGGAGAAGAGAGAGGAGGGGCAGGAGTGGGTTGGGGGAGAGAGGATTAATGAATGGATGAAAGCTTAACGAGAGCACCTGGAGCTCCCGTAACACTCAGAACCTCTACTTCAGCTCCAAAGGGCTAGCTGGGAACAGAGGGGAAAGGCAGGAGGAATATACTACAGTATCCCTTTGAACTTGACAGTTTCCATGGAAACTGGCTTAGCCAATAAGGTTAAGAAGGGTGTGTTGAGGGTTGCGGGGAGCAGGGCAGGGCCTTTGTTGGCATGCTAGAAATTCAACTCATCAGCAGCTTTTGGCTTTATTTAGCATCAACAAGGTCTCTCAGGGTTTGAAACCCCTCAATGTCTCATACCTCTTTCACATCCTAGAATTAGCTAGAGCAGGGAGAGACAGGGGAGGAGTGGAGTGTGGCCTGCTCAGTGCCCCACTCCCCATGTGGAGTGTGAGGCATGACATTTAAAGGCATAGTCCCCATTTCCATCAGCTTCTAGGTCCCTAACTTCATCTTCTCAACTACCAGGGAGCCAGAGGCCCTGCCTTGCTACACATTTGCATGTCACTAAGGTTTCCATGACTTATGATCACACAGAGCCTGGCTTTCCCTTGGAAGCAGAACAAGTGTCACCATCCTTTTCTGAAAAAGGGGAAACCGAGGCACGTTCACTGAATTCCTCAAATATTTATGGAAAGCTTCTGTGCTGTGCATATGGAAATCTGAATTAAAATTACCATGAGATACTATCGTATACTCATCGATCTAGCCCAAATTTAAAAGTCTAATGATATCAAGAATGTGGGAAAATAGGGACTTTTATAGACTGTCTATAGGAGTATAAATTTGTACAATTCTTTGGAGAGTAATTTGTCAATAACTAATAAAGTTAAAAATATGCACAGTTCAGCCTACTGCTTAGCAAATCCACTTCTACTTACAGAGCTCTGCTGTCTAATACAGGAGCCACTTGCTACACGAGGCTCCTGAGCACCTGAAATACGGCTAGTCCAAAGTAAAATGTGCTGTAAGCGTAAAATACACACTAGATTTCAAAGGCTTCATATGTAAAGGAGAATGTAAATCATCCATTATTTTTTTTTAATATTGATAACATGTTGAAATGATAACATTTTAGATCTATTGGGCTAAATAAAATATAATCTCGAAATTAATTTGACTTGTATATTTTTACTCTTAACTTTTAGATTAGCTAGGTAGCTACTAGAAATTGTTTAATTATAAATATGGCTCACATTATATTTCCACCGGAAAGCGCTGCTCTAGAGAAACTTGCATACCTATGTACCCAAGAAAATGGGAGCGAGGGGATTCACAGCCTCATTCTTTCACTTGTGGAAAGACTAGAAACGGCTGCTCATAAAGAGGGAACCCACACACACACAAACACACACTGCAGATAAAATGAATGAATTAGATCTATATATAGCAACACCAACGAGTTTTAAAACAAATGTTGATTGAATTGCAAAATATATAAAATATGATATGATATGATATATATATATATACTATGTGCATTTAAAAAGTACGTGAAATGCCATAAAAATACATAGATATGTAGTAAAGACACAAACTACAACCTAGAAGGCTACACACCAAATTCACGCCAGTAGCTGCCTCTAGGTTGAATGGAAGAGTAAGAGGAAAGGAAAGGGAGAAACTTCACCTTCATCTGTAATGCTTTATTTTCTCGGTGACAATGTTCTGCTGTATATCTTCAGAGCTTAACATCTGTTCATTCTGGGACGTGAGCACACAGTTGTTTGCTACATTATTCTCTAGATTTTCTGGTCTAAATTTTTTTCAGTGAAGTAGCAAGGAGGTTGAGCTACTGCAGGGGCTTCCTAGGGGCTTCCTTGGGGCTCCCACCAAAGCGCTGGGGAACGTGGGCTGCCCCAGAGCCCTATCTTGGACTGCTCTGCTAAGTGCAGATTCCTTGTGCTCCTCAAGGACCCAAAGAGGTGGGGTGGGGGTCCTGGAGCAGCCTGAAGAAGCTGACAGTGGGGATCAGAAAAACCAGAAGGAAAAGTGAGACCTGAGAGGGAAAAGTGAGAACTGGGATGCTTGTGAAGAAGCCAAGGTCAGAGCCTTGCAGGTCACAGCCCCAGGGAGGCCGGACTTTTCAAAAAGAAAATTCTTGGGGAAGGGGCAAAAAAGGATGGAGTTTGTTTCCTTTTCCAGGGGAATTATGGACCCACTGGGGTTTCACGCTGCAGGGGATGTGCTAGATAGTCCATTCCTAAACCAGGTAAAAATCATTGCTACTCTTCTTCTAGGTATGCACTCTCCTTGGTCTCTTTGTTCCTGTTCCCTTTCCCTCCCATCCCACTGTCTAAGGGAGAAGCAGGAGGTGAACCAGAAGCAGGAGCCTGGAGAAATGGCCCAACTATAGGGGTCATCGGCCATCCCAGGCACTGTTATCTCCAGGGCACCCTCGCTTGTAGAGCCCAAGGCCAGGCCTGCCAGAGCTGTTCACTGGGAAGTGGCTGTTGCTTGGAAACAGCAGCTTGGCACTGGGGTGATCTCATAAAACAAACAGCAGAGATGCTAATTTCCTTCCTTCTGTGATGGGTAATCAAATACCCAGAAACCAGGGGAAAATAAACTGCCTCCAGATGCCTGGCCTGCCCCAGCTCCACCCAGGCCCTCCCGAGCCTATGGCCTCAGGGGCTTCAGACCTCAGTTCATGATGCTGGGGTTGCAGATCCGTGACCAGGCCCATGGAGTTAAGACCAGTGTATCGTGACAACGATAAACTGGGAAAGCCTTTCCACTATGCTCTGCGCTACTTGCCCTCCTGCCCCCAAGATCTGTTCTCTTTTGCCCTCCTGAGGGCTAAAGAGAGACTGCCCCAAGCCAATCAGCTCAGGCTCCTGGGACCAGGCCAGAGAGCTGACTGAGTGATCATCATCCCTGACCTGAGGTGAGCACTCTGGGGCTGCCAGAACCAGAAGCGTGCAGTTCCCTGGCAACAGCACCTTCTAGGGTGCCTCTTCCTAATAATACAAATAATAAATAATAATAATAATAATAATAATAAAAGGAGGAGTAATAATAACAACAACAATAGTAATGATAATGGCTAACTACTGAGTACTTACTAATTTACTATGTTCCAGGCCTTGTTCCAAGCACTTTTTAGCTATTAACTCAGTCCTCACAATGGTCCAATCAGATAAATACTTTTACTATCTTCATTTTTACAGATGAGGAAGCTGAGTCATGGAGAGGTTGGGTAAGTTGCCCAAAGTCACAGGTTTAATCTGTGGCAGAGCTGGGATTCAAACCCAGCTGTGACCTGACTCTAGAAGCTACGCTTGTCCCTATAACACTAGTGGTATCTCAGGACACAGACATCAGGCCCTGTGATGTCTCCCTCAATGCCCTTTCCAAGTTTTCCCTGGTCCCAGTGGTCAAGATTATGGTGTACTCATTCATTCATTTATTCATTAATTCATGTATTAAGCACTGGGCTGGTTCTGGGGGTCTAATGATGAAGTAAATACAGTCTGTCCTCCTGGAGCTTATGGTTTTGGGAAGGCAGGCAGTTACAGTGTTCACTAAGGGAATGAGCATATGGGCTACATTTGAGGGGCTAGAGATGTCTTATTTAAAGAGGTCATTCTTAAGCTGGGAACTGACCAGAAGCCAGACCAGATAGGGAAGGATATTTCAGGCAGGTAGAGCCGCAAGTATAGAGAGGTCAAGAGTGACTGCAGCGTGAACTGAGTACAGAAAATTCAGTGTCAGGGGCCCAGAGGGTGCGAGAGGCAGCAGCCAGAGGCCAAGGGTGAACAGAGACCAGCGTTCAAAGGGTCTCCTAAGCCATTCCTTGGAGCCTGGTCTTCATTCAATGGACAAGGGGGAGCCACTAAAGGGATTTAAGCAGGGTAGAAGCGAGGCCTGGTCAGGAGTCTAGGTGACTCTCCTGCTGCTAGGTAAAGGTGGGAGGCGGAAGGGAAGGCGGGCCTGGAGGCTGGAGCTGCTCGTGAGGTTAGAGGTCCAGGTGAGGAAACCAGAGGTGGTGGAAGGAAGGAGGTGGCAATGAGCAAAGAAGACTCTGAAATGTGGGGGTGAGGGAGGAGGAATGGGGGAGGGGAGGTGCCAAGGGTGAGTCCAAAGGTGTCATGGATGAATGGGAGATGGGATGGTGGCAATATCCACTGAGACAGAGGCAGGAAGAAGAGCAAAGAACTTCAGAGACAATGAGTTCAATTTTGAACATGCCGAGCTTGAGGCCCTGGAAGTATCCAAGCAAGAGTTTTCTCCAGCGTAAGAAAGTAGAGGGCTATCCACTCGGCCAGTTCCATCACTGAAGGGAGGAAGAGAGGTGCTGCTCCCTGCCCCACACCATTCACCCGGAGAACAATGGCCAAGGACTCCCTTCCTACCTGGCAGAAGTTACGGGGGGGGAGAGCTGGATGGGGGACCCTGTAGGTCTGAGCTGGGGGTTCTCCAAGGGACACAGCCAGAGACAGACACAGTTATTAGGGGAGAGGGTGTCACAGGAGCCCTGGGAACTGGAAGACCTCTGAGAATCTTTCCTAACACCAAGTCTCCACATTAATTCTATCCCCTCAGGCTTTTTCCCTCCCCTGCAATGGTGGGAGGGCTGGGCTGAGGGCTTTCTGCTCCAAGGTCCTCAGGAGATCATTAGCTGACACAATCTCCCATCTGACTGCTTCATTTCACAGGCAGCACTGAGGTGCAACGAATGCCCGAGGTCTCAGGTGAGCAGTCCCTGCCTGTCCACCTGGCACATATTGTCCTTTCAGCTGACAGACAGGGGAAACGAAGCCCCAGGGGAGACTTTGTTCCAGCCCTGGAGCCCACTGGTGAAAGAGAAATGGTGCCCTGTCAGGAGTACCTATGCACACAGCCTATCTCCAGCATCTCCAGAACACTCCAGGCTTCACGCGTGAAGCTGGGAATTGAGGCACCAGATCCAAGTTCCCCGTAAAGCAGAGGCCTAGGGTTTCCTCCAGGACTTAGAAAGCTTCGAGGAGACCAGGAGGGCTGGGGCTGACCAGTCCTCACCCAACAGCTCCACTGAGGCCCTGGATAGACTCACCAGCTTCTGGAAGAGGTGGCCCATGGTGACCTGGCTGTCCCATTGCTGCACCTTGGGGCAGAGGTTGTCATAGAACTCTTTGTGGATCTCGTATATGTCCTGGATCTTGTAGAAGATGGTCTCGATCTGCTGGATGGTCAGCACAGGCTGGGAGGTGGTGGCTGTGGCCTTCAGGGGTTTCATGGGCTGGGAAAGAGGAAGAAAAAATTAGAAGAGGTGAACGGCAAAGAAACCAGAGTCTCGGCAGGCCCAGGGCACTGGTTAGCCCTTCCTGCTGCCTGAGTTCTGCATAGACAAGGCCACAGAAAACAGGGCAGCTGAGGTGTGGTTTGCACCAAGAAGCTGTTGTCACAGGCCCAACAAGCCACGTGCAACTGCAAAGAGAGGGAAGTTGATAGCCAGAGCCTGGTCCAACAGCCCTGCCAGATCTAAGGGGTGATACCAGAACACATCTTCGCTACTCCTCATACCCTGAGGAGTCCCTAGCCTCCAGCCTGCACAGAGCTCGCTTTTTAGTTTAATGAGATCCATGTCTTTCTTCCACAATGGCCTCATGCTCTCAGTCATAGCTCTCTTGTCACACTTTAGTGAAAGGGAGGGTTGACCGGGAACCCCTTTAGCTCTTTCCTTCCAAGAAACAGAACACGATTCTAGGACTTGGGGTAGAATCTTGGAGAGATCTAAGACCAATCTCAGATGTACTACTTCAAGGTTCCATCACTTCAGATCACTTAGTATAGAGAGCGCAAACAGGTGGCACACATGCCACTGTCTTACTTCCCGTACCCATGGCAGACATTGCTAAGTGATCACAATGACCCTTCTCACTGAGCCTGGCTGTAGTCTCAGACTCTTTCTCAATGCCAAGGTTGACATGCAAGATGAAACCCATCTGTCATCTCTGTTGTCTACACCAAGATGCTCCATGGCCTGCAGGTGGAGAGGGTGAGTTGACAGACAATGACTCGGAACTATCCCCCAATACTGGATGGGAGCTAAAGCCATCACCTTCACGCCCAACAATGGGTCATGTGATAATGGGGCACGGGTGCATTTTCTTCAGTAGGATTTTCTGTATATTCTAAATTGCTTACAATGAGCAAACACTAATTTTATTTATTTATTTCTCTGCTTAATTTTATTTTTTAATTTCAAAAATTAAAAAAAATTTTCAAATTACAGTTGACATTTAATATCATATTCGTTTCAGGTGTACAGCATAGTGGTTAGAGTAAACACTAATTTTATAATCAGGGGAAAAAAGGTATTAAAATTCGTAGCTGAAACAACAACAAAAACTGATACTGAAGGACAAAGAGCCTCTCTTTGAATGACCTTCCTTCAGCCCCAAAGCCCTCAGAATGCCCAGACTGCACTGCACTCCAAGAGCCTTCCAGGAGGCAGGGTCTGGAAACCTACCACGACAAGAAAGTAAGGGGGAAAAGGGCCCATTTACCTGGAGGAGAGAAGCCTGAGTCAGACATAGTCAATGTGATGAAGGGCTGTGGGTAAAGAGGCTTTTGACTTAGTCTGGGTCACTCTGGAGACTCAGGAGTAGCAAGAAGAAGTTATAGGGGCAGGTGTGGACCCACTAGAGCTGTCTCCCACTGTGTCATAGAATTAGGTAGTGAGCTTTCTGACAAGAGAAGAATTCTAATGGAATGGATGACTCAGTGCTGAACTGGAGGGAACATCTATACCAAGAGAGATCAAAGTTATTGCTGGCTCACTCTGAGAGGTGACCGCCAGCTTGAGCCAACCATATAGCAGCCAAACTCCCAGCCAAGTTTCACTCCATACTCTCATTTGTCTCATTCTGATGGTGGCAGAGCCCAAGTTTGTCCACCAGAGTAAGTCCCATCTACTCAAATACCCAAACAATGCTCCGGCTTCTGGCTCCCTCATCCTCCCAGGTTTAAAAAGTCCAGACACATGATAAAGGGAGGAAAAAGTAGACGTCCTCCTTCGGACCTTCTCAGCTCTGGAAACAACAAACTCTCAATGTCTAGCCCTTTGCTAAGGAAGTAGGATGGGGTTCAATCTGGTGCGGGCCAGACAGTGTGAGTTTGAGTCCCAACTCTGTCATCTAATGGCTGTGGGCAAGTCATTTAGCATCTCTGGGCCTTAGCAGTCTCATTTGTAAATCTGGGATATTACCGTCTCAAGAATACTGGCAGGAAAATCAAAAGCTATAACTCATATAATATATTGAGTATGTGCCTGGTACATAGAAGGCAATCAATAAACGTTAGCTGCTACTATTCACTATTCACCCCACAAATAATGGACCAAGTTCCTAATGTGAGGCCAGACTGAGGTGGGGGCTTTGGAGGGTGCTATTCTGTGATTCACAAATCACTGTCCCCATGGAGCCTCCCACCTATGAGGGGGGAGAGACAAAACACGAGGAAACAACTGAACAGAGAATCACAGACATGCAATGAGGGAAGAAGGGGATGTCCTAAGACAGGTGCTGAAGGATGGCTTCTCCACAAAGGGTATATTTACTCTGAAATGGAAGCGCGGGGGCAAAGGGGTCCGTATTCCGGACAAACTTCCTCAATGCCCAGTCTTGAGGCAGGAACAGGCTTGGTGAGAGAGAGGAGCTGGAAAAAGCCTGTGTACAGGGGGCTAGGGGAAGGACAGGAACTTAAAGCAGGGCTGGAGGGGTGGGCAGTGGCCAGATCATGCAGGAGGAGGAATGCAGCTTTTCAGCCCAAGCAATGAATGACCTGGCTTTCCCTGGAAGGATTTAAGCAGGGGAATGACGGGGTCCAGTTTTCTTTTCAGGAGATTATTTTTATGATTCATTATCCTAGCTCTGGAGACTGTTATAATCTCTTTGGGTAAACTGGACCAATATAAATGAAACAACTTAGTGGACAAAGCAAGATAGTGTACTACTCGACTTGAACTGTAAATATCAACCAAATGGACGTGAGGTTGTGCTGATACAACATGGAGGGCTTCGCAAAAGAGGTGACAGGAGCAGGCCTTGAAGGTTGGGAAGATCTGAGCAGATGAAGGGGTAGGACCTGGATAAGCATGCTTGGCAGGGAAACAAGGAGCCAGGAGCAAGGGAATACTGTTCTCCCAACCCCAGGTGGGTGGCTACACTCAGCTGCACGGCCCCAGGGCTTCGTGAAGGATACAGAGCTGGCCCACAGGATTACTGTTGGAGTTTATCCTTTTTACCTCTACCCAGGAGCCAGCGGAGGGTCCAACTCACCACAGAGTCCCAGAACCACTAATCCCTCTCCCTGCTGCTGAGGGAATAAAGGAAAGAGGGAGAGAACAGTCCTCGGAAGGCACAGGAGTCAGGATTTCTCAGAAAAAGATGGAGAAGCGCCCATGTGCCGCCTACGCAAGGACAAGACACAACAGCTCTGCTTCCTCCTAAACTTCCCACTCTGTCTACAAAAGGGGAAGAAATGGGTGCTCACTCACGGCGGGTCACATGGACAGGGCCTGCACTTGAATGTCAGATGGTTCTCAGGACAAGGTTGGGGATCTTGGATCTCAGCCCTGGTTTCACTTAGGGGGAGAGGAAAGCACTGGGTGTGTGTTCCTGGCTGGCAGTTATTTTTATCTGGTGAACCTCGAATACAGATCTCAGGTGGTTCGAGTGAAAGGCACAGGTAACCCAATACTGCGCTTCGACCCAGCACGCTCCTCCGTCAAAGTGCCGGCCAGCAGTTCCCTTCTCCCTCCTCTAGCAATCCTGCTGCAGAGGGTGGGAGCTTCGTGTCATCAGGGGAGGAATAGAGAGGATCCTGAGGGACCTCAGAGCCGACCCTGGCACTTGATTCCCCATGAAGCGCTTCTCAGGAAGACAGGCTAGGAGGGTTCTGACTCCCAGTGGAACTTCACATCACCATTTGTCTCCTCTGTCCCTCAGTAACTTGCCTTGCAAAACGGGAAAGAAATTGGCCCACTTCCTCCACCTCCTATCCCAGAAGGCCTGGAGGCTGCCGGCAAGGCCTGTTTACTATCACCTAGTCATCCTCCTCCTCCCTGGGGCCCAGGCAGGAGGGCGTCATTAACCTATTTCACAGATAAGGAACCTGAGAGCAGTGGGCCCAGGAACTACAAAGCAAACTGCCAGAATGAGAGTCTAAGAGAGGAGGCCAGTAGTGCCTGGTGGGGAGGTACTGTGGGAGATGGTGCAGCCAGATGCAGAATCCAGCTCATTACCCAGAGTCAGGGAGATGCAGAATTACATGCATTTGGTTTGTCTCCCTTCCTTCACCCCCCACCTCAGCCCAGGCTTCCAGACCTATTTCACTTATAATCTGAGCCCACCAGGAACCTGGAGGGTTCCAGAAGATGACTAAACCTTGCCCAACCAACAATCCAGTGGGGCGGGAACAGAGGGTCCCGTGTGGTATCGCTGTCTGTGCTGGTGTGTGCACACAGCCTTAGGTACACACACAGAGTCATTTGCATATCAGGAAGTGTTAAGCTGAGAACAGTCAAACACTTTAGGAGAATAGCTGTGGGAATGGGGGTGGAGTGATAAGAAGGAGATCAGGGCGTGGGAGGAGGAGAGAGCTTGGAGAGGACATATTTTCTTCTCCTCTGAGCCCCTTTGTCAGATCACCCCCAAAAGCAAAGGGCTTAGCTACAGGGTATCTGAGAAAGGAAGGCTCCCAGCTCAAGGAGGAGGAGGGAAGGCTAGATTCCTTATCTCTGAGGCTTATCTGAAGCAGTGGCTGTGCAGGATCCTGCCCCCTCTTCCTGGAGCCCTTCGGCCACAGACCAGGCCTCGCTGGTCCCT
>NW_006443570.1:21348449-21373282 GCF_000325575.1 Pteropus alecto | reverse complement strand
TTTCCCTTGCTCTTGCCTCATCCCAAGAAAGAACCAATCAAGAGCCCAGGGTGAACAAGCTGTGGGGGAGAGGGGAGGCCCAGGCTCACAGTTTTTGCCTTTGGGGTATGAGCTGTCCGGTATGAGGCAGGCAAGGAGGGAGTGTCTTCACCCCTAAATCTGTTGTTATCTCTGCCCTGACAAACGGAAATTCAAGTTAGGCCCAATGACAGATGAGAACAGCAAGTTGGAATCTGAGAGTGGCAGGCTTTGATGGGGACATGCACCTCCCATTTCCTCAGGGAAAGGGTGTGTTGACAGAGACAAACAGGCCCTAACCTGCATTCTCTCCCGGCACCACACCACCACACCGGAGAAAATGATAGTATCAGCTAACACTCTGGCTGAGTTCTAAGAGCTTCATACAAACTTATATATAATCCTCACAACGGCCTCATGAACAGAATACAGTAAGTTCTCAATGTCGTCGATAGGTTCTGCGACTTTAAGCGAAACCAATTTACCATTGGCTAATTGATATAAATAAGAATTAAGTTTCTCATCTTATCAACATTATAATGAGGACCTGCTGTACTAATATCAGTATACCCAGTGTGCATAAGAGGAAAATGAGGCACGAAGTTTCATTAATCTGCAGGTTCATTAAACTGCGGAAGGCCTAGAGCCGGTAAGTGGTCAAGGGGGGGATTCAAAACCGGGCCCTCCGGTTCCTTTGTTTGAACTTCTTTCAAATATTCATCCTTTTAGTAATAACAATTACCACCCCCTCTTCTTTTGGCACAGTAACTCATAGTTTATAAGGTGTATTTCACATGTGTCTGACCAGTCATCTGCCTGCCTCCTTCCTTCAGTGCATAAGCACCTGGCATTGTACTAGGTTCCAAAAAGGATCACCTGGTCTTCCCAACCCCGTGAAGAAAAGGGAGAAGATAATGGTATTATTTTCATCCTCATATGAGGAAACTGAGGCTCAAGGAGGTTATACGTGGCTTGCCCAAAGCCAGTGGTTTTCAAACTCTACCACATGTAAGAAATAATATGGACCAGTACATACACAAACATACAACAAAACGAAGTTTCATGAAATGGTACTTAATATGTGTGATACATGTCGATATTTTCTTTCTCATTTGTTTTTAAATGCCGGTTCAACCTACCGCCTCGTTCAGCCTTGAATGCTCATCTTGCTGATCTTACCAAGACTCTTCCCTTCTGTTCCACCCAACCCCTCTGCTGTTGTCGAGACCCACTAATGGTCGAGATGCACAGTTCGTAAAACAGTGCAACAAGTCTACTATTCATGGCAATCAAGTCTTGACCTCCTTCTGAGCCCAGACCGGAGTCCTTGTTTACCTACCATACTGTTCCTGCCTTGAAAAACATTACTGTACCTTCCAATAAACTCCCGGCGAGATCCACCACTGACTCAGTTTGGTGTGTTGCAAAGTATCCGCACATTTCAATAGTTATTCCTTGGCTAATAACAGATCCCCAATCCCCTGGGACACTGGGCGACAACATTGTATAAGTATGCAAATGTGTATTTCACAATTCTTGTAAGAATTAGTTTCTACTGACCTACAACTACATTTCTTATACTTCCTTTATATCATCTTATGTCTCAGACTGCAAAACACCTAGGGAGAGAACTTTACAGGCCATGATCACTCTGCATAATCTCCAGACCCATCTAATAAGCCTTTTCTTCAAAGGCAAAAATGTCTTACATCTGTATAGGACTTCCTTTTAAAAATATTTTAATAATATTCTCCTCCCAGTCTGATTCTTACAACAATGTCTCCATCTTGGAGAGGAAACTGAGGTACCTTCACAGACGGCTGGGGTTGGTCTGATACCTCAGAACTGTGGCATGTCTTGAAGCGGCACAGACAGCCCCTCACCTCACACTTCCTGCCACAGTGCCTTGGGATGGTGCAAACGGTTCCAGGAAGGAGGAAGGACCACAACCAGGGATGACAAAGAGGTCTCAACTTGATTGACAGATAGAGACTCCCAGAGCTCAGTGTGGAGGCAATGGCTAGGCCCCCACCAGACAGATCCATAAGTAATGCCGACGCCATGGTCCCGGGTGATGGAGTGTTTGCCACCCCCAACCTGGTTGTGCTGCTTCTCCTGCCTTTCCCAGGACAGTCAACAGAGAGTTGGCGCCGAGAGGCACAGTCCCTTTTTGGCAATGCCTCTGGCTGCCTGATGCCAAGCTGTAAGCAGAGCAGTACCACAGAGTCCGTGGACCAGAGGACTGGTCCAGGTCCTCCTTCCTTTCAAACTCCAAAAGCAGTTTTAGATCACGACACTGTCTGACAAGAAGGCCAGAGCATATACTCACCAGCAACAGGGCTTCCAGCTGGTTAATGTAGATCTCTTCACTGGCCAGGAACCCTGAGAGGACCAGCTTCCTCATCTCTAGGCCCTTCCCTGCTTCCACCTGTATGAAAGCAAACCAAAAGCCAAAAGCTCATGAGAAAGAAGGCCAGAATCCCGAATGGCCAGTTTTCTTGCCTTTTATCTTTTCTTTAACTAACATTTTTGTCGGGGATAAAAGCCAAATATACTTATTACAGAAAATCTGGCAAACACAGAAATATCAAAGGAAAAGCAATCACCCATATTCCTACTGCTAACATCTTGCTTTCCCTCCCAACCCTTATTCACATTCCTTTATTTTATACCAGTTCATCCATCCATCCACCCACCCACTCACCCACCCACCTACTCAATCTTATAGTGAGCAAGACAATGAAGGACCTGGCCTCGTGTGTGAGGGCAATTTAATGGGGGAACACAGTTAAGAAGAGAAATCAC
Organism: Pteropus alecto; assembly: GCF_000325575.1. NCBI lineage: Eukaryota > Metazoa > Chordata > Mammalia > Chiroptera > Pteropodidae > Pteropus > Pteropus alecto. Next base: position 21,370,459 of record NW_006443570.1, on the reverse strand, counting down.
AGTCATTAGAGAGGCAGGGCATGGTCACATCAGAGGGCACAGCAGGAGCCAGAGGAGGCTCCCAGAGGAAGTAATGTATAAACTGAGAGTAGGGACAGAAAGAACGAGATGAAAGTGGCCATGGGAACCCCAGCCATGTGGCCTTCTTGCTATACCACTGACTATATCTTCCTGTCCTTGAGGGGGCTCACCTGTCCTTTCCATCCCACAATGGAAAGGGCTAACTGTAGGGCCCTCAACCTTACCCCTCGCACCATCCACGAGCATTTCCTGACTGCCTCACTCACTGTATAATGCACAGATCCAAAATGGTCTCCTCCCACCTCCCATCTCTGCTGTGGCGAAGATCATGCCTCATTTAGCCTTGAATGCCCATCTTGCTGATCTGTTACCAAGACTTCCCTTCGGTTCCACCCAACCCCTCCGCTGTTGTCGAGACCCACAGCATCCCACTCTGCAGTCTGATTCTTCTAACTGACCTCTGCCTCTCTCCCCTCCCTCTGCTCCACACACCAGAGCCAGGTTAATCTTGAGAACGCCACCTTTCACCTGATACTACCAAGGTCATAACAGCAGTACAGCAAAATCTGATTATCTGGGGATTCGGTTAGGTTATTTGTTCATTTATTTATTCATTCAACAAATATTTACTGAATGGCCACCTGACCCTATAGATACAACAGAAAAAAAGGATACAGTAGTCTCTACTCTCATGTGGCTTATAATCTAATGGGAGAAAAAGAAGTTAAAAAACAAAAAACAAAAAACACTAAACAAATATAAATTGTGATATGGGCGGTGTCCAGTCTATTCTTTACTTAAATACCTTCAGTGGCTCCTAGTGCCTCTCCCTACCCTTTTAATCTCCTCACAGCCATTAGATCTCTTTGTCTTCCTAATATGCCAGGAGTGTTTCAGCCTGGGAACTTTGGTTCTTGTTATCCCTGCAGCCTAAAATGCCTTCTCCCACCCTAGCTCTTGTCCTGTCTGAATCCCACCTCTCCTTGCAGGCACAGCTGAAGGTTCTGGCCTGCGGTGTCAGCTCTCACAGGACTCTGTGGCACTGCCCCTCAATCCTGACATGTGCCCTATCTCGTTACCTGACCGGTGATTTCGCAGGGCCTTTGAAGCACCTGCATCACACTCCTGTGTACTTCCCTGAAGCCCGGCGCCACGTGATACCCCTAACATGTGGGTAGCTAACATTAATTAAGCCTTGTTAAGTCCTTTCCACTCTCTGATTTGGCCCTCAAATGCCTCATTGAGGTGGGTACTATAAACAAATGGAAACAAACAAGAATTAAAAGAGGGAAGGGACTAGCCCAAGGTCACAAAGCTAAGAAGAAGCAGAGCTGAGATTCCTCTCCAGTCTTTGAACACCAAATTCCATGCTTTTCCACTGCTCTGATAATTTCCTCTCTCAAGTCCCCTTTTCAAACATCAGCTGTTTACCTGGAATCTCAAACAGAGTCCTCTCCGGGCATCAAATGCACACCCCAAGCATAGACTGGGAGAGCGTATGAAGCCATCGGGAATTTTCCAAGTCCTGAGAAGAGCAGCTTTCCCCTAGCTGCTTTCCCTGCCCCAGCGCTCGTGTTCTCACAAGCTTTCCCACCCTTTCCTGGGAACTTTATCCTTGGCCTTTCATTAGCAAGCCAGTTAGTAGATATGTGTTGTAGGCTGCTGCTCCCCCACCCGGCGCCCCTGGCCAAGTCTCTAAACCAGTATCTGACCCTGTGATAGAAGAACAATGTCTTGCCAAAGAGGTCCACATCTTAATCCCCCAAACTTGTGAATATGTTCTCTTATATGGCAAAAGAGACTTTGCCAATATGACTAAGTTAAAGATTTTTAGATGGGAAGATTATCCTGGACTATCCACGTGGACCCTATGTATCACCAAGGTCCTATGAGAGGGAAGCAAGAGGGTCAGAGAAAAGGTGATGTGACCATAGAAGGGGAAATGGAGGGGGAGAGATTGATTGCAAGATTGGAAGATGCTGCATTGCTAACTTTGAAGACAGAGGGTGGGGCCATGAGCCAAGGAATAGAGGAGGCCTCTAGAAGCCGGAAAAGGCAAGCAAACAGATTCTTTTCCCTAGAGCTTCCAGAAGGAATGCAGCCCTGCTGACTTTTGTAGACTTGTATGTAAGTGAATAAATTTTGTGTTGTTTTAAGCCACTAAATGTGTGGTAATTTGTTTCAGCAGCATTAGGAAACAGGTATGGACGCCAAGCTTTAGAGGACAATAGTTACTTATTATTGATGGCTTCACAAGAACCCAGCACTGTTCTAAGCACTTTCCATGGATTAATTCATTGGAATCCCACAATCTGGAAGGTGTTATCATTATTTCCTGAGTCACAGAGAGTAGAAACTGCCAGCTACCTGAAGCTGTCTGCATTACGGATGGGCAGCATGCCCTCCCAGGAAGATCAGAGCTTAGAGCAGGGCCCCTCAAGGCTACTCGAAGAGACCTCCTTGCACATCACACAAAGGCTGCTGCTTCTCCAGCTGACAGATGGGAACTCACCCTCCATGTTGGGGTCAATGCTCCCCTGTTGTGCCCCCTACTCCTCCTATTCCCTGCAACCAAGGATTTGCCTGAGGACCTAGAAGTCACTTGGGGCACACTGAGCTTAACTGTAGAGCTGGTTGGACTAGGACCAGGGTGATGGCCTGGTGATTTGCAGCTCCCTCCAGGCCTTCATCCACCTGCCATGAGCACCGACCCCTGTGTCAGCCCATTTCACCAAGATCCTCTCCTCAAGAGACTCCCACCTCAGAGTCCCATCTTGAAAGGGCTCCCCAAAAGGCAATAATGAGTCACCCTCGAGATTCTCCCCCACTCTAGGCCACAGTCACTGTTTTGGCTGGCATGAGGGTGGAGGTGATGTGAAAGGATGTGAAATTAAATTGTGTCATTTTACCATAGGAGGCCTGTTCTCAGTTACCACCAAAAATCTCTTCTATCTTTTCTTTACTGTCTTCAGACTCTATATGTTCCTAGTGTAGAATTATCTGGAAATTCACAATTGTTTCTTGACTCCTTATGGGGCTATTCTTATCATTTATTATCATAAATGTCAGGGCTCAACATTCATTCATTCACTCCCCATTAGGTGCCAGGCACTGGGAATACAAGTGAGGGAGACAGTCTCTGCCCCCAAAGAGCCCTCCAGAGGTACCCACATGCCCAGAATCCCCAGTGAGTTCTCTAAGGGTTCAGGGTCCCACAGCCTATGCCATGCTCCTTGCTAGTCTCCCAGCACAGGAAAGCTGCCTTCTCAGTGACACTGTCCCACTTTCTCCCCAAGTGGAGCTTATGAAACACAGCTGCTGTGGGTTCATTCCTTCCTAGCATTTTACACAATCTGCCAGGCTGAAAGTCTGTCAGCTTGAGGTCCCCAAATCCAAGAGGTCAGGTCACTCTGGTAGGGACAGTATCTACAAGTAAGGCTTAGCCAGCTCTGGCTGGTCTACTACAGTAGGGCTAAATAAAGCCTCCAAAGTTTGGTTCCAGGCCAAGCCAAGACACAATCTATCCAGGAGCTTTGCTTTCCTCCAAGACAATAATGAAGACTGAACAGGCTGTGCTGCCTGTGATTCAGAGCTTTAGGCCAAGCGGCTCCATAGATAGCAGAATTCAGCTCACGGGCCACATCAGTTTGCAAGGAGCATACTATTTGGGTCTGTTCGGGGTAGATGCTACTGGGTCCAGGGGCTGTGTCTATGCCAAGCATCATCCTCAAGTCAGCTGGCGCCTCCCTAAGTTGAGACAATGAAGGGACATCAAGCTACTCCTTCTCTTCTCACCGCTAGGCACCAGGGATGTACCTTTCAGTTAATTCTTTAGCAAAATATAGAGCCAAAAGGACAGGGGCAACTGCTGGGGGACAAAGCCCAAATTCTAGCTGCCCCACTCTGCTGAAGAGTGGATCCCTCCCTGGCAGGTCCCATGGCACCCAGCAGAGTTTCCAAACTTCAGTTGTTCATATCGCAACTGTGCAGTTTTGTCATACTCATATACCACCTACACTATTATTTACTTAATATTGTTTCTTAACCACAACTGTCTTCTTAAAAACACAGCCCTATCCCATGTATGACATTTGAACTTATTGGAAAGATGGACGAATCATATTTTTTATAATATACATTAAAAGATATACCTAACTATTAAAGTGCAAAATATATATCCAGGTGCCGCCTAAAAATCACCTCTCAAATCATCACATATGTGGCCCCCACTTGGGGAAAACACCCAAATTGGGGACACAGGCATGACCATCACTGATTTTGGAGGGAGACTGGAGCAGGTGACACAGAAATATAGGCATTTCAGACAATCCATTAAAAGCTGGCACAGAGTAACACCTGAAGGGTTAATGTGCATTACAAAAGGATTTTTATTCCTAACAAATGAGTTCCCTTAAATAGCAGCTTTTATATAGCAAGGCCCCTATCGGCTCTACGAATCTTAAATAGAATTGTATGAAAGACTTGGAAAGTATACAGTACTTTGCAGATGGGAGGTGATGCTGCTATTGGTATTTTGTTATTACTAGTCTATTGATTATTAACTTCTCAAAGGGAAGTACGGGTTGAAGGACATGGCAAGCTCCAGTCCCAGCTCTGGAGAAAACCACTGTCATCTTCACATCTGTCCCTCAGGAAGATGAAGCATCTCAGAAATTACACTGAAAACCAGATTGATTTATAGGACTGGCATCTGGACACAGGCTCAGGAACACAATGACTGTTTAAGGTAAGTACTCTTGAAGTAAAGTAATAGCAGAGAGAAAACTGTCTTGGATTCCCACCAGCTGCTGAGAAGAGTATCTTGTAAGAGTGTGCCAAGACCATCCACAGCCCAGGGCAGGAGCACACCCTCCAGAAATGTCCCTTGACCACACACAGGCACACACACATGTACACGTGCACACACATGCATCCAGTCAGCCCTGATTCAACCAGAAGTGGTCTCTCTCTCCTCCTCTGAACTTAGTCCCCTTTTATGAGAACCCTTCTCATGGCCCTGACTACTTTCTTGTTATACTCCTATTATCTGTGCACTTGCCCCCTTGCCCTGAACTGTCAATTCTTTGTGAGAAAGGACCATCTCATCTCCTCTCATCTCATCTCCTCCCCCGTGCCAGGCAGAGTGCTTTGAATAGAACACAACCTGATTGTCTGCTGAGTGAATAAACGAGCTTTCTTACCACCTCTCTGCAACCACCCTGTTTGTCTTCTCCCTCTACAGCTGGCCAAGCCTGGGAGAGGAAAAAGGCATCCTAGAGGTGTTCAGCGTGAGACAGGAGGCCTGCAATTCTCCAACACTCAGAAAAGGTCCTCTCCCCCGACACTGGAGACATGTCCAGAAACACTGAGGCAGCAAGGTAAAGGGGAAGATTCATAGGGATCTGGGAGGAGCAGCATTTTTAGGGGTGATATGTGACCAGGACCCCTTGGCATCCATGTGCTGCCTTCTTAGAACACCTGAGATGGAACAAGGCAGGGACATGGTAAACCTTCTGCAGGCCTCATTCCACAGATTCACAGGGCACCAGTCAAGCACCAAGCACTGTGCAGCATTCCACAATGAATACAACGTGGCCCTTGCCCTCAAGAAGACTAGGATATACTCGAGGAGGGAGACATCTAGAGTTCCAAGCAGAGTGAAATATGGGCTAAGACCGAGGTATAAGCCAGAGTCCAGGGTAAGGGTGGACCCACACAGCAGCATATGAGCAGGACCCCATCCCTGCTAGGAAGAGTTCCTCAGAGAATGCCCATTAGGAACCCCACATACTTCCGTGGCACACACTACTGAGCTCCCAGCCAATCCCTTGGCCTGCAATCTATTTTTACCTCTACTAGCTCCTCCTCAGAACCACACTGTAGCGTGAGTAGGGCAGGGCTATGCTCCCCACCTTACCGGAGAGACACAGAGGCCCAGGGAGGCTCAGTGACAGCCTCCTGCCCACAGCAATGCTCTGTGCACAAGCCCGCTGGTGTGCAGTGTTGCCTGGGCAGACAGGCCTGGGGCCCATACATGAGTGCTCTCTGTTAGGCAGCCTGGCTTGCAGTCTGCAAACTCCCTGCCATAATTTCTAACTAGCCCTCCCTTCTGGCCACAGAACAGAAAAGAGGTGAGAAAAAGGCTGAGGTTAGAACTCTTAGAAGTGAGCTTAGGAGAAAGAAAGACCGGTTTGGTGTGCCGTTCCTTAGGCAGCACTAGTGTGGTTTTAAGGGGAAGCCCGGCCCCTGGGGAGGAGGCGAAGAGAAGGGAAGGGATTGAAGCCACTCCTCTCCTGCTCTACCTTCAAGGCGACTTCTCTGACAGGACAGGGGTATTGCTGTTAAGAGTGCCCACTGCCCCAGAGTGGGTGGGCTGGGGGCCAGCAGATGCTTCCTGCCTATGCCCACCTTAGGAAAAGTGTCTATCCACATGGCTCCTGCCTCAAAGCCAGCTATCACCTCCCCCTCTTCAGTGGATCCAATTCTTTTCCTTCAAGGAAGCTCAGTGACCTCTGGTTTGCTCTCTCTCCAAATGTTCTCTTGCTTTAGCCCAGATTCACTAAGTCTCGTTGCTAAGAAAAGAGTGGCCCCCTTGGCCTGAACTTCATAAGTGCACTTATCCCACTGTTACCATGGAAACAATGAATTATAGCCTCCTGGTTTCAAGTCAGCCAGCTCCTCTGGGGCAGCAGTCTCACACCACTGACCTGCCCACCAGGTGACTCATGTCACTGCCAGAGAAAGCCCCCAGCACAGCTGGCCTGGGGAAAGCCAACGGCCACTCCCCCTGAGGACAACTGGTCCAGGGGAGGAGGCAGGCACAGCCCTTTTCCCTCAGGAACAGCTGCCAGAGAGCACAGCCCCTCACGTCGTCCCCTCGCAGTAATGCGACAGCCTCTCTCAGACTGAGTGAGGTTTGTGCACCAATCAGCCATTTCTGCTCGCACACAGCTTCACACAGTTTCTGCAGTAGAGAGCTGATAGCCCTGCCCCCTCCCCCGACAAGCATCCAGGGCGTGTCACATTCCCACCTTCACAGCCACCAAGAAGGGGGACCCTGAGCCAGGGCTGGTCGGGGTTCCCAGCTCGCATTCCTCCAGAAGAAACACATCTTCATCCTCTAGAACCTTGTCCAAAAAGCCTATTGCCTCCTCTTCCTCTTCCATTGCAGCCCGAGCCGCGGAGGGCAAACAGGAAGCAGGGTCCACGCAGCAGCAGCAGCAGCAGCAGCCGTTGCCGCCGCAGCAGCAGCAGCAGCAGCGAGACAGCAAGGGGAGGTCATGCTGGAGAAATGAGCCCACAGAGACTCAGGCGGTAGGTGGAGCTCAGGGTGTTAATCACTTTCACTCTGCTGCTGCTGCTAAGGCTGCTGCAGGCTCCCCTCCTGCTGCTGCCGGAGGGTCAGTGTAGCAAACCGGCAGGAAATAGAATCGCCCTGGGCTGCGGGCCCGCCCCGCGCGCGTCTCCGCCCTGAGAAAGGGGAAGCGGGTCCTCCAGGGCAGCCCCGCAGGCCTCGGCCGCCTCTCTGTGGAGCTCCGCGCCGCCGCTGCCGCCGCCGCCTTGATGTCAGGGCTGTCAGTGGAGGAAGGCGCGCGCGGGCGGAGCAGGGAGCAAGAGGCGCCCCTGCGCGGCCACCGGGCCCTTCCTGCTGTGTGCGCGGGCCGGGCGCAGGCGGGGCACTTTTTTTTTGCCGCTCCCGAGGTCGGTCCCGGCGCCCCGCCACCGCCGACCCCGGCGATCCCGCCCTTTATAGGCTCTGAGGTTCGCGTTTGCTATTAATACACAGGAAATGCACGACTTCACTTGCGAGGTGGAGCCCTTCCCTCTCTGTGGTCACCCAGCCAGCCGGCTGGCAGAGGCTGCTGGAGCGCGGAGGAGGGGCGAGGAGGCCGCAAACGGGCCGGTCGCAGGGGGAGGTCTGCTTCCCAGAGACAGGCTTTATTTACAGCCCCTCTCCAGAGCCCGGCAAGCCTGCAGGGGGAGGAGCGGAGGAGCAGCTGCCTACACAGCCTCGCGGACGACCAGGGCCAACCTTAGTGTCACCTTGGGATCCCCACAAGCCTCAGTCTCCTTCTCACCTCTGCCTCAGGTCCTGACACTTCACAGAGGGGAAGCCAAGGCCTGGTGAGAAGCCAGTTTCCAGCCCCCACCAGGGTTGGGGGAACAAGGCTTTGTGCAGAGAAGGCCTGACTCGCTTCGCCACAACAGCACACTGCCGGCCAAGGTCTGCAGCAGAACCACCTTGGACGGCTGGAGGTTCCACATTTCCTACTCACAGATGCTGCGGAGATTAGCAATACTACTTCCCTGGGGCTCTTTTCTCTCAAGAGAGTCTGCAGCCCAGTACAGCCAACTCCACAGGAGAGGGTGCACATGACCCAGGACAGGGAGCAGGATCAGCCCTGCCCACCTCCAGCCTGCTTCCCTTGGCTGCTTGAACGGTTACGAATCTGAACAGTTACGAATCCAGAGGGTGAACAGCACATTCTGGTTCCCTAGCCGGGATCCAGAGATGGACATCCATCCACTCTCACGAGAGAGGGGAGCTTGGTTCTATTGTAAAGAAAAGCTCTTTACAATACAACACCTAGGGCAAAGTTGTTGCAAACTCCGGCACCCATGATGGTGTAGATAAGATCAGTGAAGTGAGCCGGGTGAGGACTGGGTGAACTGAAGAAACCACCACTCAGCTCCAGCTGACGGCTGCCAGGGGCATTGCAGGGTCAAGGTTGTCCCATCTTGGATTGTTCAAGAGAAGCTGGAAATCTGAATTATTAGGTGATAGCTCTCTATTTTAAAATGATGGCAGTTAAATTACATTTTTTAAAAAAATGGTGCGGTCTAAATAAAATGCATCTGTGCACTGAATTAGGCCCACAGACAAGGTTGCTGCCTTCTTGCAGCTGGTTGTTTCTTTGAGGGAAAGATAGGAGTAGTGTGGGGGTGGAGGGTGGGGGTTCCCTGAATAGCCCCTCTATCCCTTTTCCTCATTGGACCTGGCATTTCGGAATCAAATTCAGCTTCACATACTACCAGCCCATCACTTATCTTTGTAAACCTGTATAATATGTGCCACCAACTAGGTAGATCAAGTGAAAACTCAAGATTCCAAGTGGTAAGCCCTGAAGCTCCAGCCCCACTCAAGCCAACTTTCCCCTCCCAATCTCCTCCCCCTACCAACCATATTTCCACCCAAGGATTCCCTTGAAATCTTCCTGATGCTTCTAGCTCACAATTCTCCCAGTACAGTTACCAGGACTAGCCAACTGTGGCTCTTAGTGATATAGCCCCATCAGTTTCTTGTGTGTCTACCACCAGCCTCCTAATGCATGTCACATCCTCTGTCAGGTGGCACACCTGTGGCCACAGGGGGAAGAGTCAAACTCTTTGGAACTCATTTGGAAATGAGTTCCAAAGAGAGTCAAACGCGTACCATCCTTGGCCCACCTGGTGTCATCGCCTCTCCTTTCCACGGGGCACCTTGGAGAGTCAAACGCGTACCATCCTTGGCCCACCTGGCTCTCCTTTCCACGGGGCACCTCGGCTGAAAACAGAGTCCTTGGCTGAGCCTTCAAGATGGGTGGAGGGTTGAGGAGCAGAGAGGAGGGAAAAGGAGAATGGACATGGTTTCTTATCCCAACTCCCCCCAAAAGTCTGTGAATGCTCTAAGCTCTAGGTGGGGCTCCTGCCATTCTATTAAGCAGAGAACCTGTCCTTACCAGTGACAGGTAGCTCCCTGTCACCGAAGTGGAAACACAGGTATATAGGGTAGGCTCTCTGGGGCCTCAGGGCTGACAGGGTTCCACAGAGGCACATGCCACCTCATACCCCACCCTCTCCCTCAGTCCTTGGTTTTCCCCTGTCCCTGCCCTAGCTGGGTTATAAATAGCCAGGGCACATCTGAAGGGCCCTTTCAGCTACAATTCCTCATTTGGTTTGGGCGGGTGAGTCTGTTCCCAGGGCTTGGGAACAACCAGGCCTGGCATTCCCCAGCACACAAGTGTGCCAGCCCAGGGCTCAGTGCCATAGTTTCTGTCTCCCATCCTGCAGGATCTAAGTGCATGGGATGGGCTACCCCCACGGTCAGACAAGCAGGTGGCATGGGAAAAGGGCCTCAAAGCACAAGGGCCCCTCCTGTGTCCGTTCCCCCACCCAAGGGAGCACGAGGCGCCTTTAGAGGCTCTCCATTTCCATTCCTTACATCCCTATCCAGCATGGCAGGACTGATACCCAAACCCTGAAACCCTGAAACCTCTCAGAAGCTACTCCCTGAATATCCATGGCATCTCTACTCCACCCCATCCCAGTTGGCTGGAAATTCCAATGAGTAACTAGAATGCCCTTCCATCTCCATCGGGTACACAGACTCCACTCAGAGGCCCTCAGTCCTCCCCCTGGAGGGGAAATGACTCACAAGTCCCAGTGATGCTCCCTCCCTTTCCTCTACAAAGGCCTTGAGCCAGCCCTGGACCTGAGCTTCCTCTCTGTGTCCTCCACACTTCACCTACTTCAGCCTGGCTCCTGATCCTCCTCTCCAGAGAAGCAGCCCACTCTAAAGGCCCCTAAATGCCTTTTTCCAAAGTCAGAGGCCTCCCTCTCTACTCTTTGGCCTTTGCAGTCTGGATGTTCTCAAATCCCTCAGCTTCCATGACCAGGTTGGTGCTACTTCTGACAACTCTGTTTTAGGCTGGCCCTTTTTTCTCCTGCCTCCTATAAATGTGGAGTCACCCATGGAAGACCCAGACCCAGCCCTCTGCTCTGCCTTTATCCCTTCTCATTTCTAGGCCAATGGTAGCTCTTCACCATCTGTAGCTCTGGCACCTTGCTCAGCTCCAAGAGTGACATCTGTGCTGTCAGCTGAATCTCCTCACTTAGAAGTCCCATCAATAGGCCCTCGACTCCACATATCCAGACTGAACGACCCTTCCCCTTCCCTAAGCCAGCTTCCCCTTCTGGCTCTCCACTTCCCTTGGCGGGGCCTCCATTTTGTGACTCTTCCTTCCCTCAGGCCCCACATCCCTTTTACCTAGTCCCTTTGGTTCTTCCTTCTTTTCCTTTTCTAAAGCCACCACCCCAACCAAGGTTCACAGCATCTCACACCTACACAACCACAACAATAGTCCATTTTGACTCCTGTTCTTGTCTGTCCATCTATCTGTTCATCATTCATTCATTCCTACCCAGCGAGAAGGCCTGGCATTACAAATATGCAAATCTGGGAGACACAACCCTGCCATTAAAGTGCTCTCAACCTTAGGGGGTGAAAGACACATGACCAAACAAAGCAGTGTTCTCATTGATCAACACAGTAGGGACATAGGACAAAGACACTAACCCCTGCCTGAGAGAAAAAGCTTTGTAGGAGAGTTGAGTGGCTTCTGAGCAGCATCTTGAAAGTGGAAGGGTTTCCAGGCAAAGAAAGGATGGCAGAAAGGGAAAATGTTTTGTAAAGAATCCCAGAAAGTACAGCTGGAGGACAGAAGAGAAAAGGGGTCCGAGATGTACTTGGAGAAGTGGCTAGAAGCCCGCCTTGGAGAGTGAGGGGTGTGGACTCCCCCATGTGCAAGGGGCACTGACAAATACCTAACACTCACTAAGCCCACACTCTCAAAGCCACCAATAATTTACTCTTCTCGACACCACGGCCTTCTCTCACATTCACTGTCAATGTCCTCATTCCCATACCCATTCACTTAACAAGTATTTATTAGGTGCCTACTGTGCAACAGGCATTGTGCTAGGATGCAGAACACAGCCACAAACAAGACACTACATCTACCTCCCTGGAGTTCATAGTCTCAGGGACAGACTGACCACTGTAAGCCAAGGCAGTGCCAGAGGAGAGGCATAAACTCAGAACTGTAGCGTTGAGGTACAACTCTTTCAGAAAGAATAATATGGAAATAACTGTGATTTTAAATGTTCACACCCTCTGACTCAGCAACTCCATTTTAAGGGATTTTTCCGCAAAAACATTTCTACAAGGGCACAGAGATCTATGTACAAGGTGTTCACTGCATGGGTATTTATACCAGTGAAAGACTGGAAACAGCCCAAATGTCTAACAGAAGGGGATTGGTTAAGTGAGTTACGATACATCCATAAATGAAATATTGCATATAGTCACAAAGAAGAATGAGGTAGATCTTTAATTACTGATACGTAAGATGTCCACTTATTAAGGAATGTAAGAGCAAATTACATAACAGTACAAATAGTATAAAATATGATCCCACTATATACATGTCATGTGAAAAAATAAGGAGAAACATAAAACTAATTCTTAACAGAAGTTCTCTCTGTAGGATGGGACTTTAGGAGACTTTTACTTTCTATATTATGTATTTCTGTAAAGTTAGAATTTTCAGTGATGTAATCAGGGAAAATAAATAAGTTAAAAAAAGAAGTGTGAATAAGGCTACAATTGGTAAAGTAGAGTGAGAGTGAGCTTTGAGAGCACAAGATAGGCTCATCTGATGCAGCAAAGGAGGAGTCACAGAAGGTTCTCTGGAGGAGGTGACATTGAAACTCATACCTCAAAATGAACAGGGATTAGCCAAGCGAGCGAGAGCTGCAGGGCAAACAGGACTGTGTGAGGCAAAAAGAAATGAGTTCAGTCTGGGTGGTGAGTGTTCATTCATTCAGTCAACCAATATTTACTGAGCATCTATGTGCGCCAGGAACAGTTCTATGGCACAAGAGTTTGCAATGAGCCAATGTTTTGTTACAAGATGGACAAAGCTTCATTGTAAAGCTTTCATTCTAGTTGGCAGGTTGGTAATGAGGCCCCCAGAGGTAGGCAGGCGTCAAGAGGTCAGGGCAGGCAGGGCCTTTACAGCATTGCTAAGGGCTAGATTTTACCATGGGACAAAAGGAAGGCATAGAAGGGTTTTAAGCAGGGAGTGACATGACCATTCTTCAGTGCATCTCTACCGCTGACATCAGATTACTCTTCCTAAACATTGCTCAACCTGTGCCCAGCAGAAAGCCAAGTCAGCCCAAATAAGGGCAGTGGGGCTCTTACTGATGACTCAGCTGATCAAACTGTTGACAACAACCTCTGATGCTTGCTATCTCCTGAAAGGGCCAGGCACAGCCTCACCTCCAGGCCTGTCCTTGGATTGAAACCCCTTCTTCCTCCTCTCCACCTTTCAACTTTCTTGGTAGAAGCTCAAGCTCTACTTCTAGATTTTCTGGAGCTCAGTACATCCTGGGTCAATGAGAAGTGACTTCAAGGGCCCAGTGTCAGGGACAGGCAGAGTTGGCTACAGCTGCAGATGGAATCAGATTCATCTTCCTGATAACTGTGTTCCTCCTTCGGCCTTATCTACCTCTATTATAGCAGAAGTCATTCCAAAAATCTTGTATAGAGTTCAACTACGTAAAGCAAATGTTAGCTGTAAGTAAGTACATGACACTATTTATATAGTAAAATGTATAAACAAAAATGAAAAGGAAAAAAAAACTTTCTTGGATTCTGGATTTGAATCCTTGCTCTGCTTCTTGCCAGCTATGTGACCTTGGGCAAGTCATTCAAACTCCAAGGGCCTCAGTTTCCTCATCTTACAGATGAGGATAATTATAGCACCAACTCTGGGGTTGCAGCAAGGACTAGTTCATGTAAGGCAGCACCTGGCAAGTGTCAAGCCCTCAGTAGACACCATCTATGCTCCTCTTCTTTGGTGGTGGTGGTGGGGCTTGGGGAATACAGAAGCGGGGAGCCCTAGCCTATTCCCAGCTATACCTCCCACCTCTTCCAATGCACCCAATGCCCCACTCATACCACTTTCCTTTTTTTACATTCCAGAGGTGCTCCTGCATTCCAGAACTTACGCCTTTATTTGGAATGTCCTTTCTGATCAGTGCCCAGGCAGAACACTACCTACTCTGAGGCTGCCTCCTACATGCTCCCCTCCCTGATTCCCCCACCTGAGATCACATGACCCCCCTTCGGATGCTGTACATCTCTCAAGGCTGTTGTACAGATGGCCTTAAAATAAAGGAATTTTCTCTGTGTATGTGTGTGTGTGTAGGGAGGTGAGAGGCAACCCCTATTCATACTAATTCTCCACAGCATCCAGAACCACATCTTGCAAAAACTGAGTGCTCAGAAAATAAGAACAGAAATGACCCTGGGAGGCTTACAGGGCCAGGCAAAGGGTCTCCCAAGAAGATAAAACAAAGGTTCAAGTTGAGTGGGCAGTTCCTATGGGAACTGGTCATGTGATGTGGGCTCCCAGGGCTAAAGGGAACCCAAAAGTCACACAGTCCTACCAAAGATAGAATCTCCTCTCTACCTTCAGTCACCAACCTCTGCTTGAATCCTGGCAAAGACAGGAAGCTCATTACTTGTCCCACTGCTAGACAATTCTAACACTTGAAATATTCTCCTTAGTATTTATTCAAATCTTACCTCATGGTAACTCTATTCTCATCCTGCCCTCCAGGGCAACACAAGATCATTGTCTTTAATTTAATTGGGTCCTAGGGTCCTACTCAGTAGAAACTGGGTTCATAGAAACCATCCGCCCAATCTGAACACCTTGACTTACCTTCCCTGGGAGACTCCTCACCTTGCCCCATAAACCTCCTGGGGTCCTTGCCATCCACTAAATCTTTTCTGGGCACCTACCTTTTCCCACTTAGTAAATGCCAAATGTCCCCTGAGGGACTGCCTCCCCACCAAGAATCACTGTTCTAGACTCACGTTTCTAACTTCCTTGTAGACCAGTGGTTCTCAACCAGGGGTGATTTTGCTCCCCAAGAGACATTTGGTAATGTCTAGATACATTTTTGATCATCACAACTGGGGTTTGCTACCGGCATCTGGTGAGTAGAGACCAGGGATGCTGCCAAATACCCTATAATACACAGGATGAGCTTCCACAACAAAGAATAATCTGGCCATTTCCAGGGCACAAACCTTGCTCTAAACATACAGCAGAAGTAGAAACCAGGCTCTGAGGAGGGAGGACTTACCAGCACTTACCAGCGCTAAATATAGCAGGCCAAGCACCGCTTTAGCTCTATTTCCCAGCACTTCTCTCCTTCCTCAGCTCACAAACCCTGGTGGTGGGTCGGGGCCCACAAGGTAGGCTTAAGGGGAACATCCTCGCGGTGGGGCCCAGGGAGAAAAGAGGGAAGATTATGGCCACATGGAAAATGGCCCAAGGTAACTCTAACCCCCTCCCAAGCAGCTGGGTCTTTGTGCCCAAGGTGGCACCTTCCAGAGGGGCCTTCGCCCTGCAAATGCCACTGGGAACAGCACTTCTGACAGGACTACAGCAGGGACAACAAAGTCTGAGAGCAGCCAGAGCTAGAGGCTCGTGAAGAGCTGGGCTCACATCCTGAGAGAGATTCGAATTCAACCATCACCTTGGGAGTAGGTCTTCCATGGGGTGCAGACCTAGCGTTGTCACAGTCATTATTTCACTTGATCCTTGCAGCAGCCCTCAGATAGGAGATATTCATCCTCATTTACAGCTGAGGGCATCGAGACTCTACAGGTTGCCCAAAGTCATACAACCAGAAAGAGGTAAAACGAGGGTGCTAAGGCTCCTGTCCTGCAGAGGCAGCAGAGAGCGGTGGTGCCAGCATCCTACCACTGACCAGCTGTGGGACCTTAGTGACCTCCATGGTTTCCACATCTGTAAAATGGGCTCACAATGGCGCCTACCTACTTCACAAGGTTGTGGTGAGGACTAAACGAGTTAATATTTATAAGTGCTATAAAAGTGTCCAGCATTTAGTAAGTGCTATGAAAGTGTTACTCTTCTTTCTCTTCTTTTTTTTTTCTGCCACACAGGCAGGAAGGTGAGGGTCTGTGTGGCTCTCCAGATAGAAGCAACCAGTCCAAGGTTGACAGGAGCATCATCCACGTGAAAGAAAGCGCAAGCACCCACTAGTGGACAAACTAGGTGAAAATGATGGAAAATTGAGTCTCTGGGCTGAGCCAGCCTGCTGCTGGGGTGTTTTCTGCCCTTCTGCACCCAGGTAGAGCAAAACCACCAAAGGCTGTCCAGCCTCCGTCCCCTGGCGGCTCACTTCTGTGTAGCCAAATACCTCAATGTGAGGACCTCAGGCTTTCAGGGTACTTGTTTCAGGGGCAATTTAAAACCTATTGGTGTCATTATGTGGGTCAGCTGGCCTCCCCGTCCCACCCCCCAAAGACTCCAGGGTTCAAGGGCAGAGCATTGGCCTGGTCGGGTGCACCCTCATATTCACAGTGCCTAGGACCTGCAGGAGATCAGCAAACCTTCACTGAATAAATGTTACTTTGGAAGCAGCCTGAGTGGCAGATGTGAAATACATTAATGAACTATGATCCCGGCACAATGGCAGGGAAAAGGACACCTCAGGTCAGCCAGGTGCTTCATCAGGGAAGACCAGCTCCAAGACAGGTGTAAAAGGGGGGATGGGCCAGAGAGGACAGGGAGGGGGCTGAGGGTCACCACCAGGGCACTATTTCTCCTTGCTTCTTTCTTACCTCCATCTCAACTCAGACAAGCTAAGGAACTGCCCCCACGCCCCCCACCCCCCTGAGCCTTAGTTTCATCTATAAGTGTTTGGAGTTGAGACTCGTGGACTCCTAGCACAGCTCCTGGTGTGTAGGAGGAACCAGTTAATCTCTTCTTTGCAGCGGGGACCAAAGATCCAGAAGGGGAGAAATGAAGAGCGAGGCTCCTGAGCCAGAGGTTGGCAACTTGAGGAGGGCATGTCTCTGATTCCACCAGCAGCTGGAAACACCTGAGAGGCATAAAGACCACGAGAGCCACTAACCCACCCAACCCAGGACTCAAACACCATACGATGAGAGCAGACTGGGATACAATCTCACATGCTTCCAGCTCTCCATGTTGCTTTTCCATTCATGTAGCAGCAAATTCCTTGTTTCGCAACCTCAAATTCCAAACCCCAAGTCCTCAGGGACCCAGAAAGGGAAGAAGGAGCAGCGATTTGTCCCAGCTTCATCCCGAGACTGCATTTGGTCTCCCTTCCACCATCCTGGCCATCCCATGGCTTCTTGGTTCAATTCCACAAACACCAGCTGAGCACCCCTAGGGGCCCGCTGAGTTGCTGCTGACCATCACGGAGATGATCAGGGCAGTAACTGTGCACACTTCCCAGACAGGGAAGGGCTCAGTGATGGGCTTTAAAAGCTTCACAAGGGAGGTGGTGTCTGAGTGGAGCTGGGAGCACTGCACAGGCTCCAGAGTTAGAAAGACCCAAGTTTAAATCACTGGCCCCACTGGCTGGTCTTGGGTAAATTAAGTTACCTCTCTGAGCCTCAGTTTCCTCAACTGTAAAATGATAATCACTGTATCTACCTCACAGAGTTACAGTTAGCCTTAAATGAGACAATCTATGTAAAAGGCTCAGAGCAAGTCTAAGAAGCTGTGATAATGAGGAGGGGGTGGGATGGAGAGAAGGGGGAGAGAGATGAAAATGACAACAACAGTGATCCTTTCGACTCTCCTCCACCCTTAATCTTTCAGTTCTCCTCCCAGCTGGAGTTTGAACCTCTCAATTCAGCCTTTTATTAGACATCCTTTGGCCTCCTCTGGGTATCGCAGGAAGTACAGAATGAGCTTGACACTGAGCAGTGCCCACTAACATGTATACAGACTTTACAATTTACAGTGCTCGACCTGACACCATCTCATGGAAGCCTCGTCACAACTGTGTGAGGTCAGGAGGGAGGAAATTCTCAGTATCTTCACTTTACAGACGAGCAAACGAGCTCAGAGAGGGAGAGTGATATCCCTCGGCTAGAAAGTGGTCGCACTGAGGCAACACCCAGATCTTCTCTCTGCCTTGTGGCCCCTTTTTACCGTGCCTCCTGAGAAAGGAGACAGAGGAGTCTACGGTTTGTGGGAGCAAGCTTTTCTGTAAAACTATGGTCCTGGTAGAGGGATGTGTGTCCCCACTTGCAGCTGAGATCGAGAGTTCCTGCCCCTTCTTCTCAGGCTGAAACCAGGCGCTCAGCTGAACAGAACTGCTAGTGGTCTGTGGCCCTGGTCCTGCCAGGGAGCTCTGCTCCGCTTGGGCTTGGAGAGAGTGAGGCATCTGCAGGGCAGGGCTTCAAATTTCACCGATACCTCGGGTAGGTGGGTGCTGTACAGAAGAGCGAGGCTGTAGGGTGCGTGCTATAGGGGAGTGAGGAGCATGTGTCCTGCCAACACCGCAGAGACCTGGCTTCCTCTGGGCTTCCACACCTGGAGGACCGATCTAACTCCAGAAAGGAGGTTGCAAAAGCAGATTCAGTCACTGTACAGTAAACATTCACTAGACCGGGTCTTTGCAGTGCTCTTGGCTTGCTACCCCTCTAAAAGCTGATGAGAGAACTCTTGTGCACCCCATTCACCAAGGACTGAGCACCCACAGTGAGCCAGGCCCAATGCTGCAGGCCTCAGCTGAGCTATCCAGGTCTGTCCTCTCAAAAATTCTTCAGGTAGTTAGTCTTATTTAGAGATGAGGAAACTGAGGCTCAGAGGGGTTATGGCACTTCTTCCAGTGTCTCACAGATAGAGAGAGCAGATGTGTTATCTGTCCAAAGCTCATGTTCCTTCCATTCTCTGGGCTGCTGGGAGAATAGGGCTGTAATAGTTAAGTTTATGTGTTAACTTGAATGGGCCACTGCCCCCAAGACATTTGCTGAACATTATTCTGGGTATGTCTGTGAGGGTGTTTCTGCATGATTAACATTTGAATCAGTTGAACAATAAAGTAGATTGCTCTCCCCAAAGTGGGCAGGCCCCATCTAATCAGTTGAAGACCTGCATAGAACAAAAAGGCTACTGAGTAAGTGGGAATTCCTCCTGCCTGACTGTTGAGCTAAGACATGGGTCTTTTTCAGTCTTCAGACTCAGATTGAAATATCAGTTCTTCTTGGGTCTCACGCCTGCTGGCCTTCAGACTGGAACTTACACCAATGGCTCTGCTGGTTCCAGACTCGGAGAGGAACCTCAGCTCTCCTCGGTGTCCAGCTTGCTGACTGCAGATCTTGGGACTTCTCTATAACTGAGCATGCCAGTTCTTTAAAATAAATCAATTAACATCTCTCCCACTGCCCCCTCCCCCACTGGTTCTGTTTTTCTGAAAAATCCAGACTAATACAAAGACCAAATCTTGAGCTTCCAAGCACAAGTTGGCTGCATTTTGGGAAATGCCAAGCTGCCAGAGGCCAGATATTTGAATATCTAGAACAATTGTCTGATTTGGTCCAAAAGTCCCCTCAGTTCCCAAGGCTCAAACAGGAAGCCTGGCAGGGAGGGGACCTGCCTGGTGACATGAGCAGAGCCAAGTAACAGAAATCTTAGCTTTCTTTTTTCTTTCTTCTTCTTTTTTTAAAAACCAAAACAGCCCACAACTACTCAGGAAGAGGTGTGTCAACTCTTTTACCTCAATGTAAATAGCAATACTTGCAAAGTCCACTAGATGGGGCCAGTGACACAACAGAGAAGGTGGGGAGGCAGGGGTGCATCGAACTGTGTCAACTAGGATCTGCAAGTTGAATAAATGCTCCCCACCCCTATCTTGCATAACTTCTGGAAAATGGTGTAAAAATCAAGCCTTGGGTTCCCAAGCATTTTAGTCAGTTGTCACTGTAGCATCTCTGGATTTCAAAGTCCTCAAACCAAGTTATTCCCTCATAAGCCACCAAGCAAAACGGGCAGTCACAAACTGAAGTTAAGTCACTGCCCCAAAGCCTCAGAGCTCCGGCAAAGCATCTCCCCATTATGCCCGTGACCTGTTTCACAGAGGATCTAAAAATCTATGGACAAGCACTCCGGCAAGGTGGTCATATGATGAGGGAAAGAAATAGGAGAGGAGGCAAAGAGGAAAGCAGAGAGGAGAGAAGAAAATGGCAAAGATGCTTTCCTCTTCAGCAAGCGGCTCTATTTGGCCACATGTTCTCGACTCCCAGCAAGCATTCCTGGCCCTGTGTTTGGTGCTACAGTAAATCTTCCTGCACCTGCTCACAGTGGGGTAATAGCTGGGACCGCAGGGGGTCCCTGAGTCCTGTTGTGGTCAGAGACCTGAAGGCAGAGATGAAAGCCAGAGTTTTCTCCTTACTTCCCCAGTTGGCCTCAGTTCAGGTTCCAGAATACCCTCTCCTCTATCAGTAGCAAAAATCCTGCCCTGCATGTCCAGGATGCCTGTCTCTCACTTGCCACCGTTCCTAGGACAACAGAGCAACACCCCAGAATTCTGGCTGTGGGGGACCTGAACCTGATCAACACCCTCGCCCATCCCTTCCACCTCCCACCTGCCCCCACCATCCCTTCCCAAACTTGCACTGCCTGGCAGCCACTGAGCTCTGCCTCCGTTGCCATGGCAACAATGTGGCTTCCCCCAAGTGGGAAGCCGGTTGCCAAGGCCCTTGTTGCCAAAGGCTATAACAGCCACCCTGGTGTGTGAAGAGGGGGGTGAGAGCTCAGCAGAAGAGTGGAGGGTGGCCAAGGAGGCTGGGAGGAAGGGAAGCAGGGGGTTCTCAAGGAATGGTAGAATCCAGGCAGCTGCCCGATTGGATTGGGGGGTGCTGGGCCCTGTATGAGGAGAACAAGTACCTCACTGCATCTCGGTGATTGTTCCTTCAGAGTATGAGAGGGAAGAAAAGAAATCCCCCACAAACACACTTGGGTAAGTCCTCTACCAAACAGAACCAGGTGCCCCCAAACCCCCTCAAAATGGAGAAACAGTTCTGATTCTCCTCAACTTCAGAAAAACAGCCCCCCAGGAATCCCTCTGTCTCACTTGCTCATGTGTCTCAGACGCACGCACACAAGCTGGGCCCAGACAGAGCCGGTCCCTGTGGCCAGAAACAGCATTAATTACAAGGATTACAAACCTCCACACATTTCTAGCTCCCTGGCCTGTCTCAGAGCGCATACTTAATATTCCTTTTAAAATGCTTCTCTTTGGGGCAGAGCTTCCACCAATCGACAAAAGGAGAGGTGAACACCATTAGGGCTCATTCCCTTCCAGAGTCAACATAGGAGGGCTGGATGGGGCCCTTCGTCCCCAGGGAATGCTACAGAATCAGTTCACTCCAGCCTACATTGAACACCGAGGCTGGCCTTAGTTTGCTGAGCTGGCATCTGTACATTTACAGCTCACAGGTCACATTAGCAGCCACTCCCCAGCCTGGACCCAGAGAGAAGAGCCTGTTCCCTCCCCAAGTCTCCATCCTTCTAGGGAGGCTGAAAGAGAAAGATGAACGGGGAGGTGAGGATGTCCAGCAGGAAGGAGGTAGCAGATGGCTGATGGAGGCAGAGAGAGCAGCCGGTGAGGTGGGAGGGGAGCCTAGTCTGAGAGGGGCCCAGGACTGGAATGAGATGAGGGGGGCACCGAGAACAGCCAGATCCAAATTTCCCCAGTCCTTCTCCCCCAGTAGCACCCAAGCAGAGCCTGGCCCATGATACCCATGCCTGCCTTCCCACTCCCTGAAAGCCCTCTCTTCCCAAACCCAGAAGGAAAAGCAGGTGTACCTACCCCAGGTGCCAGCCCCTCAGGTGGGGTGGGGGAGATGCTGTCTCCGCCGCCCTGGCTGCGGGCGCTGAGTTGGGGCGACATGGTGGGCGACTCGTCGATGTATGGCATGGTCTCCGAGCCCTCCGGGGGCCCCTTCTGCTCCTCATTCCCCTCTCCGTCGTAGTCGTCTGCCCCGTAGCTGAAGTCTGAGACAAGGAACAAGAAAGGCCACTGAGAGTCCTCCACCAGGGCTGCCAGGGATCTCCGCCGCCCTGGCTGCGGGCGCTGAGTTGGGGCGACATGGTGGGCGACTCGTCGATGTATGGCATGGTCTCCGAGCCCTCCGGGGGCCCCTTCTGCTCCTCATTCCCCTCTCCGTCGTAGTCGTCTGCCCCGTAGCTGAAGTCTGAGACAAGGAACAAGAAAGGCCACTGAGAGTCCTCCACCAGGGCTGCCAGGGACTGGTAGCGCAGTGGGCGCCTGCGGCGGCCCCCCGGTGCCCTGCCCCGCCCGCG
>NW_006443570.1:21310902-21348357 GCF_000325575.1 Pteropus alecto | reverse complement strand
GGCGGCCCCCGGCTGCCATGCCCCCGGCCGCAGCATCCACGGCCGGCCCAGGCAGGGGCTGCGTGGGGCCCGGGCTTCGTGCGGGGCTGGGGAGGGCCCCAGGCACGGGCGCTGCTGTTTAGGGGCTTCTGGGAGCCGGGGAGGAGCGGCTTCACTGTTGCCGCCCGCTTAATAGCATGTCAGTCGCATATTTCGAGCTGCTGTTTCCTTTGCCTCCTGCCTAATTCCAAGTCTAAAAATTAACAGTGGGAGCAGGAGGCAGGACGCTTCCAACTCTCCTCTCTGAGTCACCATTTTGCTTTTTATAGGGAATAAGGAGGTGGGGGCGGGCCGAGCGATGTCACTTCCTGAGCCCCTCCTCCTAAGGTACCATTTGTACACTGAGCCCTATCTCTGAGAGGTGGGGCGGGAGGGGGGGTGAAGAGCAGGTTTCTGAGTAGAGGGTTGAGGAACTGCACCCAAGGGAGCCTTCACCCCTCCAAACAAGGCCCCGTGCAGGACAGAGCCCAAGGCTGGCAGAGCGTGGGTGGGAAGGCGGCACGGAGACCTGGCAAGAACACGATGGAACACAGACTCCTCAAAAGCCGGCACTTACTTCTATAATTTCAATGTGGGCCTCCTTTGGAGAAGGAGGGAAGAAAAGGCTGTAGGGAAGTTGAGCTGCTGTTAACCCCCTTGGCTGCTAGCACCACTCAGGCTCTAGAACCCACACACGGACACCCCTTCCCTGGGACAGCAGCCTGGGCCCATTGAGGGGCACAGGGCAGCCCACCAATGGGAGTCTCTCCTGCAGCAGCATGAAGGACACTCCCACCCCCACCACCAAACCTCTGGCTGGGCTTGTCCCATCATCTGCTCAGGGTCCCAGCTCAACACTTGTATAGCACATGGCCTTCTAGTGCCCCCTGTTGATACTGCCCATTTATCCCTGAGCCCCTGGGCAGGAACTGGGTGTCTCAAGTCATCATTGTGTGCCCAGCACCCATAGACTGACATGCAGCAGGACCTGGGGAAACGTGTGTGGAGGGAATGAATGGGCAGAGAAATGCACTGTCCCTCTCAGGTCTGAGGCTTGAGCCAAGTTCTCCACTAGGGCCTGGCTCCTCCTCCTCCTCTGTCACAACGCACCAACACCCCCGGGCAGCCGGCAGCCTGAGAATGGTGTCAACAGGTTACCAGGGCGCCTGGCCACAGCCACACTCAATCCAATCTGGCCCTTTGGCAGCCAAGAGCTTCCCCAAGCCTCGCTGCACCTGCTCTGGCCGACTTCCTCTCTAGTCCTTCTGTTGACAGCCCATTAAGCTGTCAGGGTATGTGGGCTATTGTGTTTTTTTTTTTTCCCCCAGGACAGGCATGTATGTGAAGAACCACAGGACTTAGTGATCCAGCCACTGAGATGAGCGTATGCCATGTACCCAGGAAATAGGGCCCACTGCCCTGAAGGACACAGGGCCTATACCTGAGGCTGGTAGGAGGTGAGCCAACCCTGCTATTTCCATGGGTTGAGAGGGAGAAAGACGAGCTGCAGCATGTAGTCTGCCCAAGTCTGGCACCATGAGGGGGCCTGGCTGTTTGCTGACATCTACTCACTTTGGAGAGGCACAGGAGGAAATGAAACATCTTGTTAACCTGCCATCTCTTTTCCAGGAGGCTCCAGGCTGCCCTGTTACTGCTTGGAGTCAAAGCTGGCACTGTGAGTTATGGTGAACTCTGGCCTGGCCAAGAGTTCAGATTCCAGCAAGCCACATGGACTCTCCTATGTTCCCAGGGTTCACAGGACCAGATCCCTCACCCAAGACCTTTCCCAAGGGCAGGGGAGAAGGGACAACAAGATGGTGTGGCTCACCTCTACCGGAGCCTAAAGCTGCGTGGGTCACAGTCGGGTGGGAAGGTCTCTGCCAGCCTTCCCCCATGGCACACAATTCATCCTTATCAGAGTGGACCTGCATCTCCTGCTCCTCTCAGCCTGGCCACATCTGTGAGGCTGTTCTTACTACCTCCAATTTACAGACAAGGCCACTGAGTCTCAAAGAGATTTGCACAGAGAAGATCTAAACCCAGGTCTGTCTATCTGTCTCCAAACGCCATCTTTTCCCTTCCGAACCTCATTACTCTTCCAGAGAAATCTTCTACAGCCTTCCTTGTTAGGGGAGGCTTACCAAAGAGGAAAGAGAAGGGTGCCTGAGCTGAGGTGCTAGCCACAGGAGGGGGAGGCTCAGGAGTGGGGGAAAGTGCCTACAGAGTTCTCTGCAAATGTTCCCTTTCATTCCACCCTCCATCAGACCCTGACAGCCCAGGAAGTCAGTCAGTGACCCAAGAGACCCCTACCAGGAAAAAAGCTACAAAAAAGACAGAGAAACCAACTCTCGGAGAAGGAAGGAACCCTGAGGACTTGGGAAGATGGAAATCTGCCAAGCACAGGCTTCAGCTGATGAAAGGCCACAGGTAGGAAGGTTGAAATAGAGAAGGCAAAGGAGGCTACTGACAGCCAATATCCATGTCTCCTCATAGTAACATAAATCTCATTATATTTGGAATGACAGTGTACCCAGTGGCTAGCTAAAAGACTACTTTTCCTAGTGGTGTGGGCCATGTGATTAAGTTCTGGCCAATGAGATGTTAAATAGATATGTGTGGAACTTTGAGAAAGGCTGCTGAAAGAGATTGTTCTAGCTGAAAGGTATGTGTTTTAATTGGGGGTGGGGGAGATGCCTCTTCATGCTTCCTTTTTCTGCTGCCAGTTTGGAAAGCAGATGATATCGCTGGAGCTCCAGGAGCCATATTAAACCATGAGGTGATAGAAGCCAGCACCTGGGTTGAGCCTGGGTTGATGGCACAATGAGCCACCATACTACCCCAGGACTGTCTGCCTCTGGACTTCATTTACATGAGAAAAAAAAATGCCTACGTTATTTAAGCCACTGTTATTTAGTTTTTATGTTAGATGTAGTCAAATCTAATCATAACGTATCCAGATGGTTTTCCTTGATAATCTGTCTAGGTGCTTTTCTGGATTTCTTCAGTGTCCCTTCTAAGTCTCCTTGGAATTCTCTTTCTCTGCCCACCCTTAAAAAATTGGTATTCCTTATATATCCTTACAATAGAATACTGCTCAGCAATAAAAAGGTACAAACTACTAATACATGGAAAAACGGAAATGACTCTTAAAGACAGTATACTACATAAAAGAAACCAGACACAAAAGAGCATATCCTGTATGGTTCCACTTATATAAAGTTGTAGAACAGATAAAACTAATCTACAGTTGAAACAAAAATATAAAAATAGTGGTTGCCTCTGAGGGTGGGGTAGAGACAGGAATTCACTGTAACAGGCATAGGGAACTTTCTGGGGTGATGGAAATGTTTTGTATCTTGACAGGGATTTGGGGTACACAAGTGGATGCATTCATCAAATTCATTGAATAGTACACTTAAGATTTGTGCATTTCATTAAATATCGAACTCTAGTTGGTGATAAGCAGGCTTAAGTGCTGAAGTAAAGTGTACTAATGTCAGCAACTTAATCTGAAATGCATAAAAAATAAGATGGATTGATGATGTTCAGAGGGATGGATAGGTGTGTGATAAAGCAAGTTTAGAGAAATGATCATTATAGACTCTAGCTGATGGGTGTTCGGTGTACAACTTATTAAACTCTTATGTGTATTTGAAATTTTTCATAATAAAATGTTGGGAAAAAATTGGTGTTCCTTAGGCTTCTGTCACCCTTACTTTGCTTATTTACAGAGGTCTGGACTGCAGACCCATCTCTTTGATTGTTTCCTGAACATCTCCACCTTCTATGCCAGATCACGCAAGTTGGAAACCTAGGAGACATTCCAGATTCCCCCCTCTTCCTGCTCCTCATCTCTTATGCCTTTATTTATCCTCACTCCCCACCCTTGTCCTTACTCTCACCAACTCTTATGAGGACAATTCCAACACTCTCTCTCCACGACAGCCAGATTGCAAATCTGATTGTGCTTCTCCCCTGTTCAAAATTCAACAATTCCCCATTCACTTCAAGGGTACAACCCGAACTCCTCAGCTCAAGGCCTTTCATGGTCAGCACCTGACTCCACTTTTATAGGGTTATAGTCTGCTGCTCTGTAATATCAGACATCTTCTAGGTCCTATAGTGTGTTTAATAGTAGCCCCCAAATGTATATGTCCAAATCCTAACCTTGGTACCTGTGAATGTGACCTTATTTGGGAAAAGGGTCTTTGCAGATGTAATTAAGGATCTTGCAATGAAATTATTCTAAAGTAACTGAGTGGGTCCTAAATCTGATGATGTGTCCTTATAGAAAACAGAAGGGAGAAGACACAGACTCACCGAAGAAGGCCACGTGCAGATGGAGGCAGAGACTGGAGTTATGCTGCCAAAGCCAAAAAATGCATGGAGTCAACAGATGTTAGAAGAGACAAGCAAGAATTCTCCCCTCTAGAGCCTTGGCCAGGAGCACAGTTCTGCCAACACCATGATTTTGGACTCTGGCCTCCAGACCATGAGAAAGTAAAGTCCTGTTGTTTTAGGCGGTATTTTTCTTATGGTAGCTCTATGAAATTAATATAGTCCCCAAACACACAACACTGTTTCCTACCTCTGGACCTTTGCATATGCTGTTCTTATACCTAGAACACCCTCCTTACCCCTTGTCCATCCAGTGAAATCCTATTTAGCCTTCAAATCCAGCTCACCTGCACCCTTCCCCTATGTACCTCCTTGTCTCCTGAATACATAGTGCACTTTTGCAAACCGATGAGAAAAAAGATGAATACCTCAACTTTCTAAATGAGTTAGAGGAATGAACAAAAAATTTAAAAAAAGAACTACGAATGTCTAATGTGTGTGTGTTGTGTGTATATTTTAATATTAACCTCACCTGTAATCAAAGAAAATGTGAACTTCTATTTTTTTTTTTTGCAAATTTCTTACCAAATCATCAAGGATAAGAAACAATGCCAGAATTGTCAGGGAACAGACACCCTCAGACTTCTTGGAGGATAGGTACAACTGGCACAACTTTTCTGAAGTCAGTTTGGTAACTGGGGTCAAAAGCTTTAATAGTTGGTACAGCTTTTAACCCAGCATAATCCAAGACTGTGTCCTAAGAAATTAATTTTCTCCTTAATATATAGTGCACTTTTGCAAACCGATGAGAAAAAAGATGAATACCTCAACTTTCTAAATGAGTTAGAGGAATGAACAAAAAATTTAAAAAAAGAACTACGAATGTCCAATGTGTGTGTGTTGTGTGTATATTTTAATATTAACCTCACCTGTAATCAAAGAAAATGTGAACTTCTATTTTTTTTTTTTTTTTTGCAAATTTCTTACCAAATCATCAAGGATAAGAAACAATGCCCAGAATTGTCAGGGAACAGACACCCTCAGACTTCTTGGAGGATAGGTACAACTGGCACAACTTTTCTGAAGTCAGTTTGGTAACTGGGGTCAAAAGCTTTAATAGTTGGTACAGCTTTTAACCCAGCATAATCCAAGACTGTGTCCTACGAAATTAATTTTAAATGTACATAAAAATTAAGTTTCAAGGTTATTAATCATAGGTCCATTTGATTGTGAAATACTAAAAACAACCTGAATGATTAATTATAGGGATTAGTTGAGTAAATTATGGTATTTCTCCAAGATGGACTACTATGTAGTCATTAAAAATTATACGGGTGATTTAAAAAATTATGTGGATGATGTTCATCACCTTATTAAGTAAAAAGGGAAATTAATGTGTATACAATATGATATATTTAAAAAAATAAAAATGTTCATAAGTGCATAGAATGAAGCCTGCAAGGCAACAATATGAAACAACGATAAAGCATTCAGATTCTGGGAATTTGAAAGAAATTAATAGATGGTCTCTGCTCTCTAGGACATTAGCAGACATTGTTTATTTCCTATCCAATATCCATCTTCCTTTCTTCTCTGCTTATCTTACCCTGGTTTTATGTGAGGTGGCAATGAACCCAGTCCTCAACAAGATACCCACCTTCTTTGCCTCTTTCACAACTAGGAGTTTGACAATGTTCTGGTCAATGAGACCCAAATGAAGTATGATAGGACCTCTGGCAAGGCCTTTACTTTGATAATTAATAAAGGGACTTCTTGCCTTAAACTCAGATGAGATGACTGGAGCTACAGTGGTCATATTGCTGCCATGAGGAAATGATCAAGAAAGAACTAATGCTGTCGGGCTACTTGAGCCACACTAGAAACAGCTTACCTCATTTCTTTCCAAGTGGGAAATATAAGCCCCTATGCTGGGTTTTCTGCCACTTAAAATGAACATATTCCCAAGGGGTACCCTTATAGCCAGTAAAGGAAGGCAGTCCAATAAACAATAAAACATTCTAGATGCTACTATGTCAGAAGTACGTCACAGGTGAGACAGAGAGAAGAGAGCAGGCAACAGTGTGGGTGAGGGGATGGCTGGAAGGGCTTGGATGATACTTGAAGGGAAGTGGTTTATCACTGTGACTAAGAGTAAGGATGCTGGGGTCACACAGCTTAGGTTCCAATCTAGGCTCCATCACTTCTTAATCTTTTTATGCTCAGAATAGTGCCTGGCACAAGGCAGCTGCTTATAAATGGATAGTGATTAAACCAATGAATGTAAAAGAAGATGACGAAGGGACTGAGCACACAGGGATGCTGTGAGGATTAAACTGGATAACGCATGCAAAGCACTTAGCACATAGTAAGCACCCAATAAATCTTAGCTGCTATATTAATATTATTAATTGCATCTTGAAAGATGTGTGGGTGCTTGCCAGGCAGATGGGGGACGGGAGCAGAGTTCTAGGCAACAAGAAGAGGCTTGGCAAAGGCACAAAGTGTGAAACAGCAGGGCCCCTTAAGGGGACTATAAATAGCCCGGCATGGCTAGAACACTGAGTGAGCAGGAGGGTGAGGGGGCAGAAAGCACTGGAGAAGTGGGCACAGACCAGCACTCCTGAGCTGAGCTAAGAGTTAGGCAGGATCCAGTGGGGATCATTGATCTGGACCATCCTTGTTGTAGGGTCTTGCCAGCTATCATTACCGAATATCGCCAACCTTAGATAATTCCTCCTGATGCATATGTTTCTCTGTTGAGTTACAATGCAGGCAGAATCTCGTGACCTCCAGATCTCCTAGGAGTAGTATAGATTGGGGCTGCATGCGAACATAGGGTTACCTATTTCAAGCCTGTAATGGATGGAGCCTGTGCCAGATGACAGGATATGAGCCAACAGTGACAGACCAAGAAGACATGCTCTTTGGGGGCAATGTGAAGAGTTGGCCTGTGGTCAAATCCAAATGACCAGCCCTCATTACTATCATCTTAAGCTCTAGTAGGTGCAAGGAGGGAGAAAGGGGTGCCCAAACAGCTGGAGGCACACAGGTATCAAGCTGTTTACAACTTTTCCCTGAGACTATCTGGCACTGTTGACCAATGGACACATGCAGAATACAGCCTGGTACTCCCAACTCCCAAATCAGATGCTGAGGGCAGTTTTGGGGATCTTGCCAACCTCTTCTTGGATACTGTAAGAACCTGTAGGTGCAAGATAAAGTTCTAGGTGTGGAATGTCCCTGCCCTCTCAGCAGGGGTGGTACAATGGCTGATTATTAGGTGATAAACTTATTTTCTGCCCTAGAACTGACAGGGGCAGAGATCTGCTAAGGGAAGCCCAGGTCTGTCTGACCATTATTCCCACTGAAGCAGCATCAAAAGTCTTCAGAGAACATCAAAATTCTCCGTATGCCATGAGCTGTATCGGTGGTGAGAGAGCAACAGTACGAAGAGTCCGTTCCTCCAAGATCTCTCAGTGTAGCCCTGAACATGCTCACTGTCATTTGTGACTGTGCCAAGCCCTGGGCTGTGTACTATCTCAGAGAAACCTTGTGATGGACGAATCTTACAAACATTGTATTGAGCAGAAGAAATCAGACACAAAAGAGCACAGGTGTAGGATTTCATTTATGAAGTTCAAGAACAGGCAAAACAAATAGATGGTGATAGAAGTTCACAGCAGTGAACTCTGGGGGTAAGCAGCAGGAGGCAGTGGGTATTGACAGGAAAGGGGCATCAAAGAATTTTCTGGGGTGCTGGAAACATTCTATATCTTGATTTGGGTAGTGGTTGTACAAGTAGGCCTATGTAAAAGTTCACTAAGCTGTATACTTAAGATTGGTGCACTTTAAAAAGTTTTTCAGAAAAACTTAAAAACCAAGTAAGTAGTACCATTATGATTCTCGTTTACAACTGAGGAAGTGAAGATGTAGGGAGTTAAGTCACTTGCCCAAGGTTTACTGGCTAAGTGGAAAACTGGATTGAACATAGCTGGTCTGACTCCATGACCTGTGCTTAAACCATTATATTATGTAGGACTCGGATAAATAGAAAACAACAACAATAACAACAACAACACACAGAGGTGGGTTCTTCTCAGGCCCCATGAGTGGAAGAAACAACCTGTATCAAAGTCTGGAGAAGGAAGAGGTCCATTTGGCAGAAGGTCTGAGTGTGTCCTGATAGATGTGAAAGAGGAGAGGAAGGAAGAGGCAGTTCCCAGCGAGGGGAACAGTGCTACAAAGGAGTAGGGCAGGACTGCGCCCTTTTGTTCAGGGCCCTGATGAACAGACTGGTGAAGCTAATGCTGAGGTTCCAGGAGCTTTCCTTCTCCATGGGTAGAGTCCTCCCAACTTGCCATTCCTGTCACTAACTCCCAGAAAATGATTCCACTCCCTGCTCAGATCTCCCCTGGATGCCAGGCACTAGATCAAAGCCTGTGGTTTCCTGATGTCAACCCCTCTACCGGGAGGTACACAGATCTGCCCATTTCCCCCCAGATTCCTATTAAACTATTAAGCAGGGTCTTCCTATTAAGCAGGGTCTTCCTCATATTCCCAGCAGGCCAGGATGACGGCTGGACTCAGCAGTTAGGGTCACTATAAAGGCTGACAACCACTACAGTGACCTTCTTCTCCTTCACACAGCTGAGGGGCACATAGGGCTATGAAACTTGGCCTCCCCACAATCTGGTGGAATCCAAGACTCCAAGGCAGACTCAGAGTCCAGGGTCTTCTCACCCATGCCGGAGATGGGCTGCTGCGGAACTGGGAGAACTGGGTTTATCAGCTCTGTGAATCGCCAGCTGGTTGGCTTTGAGCCTCTCTGAACTTCAGTTTCTCATTTTTGAGACAGGGATAACACAGGCCGGTTGCGAGACATTAAATGCATCATATAGGTTAAAGAACTTGAGCAGCATCTGGCAGAACAGATTGGCTGAAGGAATAGGAGAATGGGCTAGACAATTTCAAGACCCTGTGACCTCAGTTGACACTGGAAATACCATTGGGAACTCCTCAGTCATGGCATGGCACCAAGTGAGGCGTCCTGAGAGACCAGCCATCTTCTCAGCACCCCCTGCTCTATGACTGATGGAGGAGGGGATGGAGAGCCAGGACAGCATGGTGGTCAAGAGCACAGGCTTTGAGTCAGATTCAGGTTCCAATCCCAGTATCACTACTTAATAGCCATGTGACCTTGGGTAAGCTACTTAAACTTCCAGAGCCTCAGTTTCTTCATCTATAAAACAGGGCTAACACGCAATGTCTATACCTCATGAATGTTTTGTGGAGTCAAAATGAGAAAATATGCATAAGCAAGGCTCCCAGCCCAGCCTATGATCATTCTACCCTGGTCATCCTTCTGAGCAGTAAGTGCCCTCAGGAATTTCCTAGTTCTTGAAAACAAAACAAAATAAAACAAAACAAAACCAGGGCTTTGGAAACACACAACTGGGCTAAGCTCTGGCAAGCCTTCCTCCATCAGCCGACTTGGCTAGCCTAAGTTCCGCAGGCCCAGAAACAAGCCAGGCATCACCAGTTATCGGAGTAGTTTCCATCTTAAACTTTAAGACACCAGTTCCAACCTTCCTCGCACAATGAAATCCCCTGGGGAGTTTAGAAACTACTGGTGTCTCAACTCAGAGATGCATATTGAACTTGAGTGGGGTGGTTGGGGCAGCAGGGCTACTAAAAGCTCCCCAGGTAACCCTAATGTATTATAAAGCTGAGAACCACCAGTTTAAGTCAAGGACCGCCTTTAAAGTCGAATGTAACTAAACTCTGAAACAGCCCAGTAAGCCATCAGCCAGGGGCTGTATGAGAGGTGCAGGAGAGGTTTCTTTTAAGAGGCAGGGATTGAATTAAGTCATGAAGGACTGGGAGGTCTGCCTGGGAAGAGGTGAAGGCAACAGACGGAAAAGGCAGGCAGGGAGCGCAGCCTCTGTCCTATTCACGCAGGGTCTTCAGCCTTGGCCTCCAGCAACTGCCTGGATGACGGGACAGCCCCCAGCCCCCCCGCCCCACCTCCAGGCCTTCAGGCAGGCCTGGAACAGGGACAATAACCAGGCAAAGGGACAACTGAAAGACGGGCAGAGGAGACGCGGCCGCTCATTCCTGGAGGTGCGGTCGCAAAGCTGAAGCGCTGTTCAGGCTCCGCCCCCGCTGCTGGAAACAGACTCAAGCCCCGCCCCCCAGGGTGCGGCTCCGCCTCTCTAGTTGCCATGGAGATGCAGCCTCTCCTCCATCTTTCAGGCTCCCTCCGCGAGGGAGGTAGGGATCCTGGCCGCTTGGAGAATCCAGGGCTCCAAAGCCTGAGACAAAGGAATCCTAGGTCTTGGGAATCGGCAGCAGAGTCAGAAGTGGCAGGTGAGGGGATGAGGACCTGCCAGCTGGCCCTGAGCAAAGAAGGGAGAGCGGCTGCATCAGTGTCCAGGCTCAGGGATGGCCTAGGAACGCTAATATCTGCGCCGTGATTTACAGTGTATACAGCAAGCCCACAGCCGGGATCTCATTTCATCCTCACAACCCAGGGAGGCAGTCAGAGTAGGTATTACTACCCCCATTTTACACAGGGTAAAACAGGCTGAAAGAGGTTCTAGGTCTTGTCCCTGGCCACCTGGCTAAAAAACAACTGTCACAACTCTCTCTTTGGACCAAGTTCACTGTTTTTTGTACTTTGACATAATCTCTCATCTAGGCAGAGGGGCCTAAAATTCCTAATTACTGTAGGAAAGGCAGTTATATGCCTACTAAATATATGGAAATATTTATTGGTGCAGAATGGCCAGATGACCATTGTTGCTCATTTTCTGGAGCCTCCACTTTCTCATTGTAAATGGGATGACACAGCTGCCCTGCCCCTTTCACAGGGCTGCTATGAAGAGCAATGAGAGATACCAGACAAGAAGAGTAATCCACAAACAGTATAGCATTCTATCAAGCAGACAAAAAAAAAAAAATTCCTCTACAAAGTCAAGTTCCTATTCATTTGGCCTTTGGCATATTCTGGCTTCCCCACTAGGTGGCAGGAGTCTGAAGAACAAGCACGGCCCTCTTCTATTTTCTTCTAATTTTTGTGGCACTTGAGACAGTATTCACACATAGCAGATCCATAACTACACACTGGCTGATACAAGCCCCTAAGACTCCTCCTAATCTCTTCCCACAACAGCCAATCAATTATTTAGGGTCTGGGGCCAGGAGATCACCCTGACAAATCTTACGGGAGTTCTAACCCTTGTTAGAGTTAACAGCTTTAAGTTGCCTCCTCCTTCCCCTCTGAAGGGTCATGAATTGATAACAAGTAATGATCCTGGACTGATCTGATTTAAGGCTCTTCCTCCTTTCCCCACTTGCTGATAGAAAATGCTGCTCAAGCTCCAAAGAGGTGGAAGCGGGGCAGCCAGGAGGAAATGAGGAGAGAGAATCAAAAGACAATTACGACAGTGACCTTCAAATCCACTCCCACTGATCACTCTCCTGGGATGGCCTCCTCAGAGCCCCTCTCCCGTATATGGTTTCATGAGTCCTCAGGGTATTTATGAAAAATTAAATGATTTTCAATCTAGTGCTGAGAAGTAGGAAGAGACAGTTCAGAGAACAGATAAGTAATATAAGGTCCAGAGAGGTCAGTAAGACTCTCAGAGTGACCTTGCATGTTGGTGACAGCCAGGATCAGAATCCATCATCCCTGCTTTCCATACTGGGAGTTTACTTCAATTCCAGAGCCGAGTGTCTCCAGGCTCCTGCCCCTCTCTGCAGAAGTAAGCCAAGACATTCTCAACTTGCACAGTCTTGCACATCCTCACACATACACCCACAGAAATACCCTGCACCTCTGCCCCTTGCTATCAGAAGGCACACTTACTGGCATTCAGCTCAGGCTGCTGGCTACAGCCTCCCTGGACCTTAAAAATAATTCTTCCTATTGAACAGGACTATAAGAGGGCACCTTAAAATGTACATCCTTCTCCTCTCCCCTCAGCTCTAGAGTATCTTGTTTTGTCTGTTCCAGCTTCCTTTTCTCACTGAGAGGAGATGAGAGGACCTCCACAAGTCACTGGCCTTTTCCCAAAATATCACCTTTCCTCAGGGGAGGTGCAAAGAAAGCCAGGTGAGGACTGAGTTGGGGAAGGGCAATGTGGTTCACTCAGCTAACTCATTTCTACTTTTTGTGCACATGTACACAAATATACACATGCAGAGGCACACACAGATACATACACAGACAGACACACCTCCCTAAGGCCCTGACACCTTCTGACTCCCACTGCTCTAGTCAGCCCTCATGCACAATTCTCCATTCTCCTTCCCTTGCTGTAATGACCTTGGGTTCCAGACGGTGCAGCCTCCATTGGGCTGGGTCCCTGAGTGACCATGTGGAACGGAGAGCCCTGCCTACCTGTGATGGATCAGTGTGAGCAAGCAGTAAACTCTGCTTGTGTTAAGTCATGGAGATCTCAAAACTAAGTTGGTTCCACAGCATAACCAGCCTACTCTAATACACCCCCAACTCTCATTGTAAGGTCAGCCAGCCAGCTCCATTCTCCAAGAAGCTCCACATGTACCTCCCTATGCATGAGAGTCTGTTGTCTCTTAATACTACTCACGCTGGGCTCATGGTAAACCACAGCCTCCCTCCCCCTGTTCAGGAGAGAACCAGGAACCCAGCACCCTCTTCTGAGGGCAGAGGAGAAGGAAATCTGGAATGTCCTCAGCCTAGTGTTTTGGTAGAAGCTGGCACCAGAGGGATAAGCCTTCCCCATCAACTTGGTGACCTACCAACTTTCCCAGGGCCAAGTCAGTAGCCCCATCCCTGACTAAGCTCCAAGGGTGGTATATTGATGATGTATGAAGCAAGCCCAAAAGGAGGCTGGGAAACACCCATATTTATTGCAGCATTATTCACAATAGTCAAAAGGTAGAAGTACCCAAGTGTCTATCAATGAATAGACAGATAAAATATGATCTATAAATACAATAGAATATTATACAGCCTTAAACAGGAAAGAAATTCTATAGGTGCTACAAAGCAGATGAATCTTGAGGACATTATGCTAAGTGAAATAAGCAATTGCAAAAAGATTGTATGATTCCACTTATATGAGGTACTTATGGAGTCAAATTCATAGCAACAGGAAGTAGGATGATAGTTGTCAAGAGCTGGGGGTTGGGGGAAAAGGTGGTGTTAGTGTTTAATGGGTGCAGAGTTTCAGTTTTGCAAGACAAAAAGCATTCTGCAGATAGATGATGGTAATGGTTGCACAACAATGTAAATATACTTAATGTCACAGAACTACACACTTAAAAGTGATTACGAAGGTAAATTTTATGTTACGTGTATTTTATACAATTAAAAAAGTAGAATAAATTATAATAACAGTAACAACAAAAACAAAAAGGCAGGGAAGGAGCAATACCTGAGAAAGAAATTCTTTCATGGGGATTAGCTGGGGGTGAGGGGACTAAATCAGGCCCAGAGCCCACTTAGCTTCCAAAGAGAGGTTTGGAGTCACCTTCTGAGTTACAAAGGCATGTTGGCCTCATTTCTGTTTTGCGGCCAACTTCCTGGCACAAGACAAGCCTGGTTCTGACCTAGGCTGGGGCTGCCAGACATTGTCAGCTCCAATTCCAATACTCCATCCCCCATCTAGCAGCACCTGGGCACCTACAACAGAGTTCAACCTGCCCTACACCCAACCTATGCCATTGGCAATGTCTCAGGGAGCATGTAGAACAACCCCAGGAGTCATGGCTGGAAACAAAACTTCCCCCAGGTCACTGTTTTCCCTGGCTCTGCCTTACCCCTCTGCCACCTTCCAAGTTCTCCACTCAGATCCACACAGCTCCATCCTCCCAGCGACAGATGCCAGCCTTACCTCCCATTGGAAGGCAGCCTCCTTCAAGAATCAAGTTCAGGACCAGACATGGCCCAAGGGCTGACAGTGGATGGCTGGTGAAAAGGAAAAGAGATGTTTCAACTTGGCCCTCAAAACAAGAGTGTCTGTAGACCACAGGCCAGAGAGGGCAGGCTGAGAGAGACAGGCAACAGGGCCCTCAGGACTAGCGGGACCTGCCCTGCCCCAGGTGTTTACACTAGGACCATCTGTGTGCAAGCAGACTGGCAGAATGAGGCCAGAGCATCAGTGGCCAAGGTCAATTACCTCTGCTCCCAGGAGAGCTCCTGGAAATGGTCGTTTCTATGTCTGGACATGTGAGCATGAGAGGAGAGAAGGGGCACAGTCCCCACAAAAACCAGGGCTTGGCTGGTGTCAAAGGCCACATCTCATGCATAGAATGCAAGCAGGCAAGTGGGCACATCCTAGTCACATCCCAGGAAAATGAAATCAAGAGTCTGAATTGCGGTCAAGAGAAGAGTCACAGGGTCTAGAGGCGTCCTCTAGGAGCCATGAATAGACGTAGTACTGGCTCTGGAGCCAGGTAGTAGGAGCTCTGGAGCCAGGCTACTTGAATTCAAATTCCAGCTTTAGCTGTGTGACCCTGGGCAACTTGCTTAACATCTCTGTGTCTTAGTTTCCTCCTTTATAAAATGAAAATAATAATAATAACACTATCTCATAGAGCTTTTGTGACAGTTAAACAAATTAGTTCAAGTAAAGGCACTAAGAATAGTGCCTTTAGCAAATAATATAGTAAGTAATATTAGTGTTTATTGCTGTTGAGATCATTATTATTTCCCCCCACAATCCTGGCCCTGGGAAAGACACTGAAAGGAAGCCCAGTTTGTCTGATGTCTTCTCAGAGGCTGGAGGCAGATGAACATTGTGTGGGCAGCACACAGGTTACCCAAGTACCGAAAGAGGCACAAGAGAACACATATAGCAACCGTGCTCCCACTTTTACTGCTTGCTCCTCCTGGGGCCACTGTCCACTCTTAGCCTTAGATCTGAGCTCCTTCCTGGGAGCCTGGGGCCCTTCAACAGGGTTAGGAAAGCAGTACAGTAGCAGTCTGCAGCAACATCCTCTGCAGCTCTATACCAGAGGGAGCAGAACACCCAGCCTCCTGGGAACCATGAAGGCAAGAAGGGAAAAAGGGAGTGGCACTCACACACAGGTACAGGTCTCCCTGGGCTCCCACAAAGGCACAGGGTGCAGTCATCAACAAACAGAAGCTCACAAGTACAGCCCTGAGCCTTCCCACCCATTGCTGGTATATGTGCAGCTTGTGTGTGTGTGCGTGCATGTGTGTGTGTGTGTGCGCGCGCACGCGCATGCGCGTGCATATGTGGGTCATGCAAACTAACTTATTATTATCTTTCCAGAAGCTAAGAGCAGAAACAGTAGAACATTTTGGTCAAGAGCCCATGCTCTGGAACCAGACTGCCTAGGCTTAAATCCTAGCTCTACCTCGTACCAGCTGTGTGACCTTGGGCAAGTCGCTTAACCTCTTTGTGCCTCTGTTTCATTTTCAAAATGGAATAATAGCACCCAAACTCCCAGGGTTTCTGTGAGGATGAAAGGAGTAATTATATCTAAAGCGTACTTAGAAGAGTGCCAGCACCACCTAAGTACTAACTACTATTACTAAGCCTAATAAGCTCAGCAAGTCAGATCTTAGGACTGCCAGGCTCTTGCAGAGGCCCTAGCTCTCCTCTGGTTCTACATCTTACCCTGGACCAGTTCCCAAACTCCTCCCTGCTGAGAACTCATCTGACAATTAGTCCTCACCCCCAGAGGGCTCCAGGCAAAAATCCCAACCTCAGTCTATGTACCAGGACTGGGCTCTGTCAGTGTCCTGCCCTGACCTCACCAACTGTTTCCTGGGTTTTCCTCTGCTCACAGGCAATGGCCTCATCTCTCCTTTTTCCCGACCAGAAATCAGAAATAGCTCCAGTCAACCATTTCCCACAAAGAACCTGTGTTTTCCTCTGGGGAGAGACTACCATGGTTTTTCCACCAGAAGATGCACAGTGTATTTCTTTACTGGACAAGAATTGCTGGTTCCAGGGCATCTGGAATCCAAAAGAACATGTGAAACCCAAAGATTTAGGTTTAACTCTTTGGGCAAGTCACTTAAACTCTCTAGGTCCCTGAGTTTGCTCCTCTGAAAAACGGGGACAGCATTACCTAATCTCTGGTACAGAGGTAAGGAGATAAGATGATCAGGCAGTGTCCAGTGCAGTGTCTGACACACAGTAGGTGCTCATTGTGGCTGGAACATGGACTTTTAACCTCCTTTCCCATTATAGGCAAAATGTGAGAGAAGAGATCTGATTTCGAGATCTGCTGGCCTGGTCAAGCAGTTGTTATCTTTAGCAAAATGATGCATTCTATCGGGTGGTTTAGAAAAAAATTCACGATGCAACCTGGGTAGGTTTTATTAGCTGAGATTCAGAGCAGCCCTTGCTCTGGGTGCCAGGCTGCCTCCTGGACCCCTCCCTTCCCCTAGAATCTGGTTTACTTGGTCAAATCATCCACTGCCCCCAGAACTAGGCAGAAGGGCCAAGAGAGCCACTCGTGTTCTCCGGTCATGCATGCCAACATAGTCAATAGCTTTTGGAGCAGCTGCCCTATCGTGCGTGCCCATCTAAGCAGATGACACATATCCCCGTGGAAAGGCTGGGAATACAGGCTCACAGACCCGTGTGCCTATCACATGACAGCATCACTAGGCAGGAAAACCACACCCTGTGACTAACTCATCCTTCTCACTGGTCTGAAGCCTAGTGGTCACCATAGCAACAGGCTCTTGCTCCTGCCTGCTAGGCGGGGCTGATGCAATTCTCAGGCAGTGAGCAACTCCAACCTAGCTCACACAGCTCTGTTCTCACTCGGGGGTGGGTGAGTGGGGAGAACAAATGCAGAGGAAGGAGAGGGGCACAAGCCTTACAGAAATCTCTGCTCTTCCCTGAGTTCTGTTCTGAGGGCTCAATCCAAGGGTTGTGAGCCCTAAAGGAAGCAGTGATTCCCCTCCCATGTCCCTAACAAACATGGTGTTGCTGCAGTGGCTGCCGCTTCTGGAAGATTCATCTCCAAGGCCTTAGGAGATCTGAAGGACGGTGAGACAGACTGTACCATGGGCCTCTCCGCTACCTTTTCCACCTTCTGAGCCAGCACCCTACCAGCTGAGCACCCATGATTCCCTCAGCCCACAGGCAGCTCAGCAATTCAGAATTCAACAGGTGCAGCTTTACTGTTCTCTGCTAAGTACTGTCTCTGCCATAGTTGCAATTAAAGCACCCATAAATCTGGAACTCCTCTTCAAGCTAAAATGTCCCCAGGATACCACTGTACCCCATCCTCCCAGCTCTCTATCCTACTCCACAAGAGTCTCTGGCTGCCATGGAGAGTCTTATTCACTGGCTAGAGTCGATGTGAACAGCCCTACACTGAGGATATACTGGCCAAGAGCCACCCAACCTTCTAAAGCATCTAAGTCCCCCAACTTCACGGAACAAACAGAAAAAAGGGAGGTCAAGCCACCCACTCGCCGCCTCCTCCCCGCCAAACACACACTAAGGAAACAGGAACAGAAGTCATGTTAGAAAGAGAGCCTGACGATGCTAATGGCCCGCTGTAGTTCCCAGTGCCTACCCATGAATGCAGGGCTCTCCCTCCCAAGGCCGCTGTTCACCCGAAGATGCCTCTAGTGCCAGGAATGCTTCCCTCCTGCAGGCCTCACGCCCTTCTCCACCCTAACAGCCACTTCCCGCCTATGCTCCCTCCTACCTGGCCCACATCAAGGGCATCCACCCAATCAGGAGCTGGGCCTTGGCACAAACAGGTCCTGCTCTGGGACCTTGCACCCTGCTCTGGGAGGAGATGTGCAGGCGCGCGGGTAGAGGGAGGGAAAGCACGCCTCCACGGCACCCTCCCCTGCATGCCCTCAGGGCCCAGTCACATTGGGCCCTCCCAGTGGTCACCCTGACAGATGCAGGGAGTGATTATCTCCAAGTGCCACTGACTAGGGAGATGGCATTCAGTTGTGGGATGTCCCGATAACGTATCCTGTGGGAGCCTCCAGACTGCCGAGAGTAGGTGGGCAGAGAGGGTAAACTGTTAGAGTTTCCAGTGGCTTTCCAGATCTACAGGTCAATGGAATAGATTTGAGAGTCCAGAAATAAACACATCTATGTATGGCCAACTGGTTTTTAACAGAGTGCCAAGACCATTTTATAGTTTTTTCAACATATGGTACTGTGACAACTGGAT
This sequence comes from Pteropus alecto, assembly GCF_000325575.1. NCBI lineage: Eukaryota > Metazoa > Chordata > Mammalia > Chiroptera > Pteropodidae > Pteropus > Pteropus alecto. Next base: position 21,329,829 of record NW_006443570.1, on the reverse strand, counting down.
AGCCACCTACAAAAGAATGAAATTAAACCCTTACATCATACCATACACAAAAATTAACTCAAAATGGATTGAAGATCTAAATGTAAGAGCTAAAACTGTAAAACTCTTAGAAGAAAACATAAAAGTAAAACTCATCATGATCTTGGTTTTGGCTAAGAATTCTTAGACATGACACCAAAAGCACAAACAAAAGAAAACATAGATAATTATCAAAATTAAAAGTCAAACCCTTACATCATACCATACACAAAAATTAACTCAAAATGGATTGAAGATCTAAATGTAAGAGCTAAAACTGTAAAACTCTTAGAAGAAAACATAAAAGTAAAACTCATCATGATCTTGGTTTTGGCTAAGAATTCTTAGACATGACACCAAAAGCACAAACAAAAGAAAACACAGATAATTATCAAAATTAAAAGCCTTTGTGCTTCAAAGGACACCATCAAGAAAGGGGAAAGACAACCCACAGATCAGAAAATATTTGCAAATCATATATCTGATACGGGACTTCTAGCTAGACTACATAAAGAAATCTTACAACTCAACAATAAAGACACGTAACCCAACTAAAAAATAGACAAAGGATCTGAATAGACATTTCTCCAAGGAAGGTAAAAAGACAGATGCATCTACTATGTGCCAGGTTCTGTGCTAGGCAATAGGGACACAAATGGGAGGCAAAGTAGACTTAGCCTCTGCCCTCATGGCTGACATCCGGTGGACAGATAGTACACATTTACTATGTGTCCAGTACATGTAGTAACTCACTTAATCCTCACAATGAGGTACTCTGAGAGCCCCCATTTTACAGATGAAGAAACAGAGGCACAGAGAAGTTAAGTAACTAGCTCAAGATCACACAGCTAGTAAGTGGGAGGTCCGAGATTCACACCCAGGGCAGTTTTCTCCAGGGTCCATGTTCTGGACGATATGATATTGAATATTATCAGAAGTGATTCATTCTATTGGGAGTCAGATAGGGCTGCTTGAGGGAGGTGACGGCGAACTGGGTTTGAAGGTCTTCATCAGGCAAGCAAATAGGAAAGGAGATTTGGAGAAGCACAAAGGTAAGAAGCAACAGTTTGAGAAACACTGAGGGGGTCGATGGTACTGAAGCAGAAGGTATAAGTGCAAGGTGAGGGGTGGGGAGAGTGACATGGCTGGAGAAGGCTATGCCAGGTGGCAGGACTCCCTCTAGGAAGGCAATGGGAAGCCATGGAAGGATTTTAAGCAGGAGGGAGACCTGACATGATTTTGATGTGGGGATGCCCTAAGGTGGCTGGGTAGGGGTGCCAAGAGAAGACAGGTGGTCTGGTTGACCAACTGTGGAAGGCTGGGGAGAAATGGTGACTCAGGTGTGTGTGGTGGACAACAGTGCCAAGGAATATCCCACACCGTCCTCCTCTTCATTGTATCCACATCTATAACAAGAATGGGGTGGATAGGGTGGGCGTCTGCTGGCCATCAAGGGACAGAAGGAAAGACACTCATTTTAGATCATTGCTTGCCTTATGCCCCGATGACCCACAGGTTTGACTCCAATGTGATCCTCAATGAGGACAATGAGAGCTCTGTGGGGATCTGAATTAAGACACCTCATTCCACCAGCGTACCCTGGAGGGAAGGTGAGTATTCTGAAATGCTCACACTTTGTGAGGGGAAAGCCCCAGCCTCAGCTGCAGTAGGCTCATGAATGGAGCAGTTCCAAGAAATGAGCCTTTGCAGAAAGAGAACCTGGAGCCAGGTGGCTGCTCCATTCACATGGGGTATCAAAGTCCTGTTCAAGGGAGAAAATAAACCTTTTTTAATGCTTAAGAAAAAAAGAAAACCATCTCCTGAGTTTCCGGCTGGGTAACCAGTTAGAAATGAAGCCAGATGCTGTACTATAAAGCTTTATGTGCATTAACTTATTTAATCCTCTCAACAGCTGTATGGTGAGGTCTACTATTGGCCCCAATCTGTAGACGTAAGCAGAGGTGCAAGAAGGTTAACTAACTTGCTATGGCTAGTTAATGGTGGAGCTGGGATCTGAACACAGGTAGCCTAAGTCCAGAACCAGTTCTTTTATCCAACTCCAACCTCATTTTAACCTAATGTTTTGACCTTTTCCCAATATAAACATTGTGTCTAGAGACGCTAGCAAAGAATTAGATTTTAGACCCTGACACGCGGGAATAACAGCTCTCACTTACACAAAATTAACTCATTTATTTTCACGCCCCCTTTTTAGCCTAATGTTTTGACCTTTTCCCAATATAAACATTGTGTCTAGAGACGCTAGCAAAGAATTAGATTTTAGACCCTGACACGCGGTAATAACAGCTCTCACTTACACAAAATTAACTCATTTATTTTCACGCCCCCCCCATCAGGTAGGTATTAATAACCCCATTTTGCAGATGAAAAAACTCAGGCACAGAGAGGTCAGAGAGAAGTCTTGCTCAAGGTCACAGAGTTGCTACCTAGTCACACAAACATTACCCTCTTTCTTGCTACCTGACTACATGCAGCAACTACAAGGGCAAGGTCACAGCTAGAATATGCCCAGCAGGAGCAGGGAGAAGCCAACAGTCAGGACAGATGGAAGGATGAGAATAAGAAGGCACAGAAATCTCTTGCCAAAAGGTGTACAGGCAGACAGTCCTGGTGAGAGCAGCATGGCCATGCCCTGTGCCTGCCTGCTGGGCACAGAACCACTGGGCTGCTAAGCCGGACACATGAGGGGGCGCATTCAGCCACTGCAGGTTGTCCTGTTAGTGGATCGGGCAGTTTGGCCGGTCACCTTTGGAATGGATTGAAAAGGAGCATCTCATATACTAAGGATAGGTATTGTTTCATGAAGCTTCTTTAAAATATATACACACACATACACATACACATACATATACATGCTGTGTATTATGTTGTAAAATTGCTATGGATTTTGTCCAAAAATGTAGGAATACCATTGTTCCTACTAAATAAGCTGTAGTTTATTCCTTAATGGAATTCTATGCAGCTTTGACAATGAATAATCTAGAGCTATCGGCAAGAACAACTATGAAACTCAAAAACAATTTTAAGTAAAAAAAGGCAAGTCACAGAAAAATACTTACACTGATTCTATTTATATAAATTGTAAGCAAAACTACAGTTATATTATTTAGGAAACATACCTACGTCGTAAAGCTCTTAAAAAAAAGGAGAGAATGATTAACATAAAATTCTGTGTGGTGGTTACCCCTGACTGCAATGAGGGGGAGGGGCAGTGAGGGTAAGTGTGATGAGTTGAATTGCATCTCCCCCGCAAAAAGATATATTGGAGTCTTAACCTCTAGTACCTCAGAATGTGACTTATTTGGAAATATGGTCTTTATAGTGACGATCAAGTTAAAATGAGGTCATTAGGGTGGACCCTAATCCAAAATGACTAGTTTCTTTATGCAAAGTGGAAATTTGGACACACAGACACAGGAGGAGAATACCATGTGAAGATGAAGGCAAAGATTGAGGTGATGCACTTGCAAACCAAGGAATGCCAAAGATTGCCAATAAACCACCAGAATCTAGGAGAGAAGCCCGGAACAGATTCTCCCTCAGGGACTCAGAAGGAACCAAGCCTGCTGACACCTTGATCTTGGACTTCTGGTCTGCAGAACTGTGAGACAACATACCTCTTTTGTTTAAGACTCAGTCTGCAGTGCTTGTATTAGCAAACTAATACAGCGAGGCACACAGCAGCTTCTCAGGACTTGCAGTGGTCTCTATAAGCTTAATGAAGGACAAACAGATGTTTGTCTTGTAAGTCCAGACATTTTATATGCTCTTTCGTATATATATTTCACATATAAAATAGAAACACCATGTGGGGGTAGACCAACTATTACATTTTACACTTAAGGGCACTGAGGATGTGCCTAAGGTCACCCATTAGGGATGTGGCTGAGCTAAAACAAAATCCCAGGTCTCCTGCCTCCCAGCTCGGTGAAGGCCACCACTGTGGCCACAGCTCAGGGTCACGTAGGAAAGGCCAATTTCAGTTCAGAGTTCAGGGAACTTGGAACTCACAGTCCTCTGAGAAGCAGCAAAGACCCTTCACTCTTTTGTGCCATGGGTCATGGTAGTTTGCTGACGCCAATGGTCCCTTTTCTGAGGAATGTTTTGAAATGAATAAAATACATAGGATTACAAAGGAAATCAGTTATATTGAAAAGCTATTCTAGCTATGAGAACTCTGGTGAGTCCAGGAGAACTAACTGATCAGTGCCTGTACTCAATAAAAGTCAGCGATGGTAATTACTGTTAATACTACAAGTTATTTCCTTTATCTTGGGCCTGGGTCAGTGAAGCTGAGAGGGGAGACCCAGGGACCCATGCTTCAGAGCCTGGGGACCACTGCAGGGACTACTCAGCTAAGGGATGCAGGCCCCTGTAAGTGAGGCTGCCACTAGGGAGCGGGGTGCAGTCCTGAGAGAACAGGTCCCTTAGGGCTGAGAGGAGAGAGACTCACAGCAGGCCTTGCATGGAGACAGGGAGGTGAGCCCCAGAGAAAAGCACAAACACAGCCAGAAACAACGGGAGCCTTTTTGGGCCCAGTGCTCTCCACACATCACATAACTGAACTTATTCAAATGTCAGCTTTGCAAGTGCACAATACGTATGAATTATGCCAGGAATTTACAGATAAGGAAACCTACTAGGTTCAAAGACCTAATGACTTCATAGAATCAATATTCACATCCAGCTCTCTCTGGCTCTAAGGAGAACCTGTAATGCAGACTAATAACCCCACATTCATTTGCTCATTCATTCATTCATTCATTCACTCACTCAACAAATTTTCATTTACACAGAAATTTCCCAAGGTGGGGCACTTATCCAGTGAAGACACTGTCACTTGATTGAGCTGTTATTCTTTACCCTTTCGGCCTCCAGGAAGTACTGCTGACAAGTGCCTTGGACGAGAGAAGTGGGCAGATGGCAGCCAGGCCTCACTGCCTTCTAGAGAACAATGTAGACCTCCTTGCCCAGGTACACCACCCCTTCCCAGGTACACAAAGACTGGGGCCCTCAGACCTTGCATCCTCTTCAGCACCCATCCTGGGCTTTTCAGAAAGCCGCACTCACCCAGAAGTCAAATCTTTACAACTGGGCTGAAGATACCTGTTAGGTTCTCTCACCACCCCCCACATGAGACCAGAATCCATTCTCCTCTGAACCCTGAACCAGCCCAGTAAGTGCATCTCCACTGCAGAAAGGCTCATTAAGTGACTTACCTGATGTCACACAAACATTAAGCCGGGGCTCTGGGATTCAAACTCAGGCTTTTGCAATTCTGCAATTTTTTTCCTTTACCCACATAGTCTTTGGAGATTTGAGGCTCCCCAGAAGTGAGAATGTGTAGGCTCATTCTGTGGTGGGTACCCAGCAAGTGTTTGTCAATAACGATTATCCTTTACTCTGGTATAAAACAGTATGATAAACACACATCTTCACCATTCATTATCTTAGCTGATTTTTACAACAACCCCAGGACATATATGGGGCAGTTATTTATAACCCTCGCTTTGCAGATAGAGAGTCAGCTAGAATGATTTTACCTGGGCACAGGCTAGTTTCCTGGAATATGTCCTCCAGATCTATTCTCCTTGCTTCTCCGCCCTGCCTTCTACCTCAGCAGAGATCAGAGGAAGGGAGATGTGTCCAGCTGGGGTATTTCTCTCCAGCTCCTCACTGTGGGCCATCTAAGGTTGCAGCTCTTGCCAGGAAGCCTCTCGCACGGCTGCTGTGTCTCCAGGTGTGGGTATCAGCCCTGCCCCTCACCCTGACCACATTTTGGTCATAGTCCGTTTATAAGCTCTCCCTAAACTCCAGCATGTGTGCCATCTGTTTCCTGCCGGACCTTGATGGATGTGGCAGTAAGTAACCAGGTTGGGGACTCTAGTTTCCTGATGGATGAACCTCTGTGAACCTGCCAACGAGCACTTACAGAGTAGTCCCTTGGGGACTTGTGAGGAGGGGACAGAGAGAAAAGGAAGATGGCAGAGAGCTGGAAGGAGCTGGTAGCAGAAATAGCAGACAAAGCTCTCAGTCTCAGGTTTCTCTTTGAATTAACGAGTTAACCTTCGGAAAATGGGGAAAGACCACAACACTGAGAAGCGGACCTAGGGGAGGCCTGTGGTGGGATAAGAAGGGGGAAGATTTCCATCTGGGCTTTGGGCCAAGCAGAGCCACTAGTGCTGCCTACATGAGGGTTCTAGAAACTGATCTCTAGTCACAAACTGGGACAGGGCTGGGGCAGTCCCTTGTAACAATGGGGACTTCCAGAATGTGTTCTTGGAATGTGAGGATGGGCGGCATGTAATGGCCTTGAGAGAGGGGAAGCTGTAGGCACCTGATCTTCACCCTGTCTGAAAGAGCCAGCTGGAGAAGGGGAGATGCCACCTGTTGCTTTACAGACCCTCTTTCCCATTCATCCCGCTTGGCACAAGCACCCAGGGTGGGTCCTGGGATATGGTGCTGTTCAAGGTCAAGCTCTGGCCTCTAGCTTCACCTCTGCCAAGAGCACACTGTTGGACTGCACGGCCAGATGCTGGGAGACAGAGAACAAAGAGGAAGGCTCTTCTCAGAGGGTGGGACAAGGGCACATTGATTTCTTTCCCTTCTACTTTTAGGTATTTTTCTCATCTTTAATAAGTACATGCTTTTATAAAGGAAAAAATAATCTATCCTGGAGAATCATGAAGAAAAAGAAGGAAGAGAATCATGGAGAAGGAAGATATTACATCATAGCACAATTAATTAGGTGTAAACTAATATATCTGAAGAGGACCTGGAATAATTGGGATTTGCAGGCATGGACCTTAGACAAGCCTGGGGCCTGGGCCTGTTAGGGACACTCACTTTATACAGCCTCTGAACAAATAATCAGGGATGTGTTGGGGTTTCTTGTGCCTAGTGACAGGCTGTTACATGGCCAGTGTCTCCACGACATTCAGGGGTGGTGGGCAGGAAGACATAAACCCTAGCGTGAGCTCCTTATGCTTGGCTGAACCCTCTTCTCCGGGGAACCCAGGAAGTCACACCTCCCTCTGCTAGCATGCTGCGTTGTCACCTGCTTTGTGAAACCATCTCTGTAGGTTTCCATGTCCTCGACCTTAAAGAAACTTTATATTTTTAACTGTGGCAGTTGGTAGGTAAGATGCAGCATAGTTTAAGAGCAGGAACACAGAGGGCAGACTGCTTGGGTTCAACATCCCAGCTCATAACTTACTAGCTATGTGTCCTTGAGCAAGCTGCTTACCTAAAAAACTTTGGCAATCCTATCGGTGAGGTTAGTAAGGTTATTCTCATTTTATGGGTAGGGAAGATGAAGCTCTGAGAGGCTATGTGTCCCGAGGTTACTGTCCCAGCAAGTATTCAAAGGCTACGCTCCCTGTCAGCAGCACACTCTCCCCTCCAGCTGCCCTCCTCTCCCCAGAAGAGGGAACAGGCCTAGAGCTAGAGAAACTGAGACTTCGATTACCTACCTGCAATCAGAGCATGCTCCTCAGCCCCTGGACAGGAGCCTACATGCAAGAAGAGCCATTTTTCCCAAACAGGAGCTATTTCTACCCAAAACAGTGAATCAAGGAGCCTGTCTGCAGGAGAGGGAGGGCAGGTGGCCAGGAGGTAGGGCTTCAGTCAGCCAGGGTGGCACCCACAGCCCTTCCGGGAGCTATCCCTGCCTGGGGCTAGAACCTGGAGGCAAGAAGCCCAGGAGAAAACTCAGGAAGCACCAAAGGAAACCTCTCCGGAAGTCCTGAAATATTTCCACAGCCAGGAGAGAAAACTTTAAAGTGAAAGCAGCTCTACGAGTACTGACAGGGGGGCCAAGGGAGGGGCCTCTCAGAGTCCAAGCCATGATTACAGTACACCAGGAGCCCTGGCCCAGGTCACAAGGCCCCCTCCTCAAAGATCACACAGATGGCCTTGGGCTTCCCAGGGCTCTACAGAGTTCCCCCACGCACCTTCCCCAGGAGAGGCCCCCACCTCTGCTCTCCCGGACTCCAAGTGGGGGTTTCACTTCAGTCATTCTCAGCTCTATTTTTACTCAAAGGTGGCAAGAAACAATGAGCGTTTAAAGCAGGACAATTCAGTCACCTGATTCCATGTCTCTGCAAGTCCAGGGACCACAGCTGACCTTTGCTGAGAGCAGGGACAGGGAATGGTTCCAGGAACCTCTTGAGGGCTTCTCTACAGGGCCAGGAGTCTGGGTCTAGAGCCCATTCCCCGGTCTGTGCCTTCTCAAGGAGGTGACATTCACCCTCATCCTCACCTGACCAAGAAAGGCCAAAGGGTGGTCTTCCAGACCAAGACACAGCATGTACAAAAAGCACCCAACTATAACGGGCATGGTGTGTCTGGGGAGCTGTGGAGATTTCAGTGTGGCTGGAGGGTCGGGAGTGTGGTCGGGAGCACCAGAAAGTGACACTGGAGACGGGTTGGAGTCAGTGTCTGAAAAAGCTCCCATGTTGTGCCAAGGACTTCAGATTTTATCCTATGGGAAGGAGGGAGGTAGAAAGGTGTTAGACTAGCAAGTAGCTGAATCGGACCCTCCACGAGGGCTTGGAGGAGTCTAGATGTTTCCTACCCATCCTGGGCATCACCTCAGGGCTCATTAGAAATGCCAAATCGGAGGCCCTGCCCCAATCTGCTGGACCAGAATCTGCATTTTTACAAGATGCTCTGGTCTAAGTGAGTCCGAGTTATGGCTGGGACAGAGAGAGGATCCCTGATTTGATCTCTCCCATGTCCTTTTCTGAATGCCCTTCCTCCCTCCACATACCCAGCTCTACCTCCCCCTCTGCCCCTTGATTCTCTTAGGTGGCCCTTGTGCTAGAACAACGGACCTCAGCCCCTCCGAACATTCCCTTCCTTCATACCCCCTCAACCCATCACAGAGCATTTCCAAGCTCCCACACACTCAGGGCACATTGGGTGTTGTAGGAAAGAAAGCAGCACGCGTGTTCCCTGAATGGGACTGGACATGCAGAGGAGCTTTTCAAACATACAGATGCCCAGGCCCCACTCCCAGGTTCTCATTGAGAGGGTCTGGTGTGTCCTCTGCATGAACCTCTGGTGAAGAACACAGGCTGGGCATCCACACAGATATGGATTAAGAGCCCAGCTCAGCCCTTTAGAGTCTGTGTGATCTTAGGAAAGCTGTTTAATCACTCTAGAACCTTGCGGGGGAAAGTTTCCTCATCCATAAAGCTAGATAAAAAAAGTTGGGACCTTCCAGAGAGGCTGAAGATTAAATGGGACACATTGTTTGTAAAGTGTTTAAGGACAGTGTCTGGCACCCTATAAATGGCAGCCTTTGTTACTCTTCATGCCTCTAAGGAGTTTAAAGTCTAGCAGAGAAGAAAAGATAACAGGCTCGAAACACTATATAGGTAAACATTATAAAACGATAGCTAAGAAAATGCTCCATGATGTGTTCAGAATTCTGCATAGGGAATATCACTGAGGCAAGTGCTATAATCAGGCATGGGGGGCTCCCTGGAGGTGGTGGTAGCTGAGTCAAGGCTTGAAGCTGGGTGGGAGTTCACCAGAGCATAGAGGTTGGCTGTGTGATGGTGAGAGCCCTCACTGACTGGTGGAGAGGTATGCTGGGACGCTGGAAAATTCAAATGGATAGTGTGGGGATTCCTCCGGCATGGGGGATTTTGAATGTGGTGGGAAAGAAAATGCCCCACTAAAGGTTTCTGGGCAAAGGAGAGGTGGATAAAAGTGAGTATAGTGTAGTCACAGCCAGTTGGAAAGGGGGTGGTGTCCCAGGTCAGCAAGGGGCTCGAGGTTGCTCAGGTGTCACTGCAAGGGCCTGGCTGTGGTGGCAGCTGACCAACCACCACATGGCTCCCAGGCTAAAAACAACTCTTCTGACATCAAATTTGAGTCCCATCCTTCCTTTCCAGGGAGCAGGAGACATAACCAGCTCTTGCTTTTGGCCTCTAAAGGTTCTATACCCAAAGACAGCACACGGTGCCCGCTGAACCATCGGTGAGCATCATCCAGGCCCAAGGGAGAAACATTTGGTCAGCAGCTGCCATGGGCCTGCAAAATGTTTGCGCACCTAAATCAAGGGAAAACGGTGCTTCTACACGACTGGGTGGCACACCAGCTGGTCTCTCATTAACCCTCTCAACGATGCACTAAAAAATTAACAACCAAAGCTTTCTGCTTTCTGCTCCATTAACACCGAAGTTGGCCCTTCAGGGGGGAAGGGGGTGGGGAGGACATGAGTTTTGTCTAGACAGAGGCACTCATAAAGGCCTGCCTGAGCATCTGCATCCCAGGAAGGGGGTGGGCAGAGGAGACTTGGTATGTCCCAGGGATGGTAGGTGCCCCTCTAAGGCAAAAGTTCCCAGCAGAGGCTGATCACAATGGCTACCCTCTTCGCATCCTTAAAATGAAGGTAACATCCTTTCACAGGTCTACTGTGAGGATTAAATGAGATCATGAATGTGAGAACACTACCTCAAGTTTAGTACCCATTAGGTCCAATCAATTGCTTCATTATTTTTATTTCTATTGAGAAACAGGCTCAAAAGAGAGACGTGTCATGGGTTACGTTTATCTGGCCAGAACCCAGAGTTACAGAAGGGTCTGACTTGGTCCGGCGTCTGCAATCAATCCTCTAGGAGTTGGAATAAAGGACGATGGAGACCTGCCATGCAAATCGTGGTCCCTAGCAGCATTGGCATCACCTGGGATTTTGCTGGAATGCAGAACCTCGAGCCTCATCTGAAACCTACTGAATAAGGATTTGCATTTTAATAAGATCCCCAGGTGATTCAGATGCACAACAGAGTTTGAGATGCTGTTCTAGTATTTTTGGTCCTAGAAGAAAACCATCTACCCGCTCCTCTTCCACCAGGCGAAACATGGGTAGATAGGACTCTGGGTAGATTGGGACCCCAACGCAGAAGAGTCCTGTGATTAGCATCTGCTTGCTTGCCACGCAGCATTTAAGCACATTCAATTACATGTTGAGAAAATTATTCCCTTCTTGATTCCTTTCAATCTTTCTTGTTATTGAAAAAGAAAGACTGTTTGGTACCAGTACGTCTTTAACATCTCTCTATCCTCTATCCTGTTTACTTCTCTTTAAACAAAGACACAGGAGGCTCAGACCTAGATGCTTATAAGGGCAACAGTGAATCACTAGAATTAATAACATTGTTTAGTTTTTAGTACAGTTATTTGTAAGGTAACTTTTGATTTATTATAAGTGGTACAGATTTCCATTTGTTTCTTTGCTAAGTAAGTAATATTTTAAACAATGAATCAAATTGAAGAAAAACATTAAGTCCATAATAACAGAAGTGTATGAATCTGGCAAAAACCACAACAGTGGTATATATAGCACTGTAGTTTGGTAAATTATTATTCCGTCTAGTTTATAAGAGCCCTCTGTGATAATTTCATCTGCTGTTTTTCATATTGCAGGTCATGAAATCAATGTAGTAGCTCATGACCTGCACTTTTGGGTTTATTTTTGATGGAGTGGAATGGAATAGAATAGAAGGGCATAAAAATATGAGTGCACTGCAAATACGATAGAAAGGGTAGTATTGTCCCACAAAACTTTTATTTCAGTTTTTGTGTGTACTGGCATATGATGTAAAGTGTATGTATAGTCGGCCCTCTCTACCCACCGATTCAGCACATGCAGATTCAACCACCCATGGATTGAAAATATTTGAAAAAGAATGCTGTTCTTAACGTGTACTATGTCGTTAGGCCTACAATGGCTGCATCTGTACTGAACATGTACAGACTTTTTGTTCTTTTTACTATTTCCTGAACAACATAGTATAACAACTATTTACAAAGTATTTACATTGCATTAGGTATCATAAGTAATCTAGAGATAATTCAAAAGTATTTGGGAGGATATGTGTAGGTTATATGCAATGTTACACTATTTTATATAAGGGACTTGAGCGTCCTTGGATGTTGGACACTGATGAATTATGTTTGAGTTGTAGTCTAAAGAGTTAGCAAGTCACTCATCTAGTCAGTGCCCTACCCCTTTGGTAGGTGACCCACCTCTGCTAACTTCATTCCAAAGGCGAGGAGTTGACTCCTTTGGCCAGGCCACCCATGCACAAATTGTCCCTTACTGCTACACACTGGAGATCTCCACTCTCTGGCTCCTTTCCCTTGACACAGAACTGACAACAGTAGCTACTGCCACACGTTATTAACTGGGTACTCCACAGCCCAGCTAAAGTGAGGAAGAGCTTAGGCAGCTTACACGGAGGCACTGTTTCAACCTGCACATAAAGAATTGTGGAGAAGCACTAGAGTGAAAACATGTCCTTTTTGGAGGAACAGGATCCCCATCACCAGGATCTGTTCTCTTGCACCTCCCAATTCTCTCGGACTTGGCAGCCCTGTTTCATCAGACTTCCCTGAGAGATGTCTCTTCCCTTGAAAGGCAGTGATGAGGAGAGAGAAGGAGGCTGGGGGAAGAGCAGGAAGAGCAGGAGAAAGCTCTGTGGTGCAGAGAGCACTACAGGGTAGCAACTGGAGGATGGATCTTTGTCAAGGCTGAGCCTCTGGTCTGGCCGCTTCCTGGAACCAAAGGAGGGCAGGGGCAAGGCAGAGCAGCAAGAGGGAGAAGGCTAGGGCAGCAGACTCAAGGTGGTGAGAAGAAGGAGTCAGGAGCAACTAAGGCCTTAGGGGCAACTGAATTCCACATTCTGCCCCGCTGCAAGCATATGACCAAGTGACGGGGAGGGTTCATAGGTCCCTACACCCAACCAAGCAGGTATTCCTAAAAATGCCCACAGACTCAGTGAAAGAAGTAAGCTGCCTGTGAAATTTTGAGCAGCAAAGGGAAAAGAAGAGAATAGAATCGTGGAGCACCCCCTCCCTCTACCCCACTTTTACCTTCCTGCTTTGGCTGTCATCTCAGGGCAGGCTTTCATGCTCTTTTTCATATCCAAAAAACTTACCACACACAAACCCTTTGTGCAACAAGCTCTCTAACAGTGTTCCAGCTTTTCTGACTCATGCCAAAGAGGGGTCTGCTAAGGTGTAAGCCTCCCAGCACAGGCTTCCCCAAGAGGACTGACCTCAGCAGGGACTCTGGGCGGCGAGGAGGATGGGGGAGAGAGGCGGGGATGCTTAGTGGGTGTGGGGAGTGGGGCAGGAGGGTTTGCTCTGAGCTACCCCGTCATTAACATGCTGCGTGTGGGTGAGTTCAAATGCAGAAGCTGGATCTAGAGCCCAGCTGGCCCTGGGCCTCAGCAAAGGACCTTGGTGTGCAGTGGCCTGATTTAGGGCCCAGGGCTCTCTTTGTTTTCCTTTGGAAACTGTGGAGGTGAAATCTAAAGGGCCTAAAAGCAGGGCCAGCACATGCAGGCTCTGCCAAGTCCCCTCTTCCTGCAGTCCCCACTCCCTTGCCCCTGGCCCTGCTCTGCTCTGAAAACTGGGCACCAGTTGAACCCCATCCCTATCCACAATGTCTGTTTTCCCTTCCCTTCCTCTCCTCGCCCCGCCCCCTGGCAAATAATCAGTGCTTCTTGCCAATAATCCTAGGAAGAAGGTAACGTGGGGATATGGGCTCCAAGTGCCCATGGGGAGATCTCCTTGGAATCATCCCTTAGGAAGAGGCAGCCCAGTTGGTGAGCATTTACAGGGCTGAGAGCTGCCCAAATGCCATGGGAGGAACCAAGACAGTCTTCATAGTTGTCATTCTCACTAGAGAGGTGAACATATCGATCAACCTCTGTGAAATACCAGCTGTCAAGGGGACTTTACTGGCACTGCTGTGAAAGGCAAGGGACTGTGGGAGAAAGAGCACAGTTTAGAATCGGGCCACACTTATGTTCAATTCCTGGCTTGTACTCTAGAGCTCTAGGACTTTGAATTAATTGCTTAACTTCCATGAACCCCAGTTTCCTCCCTATAAAATAGAGATAATAATTGCTGCTTCATAAAATAAGGGCTGTTGAAGATTGGTGATCACACATGGGAAACATATAGGACACTGTCAACACATAGTAGGTATTCAATGAATACTGGCTATAATGGTATTGTTGGAAGTTGAATGGGTTAGATAGAGAGTTGGAGCGATCTGAGATCTTATTCAGCTCAAACTGGGAGACCTTCTGCAACAACTTAACCTCTCAGAACTTCAGTTTCCTCATCGTAAAACAGGGGCATAACAGGTATCTTGTTGGGTTGTTTGGATAATGTAAGGAAAGTACCTAGCATAGCATCTGGTGCATAGTAGGGCTGGTTAAATATTATGTTTTCTTCCATTCTTCCTAGGCCAAATGGAAGGATCTAATTTCTATGAACCTAGCTGGACCTATGAACTTTCTTCTCATTGGACCAAGTGGTTGCGAGACCCAAGGATGAGGCCTCTACGTCTCTTTTCAGAACCCAGACACATTTCCCAAAGAGGTCTCCATTGCACAACTCCAGGGGGCACCAACACATAAAATGCAGTACTACCCTGACCCCAAAACCTTCGGGAAAGGGTTTTTCTCCTAAAACTTCACCTTAAAGGGATAAACTCATTTAAAAAGATGGCCCCAGGCTGGTTAGGCTGAAGGTAACCCTGTGACCACAAGTGAGAAAATCAGTTGCTACTGTGGGGAGTAGATGTCCCCCGGCTAGGGAAATAACTGGGCTTAGTAACACAACATCTTTGAACTCTGTAATCTTGATCCATTAAATACTTGCTGCTGGCCAGGAGGCAATGTCCTGAAGGAAGGGGTTAGCCTAACCCACTAACAGGATTGGCCCCTCTGTCCCATGAAGGTAATTATGGCCACATCCCTTCCCAATGGCCCTGAGTACACCCGCAGATCCCTAGTCAATACAGGGCTTTTCTAGGCAGCACCAGCTCCACCAACACATCAGGAAGGCCAAAGGCCACGTCGCCCAGATTGACAAGTACTCTGAGCTTCACCCATCAGCACTGGTTCACCTGAGACCTCCCAGCCACTCAACTCCTTCTGGAGACCTCGCTCACCTTAGGCAAAATGCCTGACTACATTTGCCATGTCTACCTGTGCTCTAGAGCAGGGGTCCCCAACCCCCGGGCTGTGAACCAGTACTGGCCCATGGCCTATTAGGATCCAGGCCACACAGCAGGAGGTAAGCAGCAGGCAAGCAAGCAAATCTTCATCTGTTATTTGTAGCCGCTCCCCAGAGCTAGCGTCACTGTCTCAGCTCTACCTCAGATCATCGCATTAGATTCTCATAGGAGCACCGGTCCCTGGTGCCAAAAAGCTTGGGGACTGCTGCTCTAAAGTGTCATGAAGGCAACAGGGGTGAGGCTTGAGAAAGGGGAATAATACCTAACCAATTAGGTCTCCACGGGACCCACCACATCTGACCCCATCTCCTGAAGAGCACGCTGACCCTGCCAGTTTCCATTTGGTCAGTCAGTCATATTCATCTTCTGTTCTGATGTGTGATGGAAAAGGAAGGGCAGGAAGAGAAGACAGGAATAAAGTATAAGATGCTGCAAACTGAGGGAGAGGCCCAAATCAGGTCTGAATCTGGGGACAGAGAACTGGATGTCCCATCAGCAGTTAGATATGGTACCACTTAGCCCCACTTCAAAGGACTCTTCACCAGTGCATTGGGAAGGGACTCGGACCAGGAATCCATCCCCAACCCCCATACGGGGATGCATCCTATAGTCTGCCTGTTGTCCCGATTTCTTTCTCATTCTCCATTCAGAGTGTGGACAAGTTCTCCCCAAGCTTCAGGGACAAGCAGAACACTCCCACTGCCAGTCTGGTGCATCCATGGCTCCAACTGACCCTATCTTACCCAAAGAACTGCAAGCTAAGGCAGACCAAGGCCACAAGTCAATATCAACCTCTCCCAAGCCACCCTGGAGCTAAGTAAGCCTGCAGGCTTTTCCCACAGGCAACAGTGGAAACTGCCGAGATCCTGTACTTGTACAATGTAGGGATACTCCAAGCCCCACGGGTCACCTCAGCCTACTACACCAGGGGCTCGACAGAGGCAAGTGGCATGGAGCTGACGTAAAGTTGTTCTGAAGCTGCCTTGTTCCTGGTTTGCCCCCAAAGAACTCAAGCTGAGCCAAACAGCCACAGCACCAACACTGACAGTGCAGTCTTCCTATCACACAATCACAAGCCCGAACAACGTGTGGGATTCCCTTGGGGGTCCCTGACTCCACTCCACTACAAACGGGTACAATTACCAAATCCACACAGCTGGAAACTTGTGAATGAGCCAGCTACTGGGTTTCTGGGATTTCTAGTAGAATAAGGAGTTAAAGGAGCAAAGAACCCAGAAGCTTTCATTTCCCTCTTATACTCACTCAAAAATTACCAAGAGCTTATTACGTATGAGGCACTGGGCTAGGCACCATCTAAGAAAGTGGTCTAATACTCTGCTGCAGCCAGTTCTCTTGTTCCCTTCCCACTCCCTTCCAAACTCCTCTGCAAGCCTTACAAAGATCCCTTTCACGGATGGGGACCGTGATGAGCTGGACAGCTGAGCAGTTCAATAGCATCCCTCATCTTCAAAGCACTTGATATAAACATTAACTTATCCACATGCACCCACGAAAAACAACAGTTTTGCTTTATAGAAGAGGTGCACAAGGAGAATGCACCAGAATCACACAGGAAACAGCACACACATCAGAGAAAGCCCAAGTCTTTCATCCTACCAACAAAAGTAAGCCAAAATGGGTTTTTCTCATTATTTTCCCATCTTCTACCCACCTAACAGTATTCTCTAGCTAATTCTTCACAAATGTTCCTGTTATTTCTTCCTCTTTCCAAAGAACAACAACAGCAATCACAAAAACAATGACAAATTATGTTTCTCTTAATAGATGACTTCATTCTTCTGTCAGCCTCTAAGACTCCAGCAGCCATGACAATTATGGGCTGGTGTTATGACTGGGGTGATTCAGAGGATAAGGAAACATCTATCTACAGGTGTTCACTAGCACTTCAGGGCTGGTTTGAGTAAGAGAGCAGCTCTGATCAAACCCATACAGTCTGCCATGCCAGTGGCTACTACAGGAATAAGGTAGGAAACTGAGGCAGGTTCATGATCATCTGGGGATGAGTTGGTGTCTCCACAATCTCAAATGCTTTCATGGCCCTTGGACAGGGCGCTGAGTCTTTAAAGGGCATGAAAATATCATGAGAGACTGAAATAGCCCTTGGGAATGTTGCTCGGGGTAAGAGAAGTGAGCTTCAAAAGGCAGGTTCTAAAAACAAATGATCATTCTCTGCCTTCTGTGAGGTCCAAGGTTTTTGCTTGGCTCAATAGGGTAGGTATGTTTGAGGTAAGAGCTGAATGGTTTGGGACAAAAAAAGATGCTACAATGGCAAAGGAAAAGCCCTTAAATGTAGCCCTCAGCTCTCTTTTAAATAAATTCTGAACATATAACTAAAGGCTTTCCATTTGAAGAGGTATCAAATTATTAGCCTACCTGGGACACATACACCTCTCAGTTTGGATCTGTATGGAGGGCAGTCTCCACTCAGAGGGACAGAGGAAGTTTCAGAGCACCCTCCCTCTTCATTTTGAGGTAATTCCACAAAATTTCATTTAATCTAACCTAATCCCTTGGTATAGAAGAAAACCAAGATAAAGTGATAACTGTTTATTGGAATGGGTGATAAATGATACAGAGAAGATAAAATTAAGAAAGACACAGCCCTACAGAATCACACCAGCTCCAGGGAAAGAATCTAGGCAAGCCACTGAGGGATAAAGCTGTCAGTATTACATTAATGTAAGAAAATGAGCGATACAGAGACAAGAAGTGGGATGGCTGAGACCCTCACCTGCCACTCCAGCTTATCAGGTGCAAAGACCCAGCTCCAACCAGTCCCAGGTCACTCTGGCAGCTGGGAGCCAACCCATCTCCTTGAGTCAGACAAATAACCATCACCACCACCCTCAGGACGTGTACCACAGAGGAGAGAGGGGGTCTACTGCCCACCCCTTATCAAATGACCATCAACCTACAATGGAAGTGGACACACTCCTCCGGGCACAGGTGCTGAAGCCAGAAAGAATGAGCTGACAACTCCAAAAGCAAGAAGTATGTGAGGGAGAGGGGCTGGTTGGCAGTTGGGTACCTCAGGAATTGAAAATCACTGGCCTCAGTGAGCTCAGACAGAGCTTCAACCACCCCTGCCTAGGCTCTAGGACCAGGCTCCAGTTCCTACAAAAGACAGGGACAGGCTGGGGTCAGAGACATTGAGGCCACTTGCCCTGCTGGACCATTTCAGAGAGAACTTTATAACAGAGGACCAAAGAGACAGATGCCCCCCATTTCATGACGTTTCAAGGCCTTGAATAAGCTCAGACATATCTAGGTAAAATTCAGTGTCTTCCTAGGGTATGATCTGAATTCCAGCTTTGTCACTTATCAGTTATGTGACCTTGTGTAATGATTTGAGCTCACTGAGCTTCTCTTTCTGTACTTATCTTGCCAAGTTGTAAGGTTTGGAGAGAATGGATAGAAAGTGCCTAGCATAGTGCCTGGCATATAGCAGGTCCTCAGGAGATGCTATTTATCACCATTAGATGCTATTTTCATGTGCTTAGGAGGAGCCTCTATCACTGGGTCACTCAAATCTCTAAGAAGTACACTGGCCACCCAGTGCCCTGGGTACATCCCCTTTATAATTCCTGACAGATTTGGCTTTTGTGGTGAATTGCCACCCCAGGACAATGAGTCTTGTAAAGCAAAGAGCTTCCCAAGAGGCAGAGGAACTTCCTCTGGGAGCCACAAAACCCTGCTGCCAGGCAAATGACAGCCCGGGTATTTGTTTTAATTTAGGCTCTTGTCAAGAGGAAACTTCATGGCTAACAGCCCAAACATGACTGCACACTACCTCCCCCGGAAGCCTCACTCTACAGCTCTCA
>NW_006443570.1:21305419-21309062 GCF_000325575.1 Pteropus alecto | reverse complement strand
TGTGGATGAGTTGGTGTCTCCACAATCTCAAATGCTTTCATGGCCCTTGGACAGGGCGCTGAGTCTTTAAAGGGCATGAAAATATCATGAGAGACTGAAATAGCCCTTGGGAATGTTGCTCGGGGTAAGAGAAGTGAGCTTCAAAAGGCAGGTTCTAAAAACAAATGATCATTCTCTGCCTTCTGTGAGGTCCAAGGTTTTTGCTTGGCTCAATAGGGTAGGTATGTTTGAGGTAAGAGCTGAATGGTTTGGGACAAAAAAAGATGCTACAATGGCAAAGGAAAAGCCCTTAAATGTAGCCCTCAGCTCTCTTTTAAATAAATTCTGAACATATAACTAAAGGCTTTCCATTTGAAGAGGTATCAAATTATTAGCCTACCTGGGACACATACACCTCTCAGTTTGGATCTGTATGGAGGGCAGTCTCCACTCAGAGGGACAGAGGAAGTTTCAGAGCACCCTCCCTCTTCATTTTGAGGTAATTCCACAAAATTTCATTTAATCTAACCTAATCCCTTGGTATAGAAGAAAACCAAGATAAAGTGATAACTGTTTATTGGAATGGGTGATAAATGATACAGAGAAGATAAAATTAAGAAAGACACAGCCCTACAGAATCACACCAGCTCCAGGGAAAGAATCTAGGCAAGCCACTGAGGGATAAAGCTGTCAGTATTACATTAATGTAAGAAAATGAGCGATACAGAGACAAGAAGTGGGATGGCTGAGACCCTCACCTGCCACTCCAGCTTATCAGGTGCAAAGACCCAGCTCCAACCAGTCCCAGGTCACTCTGGCAGCTGGGAGCCAACCCATCTCCTTGAGTCAGACAAATAACCATCACCACCACCCTCAGGACGTGTACCACAGAGGAGAGAGGGGGTCTACTGCCCACCCCTTATCAAATGACCATCAACCTACAATGGAAGTGGACACACTCCTCCGGGCACAGGTGCTGAAGCCAGAAAGAATGAGCTGACAACTCCAAAAGCAAGAAGTATGTGAGGGAGAGGGGCTGGTTGGCAGTTGGGTACCTCAGGAATTGAAAATCACTGGCCTCAGTGAGCTCAGACAGAGCTTCAACCACCCCTGCCTAGGCTCTAGGACCAGGCTCCAGTTCCTACAAAAGACAGGGACAGGCTGGGGTCAGAGACATTGAGGCCACTTGCCCTGCTGGACCATTTCAGAGAGAACTTTATAACAGAGGACCAAAGAGACAGATGCCCCCCATTTCATGACGTTTCAAGGCCTTGAATAAGCTCAGACATATCTAGGTAAAATTCAGTGTCTTCCTAGGGTATGATCTGAATTCCAGCTTTGTCACTTATCAGTTATGTGACCTTGAGTAATGATTTGAGCTCACTGAGCTTCTCTTTCTGTAAAATGGAGATAAGGCTACTTATCTTGCCAAGTTGTAAGGTTTGGAGAGAATGGATAGAAAGTGCCTAGCATAGTGCCTGGCATATAGCAGGTCCTCAGGAGATGCTATTTATCACCATTAGATGCTATTTTCATGTGCTTAGGAGGAGCCTCTATCACTGGGTCACTCAAATCTCTAAGAAGTACACTGGCCACCCAGTGCCCTGGGTACATCCCCTTTATAATTCCTGACAGATTTGGCTTTTGTGGTGAATTGCCACCCCAGGACAATGAGTCTTGTAAAGCAAAGAGCTTCCCAAGAGGCAGAGGAACTTCCTCTGGGAGCCACAAAACCCTGCTGCCAGGCAAATGACAGCCCGGGTATTTGTTTTAATTTAGGCTCTTGTCAAGAGGAAACTTCATGGCTAACAGCCCAAACATGACTGCACACTACCTCCCCAGGAAGCCTCACTCTACAGCTCTCAAATAAGCTGTTTTGAAGAGGGAGGCAGGGATTCCTCACATTGCTGCCAAGTCAGTGCCCCTCTGCTCCCACCCTTCCATCAGGCTGCCCCAGAAGCCCAGAGCAGCAGCAGAAAAGTCAGCTCAAATGCCAGCCTATCTGAGTTAGGGCTGGTTAACGGGCACCCTCAAAGAGGCCCTCGGTCTAATTCCCTTTCCTGGTCCTGCTTTACTCTGGTCAGAAATTTTCAAGGCAGCCTCAGGCAATTTTGCTTCTCTGCTGGGGAGGGGTTTCAGGGGAAAGGAGAGATAGGAAAACTTGGAAATGATCAGGTCGAGGATTCTTCTTCAGGGCAATGGAGAGAAAGCCAGAGCCAGGTTTCTATAGGATTCTATGTTTTGGGAAATAAGTGCCAGCTTCTGCAAAGAGAAATATTCAGGAACATAAGCAGCATGTGAATATGAGGCATTGTTATGACTGCTAGTTGCAAGAGCACAGCTAAGAAGAGGTCACTAATCCTTCCTGCGGGTCAGGAGCTGATCTGCAGCAGGGCTCTGAACAGATGTGTGCCCCCATTCACGCAGACACACGTGCCCACACACACCACAGAGCCATGGGCCCTGACCTTCACCCAACGATACTGGCCTTTGCAGGGGAAGAAGCAGATGGAGTGGCTGGGCTTGGCTCAAGACTGATGCCCAGGGGATCCAGCTTTGCCCCTTTGATGTTGAAAAACCAAAGCAGAAAGAACCATGACAAGGAGAGCTCCTGGGGGGAGGAAAGGAAAGAAAAAAAGATGGAGGGAGAGGAGAAGGGAGAAGAGGAAAGAGAAGAACGTATGAGGAATGACAAGAACCCAAGGGGATACAGAGGTCAGAGGCTGGATGCTGAGTACTGAGAAGCCTCCCGGGCAAGACCCTGGAGTTCAAGGCATCATCCTTGTCCACTCTCCCACCTCCATATGACGGCTGCCAAGGGATTCCAGCCAGGTTGACCCTTCCAAATGTCCTTGTCCCGTGGCATCCAGTGTCCAGAGCCAGAACCTGGCTCCTCCTGCCTCCCCCGACTCCTGCCCCTGCCTTAGAACTCTGGGATAGGAGAGTAGCAAGAGAGAGTGGGAGAGTCCTACTGAAGCGATGGGGAGGGCGAAATCCACTTCCCATCTTCCTCAGGGGCCAGCAGGACCTCTTCCTACATCACTGAGAGCGTTGGGGAAGGTGTCTCAACGCAGGAGTGGGGAGAAGTGCAATGCTTTAGCCACCTAAGGAAGGCGGAGTGGGGAGTGGGGGTGGGGGCGCTCACCCCCAGAATGTACGAGTGATCAGTTACACATCCCCAGCGGCAGCGCAAGAGCAATCACATGATCGCGGCGTATTTGAGAGCGAGGGGGTGGAGAAGACAAGGTTTTTTTAAAATATTTTTGGGAGCGGGGGTGAGGATGGGGGTGGTGATGAGGCTGGCAGGAAAGACTGCAGAGCCGGGGGTTTTCAGCTCCTTCATCCAAATGGCCCCCACGGAGATCTGCACACAGTCTCCCTTCCTATCCATCCCCACTCCAAAACACACACCGGTCTCAGGATGTACCCGAGGTGGCAAACTCCAGCCCCAAGGACTTTGCCAAAACGGCCTTTCTGCCTCAGCGCGGTCAGAAAGAGCATCCGACGGGGAGCGGAGGCAGCACCCTACAAGGGCTCTCCCCTCTTCCCGAGGGCTGAGGAGTGTTCGGTTACACAACAGGTGGGAAAGGGGTGACACAGCTCTCCTGGCCCAGTTGGTCCGCTGCCCCCCCCCACCCGCCTGAAGTCCACTCTGGGGACCCCA
>NW_006443570.1:21304797-21305067 GCF_000325575.1 Pteropus alecto | reverse complement strand
GCTGAAGTTGCTGAGTGCGGGGGGGAGGTGGGGGGAGGCAGAGAAACAGGTAGCAGGGAGGAGAGAGCCGGAGCTGCCGCGAGAGCAGAGGCGGACGGGCAAAGGTAGTCAAGCACCTCTGGGAGCCCTTCCGGCTACTGAGGCCGCGGCGAGCCCCACTGCAGATCCCAGAACCGCGGCCCCACAGCCCGCGCGCCAACTAGCAACTTCCCCCGGGCTGCGCAGCGCTCAGGGGCAGGGGGCGGGGGCCGCAACCAATGGGCGCGAGGC
>NW_006443570.1:21284507-21304694 GCF_000325575.1 Pteropus alecto | reverse complement strand
GGCACGCCTCCAGACCCCGTGAGGGTGTGGGGAGCAGCCTCAGTCCCCACCGACGTCGGGGCGTGAGGGGCTCCAGCCCGTGATGGAGGAGTGGTCCCGCGGGGTTCTCCTGGCTGCGGTGCCAGCCCAGGCTCCTCCTCCTCCCCTTTCTGGACTCAGCCAAATTCTGGCAACCCGCAGACTAGGTGTCGCGGGGAGACCTATTGGCCCGCAGGGGTGACATCACCTGCCACCCCAGGATCTCTAAGCGCAGTTTCAGAGGCCGGCGCCGCTGCCAGGCCCCTCCCCTAGGCAAGCCTGGGGAGCGGCGCTGACGGGGTTAATGTCCTGCCCGTCCGCAGGCAGTCTTGGCCTCCCTGGAGCTCTTTCCTTCCAAACCTTGATAGCGCTTCATCTATTTAAACACCCTTGACCTAAAAGCCGGGTGGTTCTTGCCCTACACTCCAGGGGGCCGCAGCTGGAGAAAAGCAGGAGACTGGGGGTCGGTGAGGGGCTGTGGAGGACAAACGAAGGTACAGGAAAGGCTCAGGATTTCTGCTGAGTCCTCTCCAGGAGCCTTCTGTAGGGATCCCCAGCACAGCCCAGGATTCATACCATGTATGCATAATCATACACAAGTTGAGGGAAGTTGGTGGTCAAGATGCCTCTGAGAACAGAACCTTTAGAAACAAAGACCACCCCACCCCAAAAGCAGTGGTAGGGGGGGCTTTATGCCCACCCCTGGGTGCTGGTTTTATGGGACCCAAGGCAACTTGGGTCTTGCAGACTTTCTTGGGCCAAATGACTCAGGAGAAGGGACTGGAGTGGATGAAGGTCAGCCTAGGGTGGTCCATGGCAGTGTGGGGTGGAGAGCTGAAGCAGTAGGCTCACTAAGGTAACCCTGCACTGGGCCATTTATGCTGGTTTTACCTCAGATAGTAAGGTTTCTGACGGTGAAGCAGATGTTTCTCACTCTCCACCCCCAAGGAGCTTAAGAGCAATGCCTTCATGGGACCCAGCTCTACAGACAGGCCTACAAGGGAAGTTCCACCTGGCCTCTGTGTGGGACAGCATGTGTGTGGGGAGTGCTCTCCTCATCATTCCAAACAACCATTGATCTAGTTCTTAAGTGGAGAAGCAGACCCTCACCTGTGATGCTGGAGGGAAGCCTGCACCCAGCCTCTGTAGCCACTTGGGTAGAGCTGCCCACGGGGAGATGGTGGCCACTGGCTCATAGCAAGTCAGGTAAGTCCCTGCGAGGTGCAGGGGAAGATGCTCGGGGTATGGAAAGCCTCCACAGGTAGCTACAGTGGAACTGTAAGGTATCATTGGGCCCTCCCTACATCCACTCAGCTCTCTCCCGCTCCAGTCCTCCTGGCTCAGGCTCTGGCTCCTACTCTTGTGGCCCCTCCCTGCTCAGCTGTCACCCTCCCACCATCTCTGCATTGCATACAAGACTGGGAGGACCAAGCAGGCACCTAGAGCTTGGCAGAGAGGGGCGGTGTGCATCTCCAATGAGATGCTCCAGAAATAGAGCCAGGATGGGAGAGAGAGCACATGGGCTCTTGGAGGAACTGAAGGGAGGACGGCGAGCATGGAGGGGCATAGCAGAGGCCCAGGGCCTCTCTTCTTCCCACATGGAACTCTTGGAAAGCACAGAATGCAGAAGAAATAAAGAAACAGCACAGAGCAGGGAAGCAGCAGCACTGCCTCCTCCTCAACAACGACCACCACCACCAAGGCAGCCTGGGCCTTCTCTGTGTGCTGTGGGGATTTTCCTGACGGCCATATCCAGGCACCGGCTGTGAGCAGGCCCTGGATGTATATTTCTGCGTGAGTCACATACATTTGCATACATTTTACATTTTTATCTACAAAGGCTAGAACAAGCTATTTTCAACATTTTTTAAGCTAAAATGTTACAGTTGCTCTCCTTAGCGTTGCCATAGTTTGCTTTCTTATACATTCTGTCCAATCCTGTCCTGGACCTCCCACTCCAGAATACAATGCAGAACAGAGGGAGAGAGGAATCTTAGAGGCAATAAGGAGAAACACTTCTGATAATTAACAGAGAATACCTGCAGTGTACCTGGCTTGGATCTTAGTGTTTTGTTTACGAGATTATTTCACTGTGAACCTTACTGTTATCTCAGTTCCCTCCATTTTCCAGATGAGAAAACTGAGGCACTGAGCAGTTAAGTAACTGGCCCAGACAGTAAGTAGAGGGCTAGGACTTGAACTCTGGTGGTGTTCTTAAATGCTCTTAAATGCTGTGCGTGCATGCTGCCTCCACTGTCAGATGACTGGTGAAAGCAGGGTAGCAAAGGTCCCTGGAAATCTGTAATGGCCCATGGGGTAGAGACTACCTTCTAAAAAACTCTTCCAGCCCTATTCCATCTCCACGCATCTGTCAGACACATATATGTCCCAGGAAAGTGCAGTTACTTCAAGATTCCTTTGATATCTTTACGAGATGGCTTCCAATAGATGTGAACACCACACAGCCCAACTCTAACCTTGGCTATAAAGACAAGTGTGTGGGCCTTTGAGCACCAGGGTGATTTGAGATTGGAGCAGAAGCCTGCAGATCCTGGCACTGAGGGTGAGGAGGAGGTTAAGGGAGACCCAATACTACATCTTAGGAAGGAAGGAGTTAAAGAGTTACTCTTATCTGCATTTTGCCAAAGGTGAAGTGCTCCGCCAACAACCCCAGCCTGTCAAAGCAGCAGGTGGGCTTCCTGTGGACAGGCCACCCTGTTTAAGCTAAGTGCAGACCTGTCTATGCACCCCAAACCACTGAATCAGCAGCCATCACACCATACCCTCCAAGCCTGCACTAACCATTCGCTGTCCAGTCCTTTGGGTAAACACTCTCCACCTTCCCTGGCCCTCCTTCTGGCCTGTGCACTCAGGCTGTCCTCAGATCCCCACCTCCCATGGTGACAAGCCTGCTCCTGGCTTCACCCCCTCAGACTTAAAGGAGATTTAAGGGTAGGTTGCCTTGCCAGGAGTGCTGCCGATGAGGGACTGATTGGGAAATAGATATATCTCATTCTGAAAGTCAGCGTGCTTTTCCTTAATTCCCAGGGGCGGGCTAGTCACCGCCTCTCCATCAACTAACTCTCGCTTCTATCAGCCACTTGCCCGGGATGAAAAAAGGTGACTGTGCTTAGAACCCAAACTGGGTATTTCCACTTTTCTTCTCTCCTCACTGTTAGCAAGCCAGCTCTGCTGTGTACAACAGGAAGGACCTGGGAGTCCCTGCTTCCTTGATCACCCAGAGGTCACTGCTGGTGAAAAAGATGTCTATTTGTCTCTCTCCTCTGGGGCCAGCAGAGAGCACCAGTGTGCACAGGCTGGATGTACAGGTGGCTAGAGGGATGGGGCCCTCTGCATTCAAATTAAAAAACGAAAACAAAGAACAGACTGTGATAGACAAAAAACCAAGAGTTTGTAACCTCCCTGGTAGATCATCTCTTTAAAAGCTGAAACTGCATCTTTTTTTCTGGGGTTTCCACAGTGCTCAGCCCCGTGGATGAATGAGGCTCAGGTAGACCTCCAAACCAGCTATGACCACACTGTGTCTCCAGATCAGCTTCCTGCCAAAAGCCCAACAGACTGTCATTCAATAATACATATTGAATACATAAAATTCACAACAGCTAACATTTATTGAATGCTTAAGTGCCAGGCACTGCTCTATGTGCTTCCCATTGATTATCTCACTTAATCCTCATAATAAGCCAATAGTGCACTACCTATTATTCTCTCTATTCCACAGAAGCAGAATGACTAAGCCATTGGCTAGCACTGGTGACTTTGAAAATGAACTGAGATTCTGAATCTAGAGTCCACAATGAGTGAACAAATGAACAAACAGAATGAAGTTAAACTTGGGGAGGAAGAAATCAGAGCTACAGAAGGAATGCAAGGCAGTGTAATTTTAGAACCCCCTTGGGGCGCCAATGATTAAGCTAAAAGAAAACTTGTTCCCAAAGAAAACCACATCTACTACAACAGGGCAGATGACCCTAGAGACAAGCTACATGAAATCAATCTAATGACAGTTTCTTGAACTCCAGTCCCTGCCAAACCCTACTGCTTCTATGGCTTGGGCATAGTCTCAAGCCCTCCCAGCCTCAGTTTTCACATCTAGAGGTGGGTACCCAAGTGGATCAGGTAGATTACTTCTAGGCTTTCTACCAGCGCTAGTGGACTATAAACTTTGCTTCCTAGCAGCCCCTAGGGTGGCCTGTTTCCCGCTCCTTGCTTCATTTCCTTTACCTTGGTGCACCAAAGTGGCATTTACTTTTCTAATAGTCATCCTCACTCCTTGGGTCTAGAAAGAAGAAAATTCCCAGGACCCTATTGAGTCACCTCTAAGAGAGACGTCTTGGCCTAATGGTTCTATCCTTGGCTCTCTTCCTACCTGCCTCTTCCCAGTCTCCTTGGTTTTCTAGCAGACAGTGAGATCTGCAGGCAGCACAGATGAAATCATTGCCCTCTCCAGTTATTCCCTGCTCTACCAAAGTTTTGTGTCAGCTTGAGTTATTGGAAAGATCTGCATTTCTGGCAAGATGTAACCCTGACAACAGCATTCACCCCTTGTTGCCTCCCTCAGCACCATGGCCAGAAGGCATGGTGACATCCAGGTCGCTGTTGCCATGAAGATCCCCACACATAACCAGGAGTGTTTTAAAGCCCTGCTCCCATGACCAGAGCCACAGCAAGTCCAACATTCTGGGCAGAGTAGCTGCCTTAGATTAATTAAGCGGGCTACAATTTCAGGAGGGTCTCATGCCAAGCCCCAGCTACAGTGGCTGTCACCCGACAGGGCTCAGATTGCACCACCCCAGGGTCAACATGAGAGGTTTCCTAGAGAGTTGATCTTTGGGCTCAACAGTAGGGTCTGGAGCCCCCTTCCTAATTTACTTACCACGGCATCCCCATCAGCACTTGGAAAGAGGCCAGCAAAAGAGACAATAGGATTCTCTAAGTCCCCAAAACCTAGAAACAATATTCAATGGCTCCAAACTTATTAGCTCCAAGTGAAGCAGGGGCGTGTATATCCAGCTGGGGTCGGAGCTCACGGGTTGGCCCTCTGCCTTCCTGTGGTCACCATTCGCCTGAAGCTGGCTGTGCTTCTCGCTCTTTCAGCCAGAGTTCTGCAGATGCGTCCCAGTCCTGCACTG
The DNA here is from genome assembly GCF_000325575.1 of Pteropus alecto. Lineage (NCBI taxonomy): Eukaryota > Metazoa > Chordata > Mammalia > Chiroptera > Pteropodidae > Pteropus > Pteropus alecto. The sequence continues at coordinate 21,299,523 of NW_006443570.1, read as the reverse complement.
CTATGCCAGGAGCTCTGATGCCACCCACCAGGCTGGCCCTTTTCCCTGTGGCCACAGGGGCTGAGGGCAGGCGATCAAGGAGACCGGCTCCAAGAGGTAGCAGTTCAACATTCACAAAGGCTACAGTAATAAAAAAGTATCAGAGCCTAGCCAATGGTGCTCTTCATCAGTAGAGTCTCGCTTTGGGGTTACCGTTCAAGTTCGCGGGTGTGTGGCTGTGTCTCTTTAAGAACCAGGCCTCTTTAATGCAAGTTCCCTCTGCAGTCGCTCCTGCCGCCAGTACTCCTGCGGCAGACAGTGGGGAGCTCTTGAGCGCCATCTGGTGCCAACAGAGCAGCACCTCAGCCACCAGAGTAGGTCCAGCCAAGAGGCCTGGAAAGGCATGTACTAAAATCTCAGCTTTGCCCACAGATTCTGCACAGGGTTGCAAGTTACCATGTGAGCAACAAGGCTAGGGGAGTCAGAGGGAATTCCATTTTGTGTCAGGAGACAGCAGGAGCCCCTATTAGTGTCCTGAGAAGAATAGCCATCTCACTGGACAAAAGCTCCCCCTAAAATATTCTCAAATGGGGGGATGTCCCCAATCTCCCTATTTGTCAGCTACAAGACCTGAAGCATAGCTGTACATACCCTGTCCCAATAAACACTAGAACAATGGTTCTCAGTTAGGGGAGGGGGTAATTGGTATTGCCCTACCAGGAAGTATTTGAAAATCTGTAGGAACATTTTAAAGCCAGAGATGTTACAATGTCTTCCAATATGCAGAACTGTCCCAAAGAATGTCTGTCCCCAAAAGTCAATTGTGCTGACTTTGGTTAAGGGGAACCAAGTATGGTTCTTTGACAATCTCATACCCCCTGTTCTTCTTTTCCTCATCATTCTGCCTTTGGTGTCCTCCTTAAATTTTACCTTCATGATCTTAGAAGTTGAGAGAGTAAATGGTCTGGCCCAGGCCACCTTCCCAAGGGCTGCCAGTGGTCCTAGCTGCCCCTCCCTAAAATCTGGGCACATATCTGCACCTAGCCTGCACTGGGTCATCATGACTCTTGGAAGACACGCAGACAGACTGGCAGGCTAATTCAGGTCAGCAGATCGTCTATAAGAAGAAATCACAGAAGACCATTCACCCCCTTTTTTCAAAAGACTACCCTTTCCTAACTTCCTACATGGGTGACTCAACCCAGCCCTGCTCTCTGTCTCCAGACTGTCCCAGGACGTGTATCTTTTATATATACACTTTCAGATTCTGGTCATGAAGCTTCGTGACTCCTAATTTCCCCTTCTCCAAGCTTGTTGCACCCTGTCCTGAGCTGATCAGTCTCATGAACACAGTCTGGTGCCAGCTGCTGACATGTGACATGCATTCTAATGAAGGGCGAGTGGAAAAGAACGAAACTCTGGCTGTGGCGGTCAGTGAAAGCTGTACAGTGGTCACATTTGAGCTGGGTCTGCTGGTTTGAGCAACCCCAGCCTCATGAGGCCGAGTCATAGCTAGTATGAGCAACTGGAGAAAAAGTTTCCCAGCAGCCCATAGAAACTAGAGAGCACTTTCTAAAACACATCTGGCAAGTCACTCCTTTCTTACTAAGACCCATCTATGGCTTCCCATTGCTATCAGGCCCTGTGGCCTGGCCCTTGTACCTCCTTTCAGCTTCATCTGGCACATTCTCCTTCTTGCTCTCTCTTGTCTTTTCAGAACTTTTGCACAGGTTAAAATGCTCTGTCATCCATTCTGCCTGGATATCTCTCACTCTTCCTATGTTGTTAACTTAAATATGACTTCTGCTAGGACGTTTTCCCTAACTACCAGACCAGAGAGACCTGCGCTTCAGGTTGCTCAGTGCTCTTGTAAATCATTCAATGCCTGTCTCTGTTACACTGAGAATTCCAAGAGGGTAAGAACCACATCTCTCTTGTTTGCCACTGTAACCCGAGCACCTTGAAATAGTGGTTTTAATGAATAAATGAGTAAATGAATGAATAAATGAATAACCAAATTCATCCTTGGTCATGAAGGGCCTGGAATGAGGGAAGACCGATGCTTCAGCTAGACCAGTTTCACCAACTGGAAATGAACTGTCTGGGCTGCTTGGGATATCATGTCAACAATGGCCACACTCTGTGGAAAGACTCAGAAAAAACCAACAAGATCACAGAATCAGATTTGGGGCAGGAGAACAGCTGCTCCAATTAATTCTCTAACTGCTCACATGAAATCTCAACTAAAAACTCCCCAATGCACAGGGCTCCTGTGCTAAGCAGCCAGCATTTGGTGCTGCACTCTTTTTTACCCAATCAGACTCCAATACAGAAGTGGAATAGAAACCCAGAAATGGTTCAGCCCACTCCAGAAACTTTGGTCTCAATTCTCAGAGTCCTTCTCCTAGGCCTGTCCCAAATTTGCAACTAAATTTGTTTTTTAGAGAAGAGAGGCAAACTGTTGCTCCCCTCTAGGAAAAAAGTAGTTTCTGGGTGGATGCCTGCCCTGTGTCTCTTCCTGCTGTCTGGTAGGGTACAGTGTTGGGAATCTGAGAAAGAAGATGCTGGTTGCTTGCAGTGATACTGACCTTCCCTGTCTCAGGGGGCTGTAAGCTGAAGCTGACACTCACCAGCTCCCAGTGATGACTTTGATACCTTACCAACCAGACAGATGGGAAATCTTGCTTTCAGCTTAGTAATGGGAGAAATATGATGGAAACTGCTTCTGGGGACTACTCCTTTCAAGGACCTAGCTTGAGAGGGTCTGCAGACTGCCTGACAGATGGACAGACAGACAGGGCTTGGGCAGAGCTCTGTGGCTGCTGCCTGCACTGAGCCATGGTGACCACTGGGTAGGCCTGAGAATCCTGAAGGGCACTGCACCAGACTCAGCTGGTCTGCTTGGCACCCACAAAAAGGGAAGAAGGTTCCTTTACATTTTCTCTTCACTAAAACAAAGAGACAAATAGTACACCCAGTTTTTAATCAATCCTGGATTTGTTGGGCCTTGGATCTGTAATGGTCTAGAAAATCACCCTAGGCCATTGGGGTCAGTAACCCAGATGATTAGTTCCCTAAGCTACCTGCCAGCTTCTCATCTGCTGCCGAGTAAGGATATCTTGGCATAGTTCATATTCTCAGGGTTCTTCTCTCCCCTGAAATGAAGGGACCTGGCAGGAGGAGGTAGTGGTTGTCATTGAAGGGCAGAGGAATAATAAGGTGATAACAGACACTTATTTATGCTTCCATGCTGGGGCTGATTTAAGGACTCTGCATATATTAAATCACTGAATTATTAAAGTACTCTGACTGCTCCAGAATCCATGACTTAACACTCCACTACCTCTCTTCTACAGAAGGGAAATAACACTAAACTGAGCATACCTTGAATCGAGGAGCACACTTGCCCCTGCCACTAACTTGCTGTGTGACCTGGAGGAACTTCCTTTCCCTCTCTGGGCCTTGGTCTCCTCACCTAGATGTGCAGGAATGAAGGTCATCTGTGATTCCTGAGAGATAGATAATGAGGATATAGCTAATAAGGGAGAGGAAAACTTTTCTTTCCTACCTCTCAGGTCCCCAATATTTCAGGAAGTACAAGGTGCTTTGAAGGCTAGAAAAGTTATTCCTTGGTTCATCAAATATTCTCTGAGCCCTATATAAGACAGGGATCCTTTGCCTAAGATGCTTATGATTTAGCCCAGAAGTCACCAAGAGGCAAGGCAGTGCCTGGTGGGTCCAGAGAGTGGTCTAGACAATATGTGATGGAGGGAGGGGGTGGTCACTTCAAAGTGAGTTGATGACCAAATGCTTCTTAGAGGAAGTGCCATTTGAACTGGTGCCTGGAAGGACACTGAATATTTCATTGGCACAAATGGTGGGGTGGGGAGGCAGGGCATTCTGGGTGGCAAATGCATAAGCAATTGCACAAAGGCAAAAACGAAGGTGAAGAGGGGAACTAGAATAGATGACTGAAGGAGAAATTTCTTTGGGGAACTGGGGGAAAATATAGACTATTGCTAATCTAATGTGTGGCCTCAGCATGAATTCAGAGAGACAACAAAATTTGTAGCTTGTCCTAGGCCTATTTTTATTAAAAAAAAAGCCTTTTGGGAACCCCTACGCCCTACCACTGCAACAGTCACAAAGGTTTAGGATTCGCCTCTCCACCCTGTGAGTTTACGGGCCAAGGTATCTAGTTACTGAGAGCCCTTCAGTCAATGTGTCCCTGGCTTCACCTATATTTACGTTCTAGGCACTGTGTTAAGCACATTACTTTCTCTCTTTTTTTGTTTTCTTTCAGCTTTATCGACCTATTGTGTAAGTGTGTCCCTGGCTTCACCTATATTTACGTTCTAGGCTCTGTGTTAAGCACATTACTTTCTCTCTTTTTTTTTTTTCTTTCAGCTTTATCGACCTATTGTGTAAGTTAAAGTATACAACATAATGATTTGATATAAGCGTGTATTGTGAAATGATTACCACGATAACACATAACACATGCACCACATCCATTACCTCACATAGTTACTTTTTTTTGGTGTGGTGAGAATGTTTAAAATCTATTCTCTGAGAAAATTTCAAGTATACAATACAGTATTATTAACTATAGTCACCATGCTGTGTATTAGATCCTCAGAACTCATTCACTTTATAACTTAAAGTTTGTACCTTTGACCAACATGTCCCCACTCCCCCTACCCCCACTCCAGCTCCTGGTAACCATCAATCTACTTTTTATTTTTATGTCACTCTGATTTTTAAAACATGATCCCTCTGTGTGGAAGACACGATCCCCACTTTATAGAATAGGCTCAAAGTCACATCTCTAGTAAACAACAGAGCCAAGTTCACACTGGGATCTGACTGGGTCCAGAGCCCAAGCTCTCAAACCACCATTATGGACTGAATGCTTGTGTCTCCTCATCACCAAATCCACAGATGTGATGGTATTTGGAGGTAAGGCCTTTGGGAGGTGATTAGGTTTAGATGAGGTCATGAGGGTTGGTACCCATGATGGGATTAGTACCCTTATAAGAAAAAGAAGAGACCAGAGCTCTCTCTCTCTCTGCCGTGTGAGGATACAGAAAGAAGGTGGCAAACTACAAGCCAATAAGAGAGCACTTATCAAGAACCCAACCATGCCAGCACCTTGATCTTGGACTTCTTAGCTTGCAAAACTGTAAGAAATAAATGTCTTTTGTTTAAGCCACCCAGTCTATGTATTTTGTTATAGCGGCCTGAGCTAAGACATCTACTGCACAACTGTATCCATCCATCATTCATGATGCTGCAGAAAGCATCACAAGATTCTTCACAAGCAAAGAGGCTGAGTTCCCAGGCATACAGGTAGCATTGGCACCTGACACTAATATGAATTTATCAACAGAATTTTTAAAGCTACTCTCCAGGATCAGTGGCAGGCAAAGAAGACATAATGATGCATCTCTGCCCTCTTCCTCCTCAACTGAGGTCTAATGAGCTCTCGAGTCTTTCAACTACTCTGAGGGCATGAGTTCTGTACCTGGAGTGTCCCTGGTGGTAAGGGTGTTTTCCAGTGCTGCAAGAGTTACCTGGTCTCTGAGGCACATCTCTTACCAAAACAGCCCACAGCCCTGCCTGGCCCAGGTTCAGCCAAGTATTATAAGGAGCATTGTAAGAAAAATTATTTCTTAGCTAATCCCCGAGGAGAATGCCGGAGAAAATGAGGGTGTCAGCTCTACATCTGCCTCATTCATATTTTCATGTCTCCACTGCTCTGACCCTAAAGAAGAGGACCTGTACACCCAGAACTTTCTCAAAAATTCTCTGTGCTCTGAACTGAGCTACAGGCCCTGGAGAAAAATAATACCTCATGGTGAGGTATAAGAGATTCACTTTCCTGAAGAAGGACCCTGTACTTCTGAGAAACCTTCCCTTAGAACTTCAAAGGGCAAAAGTGCTGAGGTATTTCAGTTCCCCTGAAGTGCCACCTGGGCACTTTCCATTTTCCAGGGCTGCAGGGGTCACCTAATCTCTGAGGCATCACCCCATGAAGGCAGCCCCAGCCCTGCCTGACCCAGGCTCAGCCGAGTAGTATTATACGGAGGCTTTAAAGATATTCATCCCTATTCTGGAGGCACCAGGAAATGCTGTGGGGTGGAGCGGGGGAGTGGGAGGGGGTGGAGCTCAGCGGCCTCAGCTTCATGCTGAATAACTTCAAACTTCTGCCCACCACCCCTTCCAAGGTGAGTCCCACGCATAATTTCTAGTCTGAGTGGTGGCAGTCAGGAAGACATTGTCCCTCTGCCTCCTGATCCCCCCCTCAAAGTCTCAAGCTCTAGGGACCACTTTAGGTCTTAGCCATGACTCAGATGAAACCTGGTCCCTCACCCTAACCCTCCTTAGGGCCCAAAGTCTTCTAGACAACTCATTGCCCAATCCCCGACATGCCCCACTGAGTTCTTTTCCAGGTTCCTATTTCTATCTGATTATGCAAGTTTCTTTCCTCCAGGAAGCCACATACTCATCACATGAGAGTAGCCACAGGTTACCAGCCAAGGGGGGAAGGGTACTGGGAAAAGTCCCCTTTCTTGGACCTCCAGGCTGGTCCCCAGAGCCTTGGGTGATGGCTCCCGGGCTTCCTGCAGCCAACACAGGGAGCCTGAGACCACACAGTAGAGACCAGTGCAGGCCCAAATGAGATCATAACTTGGTTTTCAGTTTCCCCAGAGAACAATCTCTTTTGCAGGTAGCTCCCGCACAAGGGCTTTATGACAGGTAGCCCGAAACAGAAGACAGTAGCAAGCACTCCATACGAGCAAGGAAGGATATGGTGCCTCCTCTTAGTACAAGCTTGGATCCCTGCCTCTTCCAGCAAATGCACCGACTGACTGTTGGAGCAAAGCCATGCTGCAGGCCCATGAGACAGGAACCTTTGCTGCTGCAGCACCTGGCCAACCCACTGCTCCATGACTTGCATAGCCACCCTGAGACTGAGCCTCCATACCGAAGGTTTATTCTTTGGGGGCCCTTAGGGAGGCCGAGTTGGTTTCCTCTGGGCTGCTTTTGTAAAACAGACCCTATTTGCTTCCCACCACAACTAACCACAGATGAGGAAGCAGCCACAGTGACGCTCTGGACCTCAGAACTCCTGGTTCCCTGCTGCTTTCTGAGGCCACACATGAAGCTGCACACGCAAGCAGGCCACAGTTTCTTCCAAGCCTTGGCTTCCTATGAAGACCACTAACCCCAACATCTGGGCACATCTACTTAAGGCAGTGTTTCTGCTGATTTCTAATGTGGTTTTCAAGACGAAAAAGGAAGAGGTCCTGTCTTACCAAGGACAGCATGGTCGAAGACACCAACAGAAGCTGACTTCCCGCCTGGTTCTGCAAGCACAGGTGCCTGGTTCCAAGGATAAGGCTATCTCCCTCCCAGACCCTGCATCCTTCTGAAGGAGCTGGTGAAGGTATAGAGCTTGGCTCAGGAGTGGTCAGGGTCATAGATACCTCTTTCGGGTAAACAGAAGTTCTCTCCAGCTCTGCAGGTGGCGGGGAAGAATGGAGAAACAGATGAACCAAGCTAAGGTCCTATTATGAAGAACACTCAAGCTGCTAGCTCAGAGGCCACACCACGATTAGCACCCTGTCATTTGCTCATTTGTATGCATTTCACATGTAATCAAAAGACCACATGGAAGGTGTGAAGCATGTAGACTGTTGAGTTTTTTAAACTCTAAGTTTATTCAGTTTTTTTTTTCTGTTGTAAAGGTAATAAAGCCACAACAAAAAATTTTTAGATGAAAGAGTAAAATGTGATCCATTAATGCACCACCTTGATTAGTATTTTCCAGCCCTATTTGGCATGCGTACAATGGGGGTCTTTACATAGTTATAATCAAAGCAGTTCTCTAAATTGTGTTCAAGAATTTCTCAGCCACTGACTCTTGGCCAGTCTAGCTTTCATTCTCTCCCTTGTCCTGTTAGATCTAGCAGCTCAAGTGCTATCTGGATGAGCTATGACCTCATTTCACTCACGGTCATCTTGGCCCCAAACACAAGGATGAGCCCCTGGAGGGAAAAGAAACTCTAGTTCTTCATCCAAGTTTGTTCACAGTGCAAGTAAGACATCTCTGGCTTCTTGGGGAAGTGAGGAACATTAATTGCTTGTCAGTGCTGTCCAAGGACACCAGAGATAAAGTCTCATCTGCAGTGTCCTCAGTAGGAAGCTGAGAACTGCTCCTGCCTGGGCCTCTGGCCTCTTCCTTCCTCAGGGCTGGGCAACAGTATTGAGATTAAAAGGAAGTCTTGAGGTTGGCCAGGGTTATCTACCTGCCTGACTCATTGGTGAAGGTGGGGGTGGAGGGGTTGTATATAATATCAGCTCTTTAGCCACAAAAACTGAGGAGGAGGGGAGGTACAGGTAGAATTGTAAAGAGAAATTTAGGTTTGCGTTCACTGCCCAAATCCTAACCCATGACAGAGACAGTGAGTGTAGGGCTGGGTTTGCCATTCCAGTCTCAGGAGGGCAGGAGAGAGAAGTCTTTTCCAAATTTTCTCATATCATGGCACGTTCGAGAGATGCCAATGTTTGCACAGCACACTGAGGCAAGCAGACAAAGCTGTCAGTGGTCAGAGGCGAGGGGGCAACCCACTGCCCATGACTTGCCCAGCCACCCTGAGCCTGAGACATCAGTATTCCCTAACACCTTTAACCTATTCTTGGCACACTGAATGGGAAGCTCCCGGCGAGGTAAAGGAGAGAGATGACCTTCTACTTCCAATAAACCTTCCCAAGTGGTCAAAGGCTTCATAAGCATTTCTGATTATAGAAGCCCCCACATGGCCATGATAAAATCAATGAAACTCCCTCTAAGGCAGCAATCCCAGCCCTTGTAGCTGGCGAAATGAGGAAACATCCAGGTAAATTTGAGACGGGACATCACTTGCAAAATTCTTAATCTTTTAGCAGGAAATGAAATGGGACATCTCTTGCAGAGGTAATCTTTTTAGTAAACCTAGTTAAATTTTCTTCCCTCCTTTCTTTGGAAAAAGGCTCTCTCCTTCAAATCCCGATAATTGCCCTGGTGACTCAGATCCTCTGGCTATTGATAAGGGTCATCAGCCCATTGTTAAGCAGAAATGGTGTTAAGCCAGGCAGGGCCCTTAGAGTCTGAGGGGGGAGGGGACTTTAAGCCAAAGGTCTTTCTTTTTACTCTTTAAGAAAGGTATTAACCAAGCCTGTTTCCCTTTACTCACTTAATAGGCAAATCAATAATAGAAATTAATGGATATATGATTTAAATAATAAGTTTGTATCTTCTTTTCCTTGTCTAGGGACTGAGGTGGCACTTTAGCAGGGGGAAAGAGCTCCATGAAACCCCAGTAGGCAGGGACAATGACCCTTTTCAGCAGGGAGCAGATAAGGAAGAAGAGACCTCCCGTCCCTCAATATCCATACTAATAATAAGGGGGTTCATGGCTCTTAGAAAAGAGCTAGACAGGAAAGTTAGGGGGTTTCGGGTCTGCCTGCAAAGACACTAATGCCATCCTATCCTAGAAGGGGTCTGCCCTAATCCGCCCACAATTAAGCAAGCCTGAAGGCATTTTTTAACTCACATAAAGAAACCAGTAGGCAGAGAATTAGGTACCAATTTAAGCCAGTCACTTGCACCTGTGCAATGAAGACCCCAAAAACCTTCAACTCACCTGAGCCTCATTATACCATCATTATAATATGATACATATGCCCGGAAGTCATTAATGTTATAACAGACTGAATTCTGGGAACAAACATGCGCAGAAAGCAAAATGATGAATCACTGAGTCCTGCCAATCTTAGTTGTCAATCAAGGAAGCCCACTCATCTAAGAAAAGTAACCACCCACAGCAAAAAAGGGATGAAAACCGTGAAGGCTTTGTTACTAGGCCTTTTGAGCCATGCTTCTCTTGCTCAGGTCGGCTTCTACGTCTGGAAGTGTACTTTCCCTTCTAATAAAACTTTTCTTTTCTACTGTATTTCGGTGTCTTGCTCAATTCTTTTTTCGAGACATCAAGAACCTGGACAACACGCCAGGAGAGGATCCCCAATCTCTGGTAACAAATTCACCTGCACACTCAGTCAATGGAGCTGCGGGCATGCTTCCCAGGCAGACAGATACCCTATCTGCTGAACATGACTGCTGATAAAGCAGAATTGATAGCCTGGAAGAGAATGCCACAGCTTGGGCCAGGTATCAGTTATGCCAATCTTGTCCAATGGTTCCTGTTTCCCAGCCAAGGTGGAGACTGATATTTACTTTTACAGAGTAACTGCCAACACAGTAGTGGTTCTTCTCTGATGCTTCCCACTTGGGTTCGCGCAGCCTCCCATTCCAGGTGCACAAGGTTAACGACCCCTGCTAATTACCCTGAGCAGTGCTGTCAAGAGTTTTGGTCCCCTACATGCAGCAGATCACTCAAAGCTGCTCACATCAGCAATAGTTTTATGGGGCCAGTTTCTGGGCTACTGCTGTTCTGGATGCAAACTTTAATGGTTTAGATCAGGATGTGGATGCTGGAAACTGAACAGACCTGGGTGCAAGACCTGGTGTCCTTAAATAATTTAACCTCTCTGAGCCTCGGTTTCTTTCACCGTGATATGAGAATCATAATGGTAACTGCTTCAACTGAGATGTTGAGAGGATCAGATGAGAGAACAAATGTAAGACACCCAACACAGTGCCTGCTCCATCATATGCAGTCAAGCAATCTTAGCTATTATTGTGTTGGATGAGCTACACACACACACACACACACACACACACACACACACACACACTGCATCTCTCCCCCAAGGGCCAAAACAAGGCAAAAAGTGAAACAGCCTCCCTCCCCCACCAAAAAAAGTTTACAGCAAGCTTAGTGAAGAGATAGTGTGAGTTATGCTGATAGTGTGAGTTAACCTAACCACACCCTTTGTTTTCTGTAGGTGTCTCATTGTCATTGCAGAGTTAACAGCTCAGTGTTTTAAAAAGTCAAAGCAACTTTAGTCCTCAGAAGTGTCCCCCCCCCACCGCCCATATTCCGCTATTCAACAGCAGCTAGAATAAGAAAAAGAAAATCCATCTAGAAAAATAATCCCTTAGCCTTAAATTCCGGGCTGTCGTACTTAAAAGAGGCAGGAGCTTCTAGATTGCTAAAGTCCTTGAAAGATTTCAAGGACAATGGAATTTGAAAAGTTGAGTACAGTGTAAACTTTGACAAACAGAATTTGCTCCAGGGCACCGAGGTCAAGCACCCTCCCTGAGCAAAAGGGGAATTGAGATCTGAAGTGACTAAGTGTATTCAAAAGGAAAAAAAGATATATGGGTAATTTTTTGTTAAAATTGGACACCTTAAATTATCCAAAGTAAACATTAAGTCAAAATGTTGGACCAAGAAATAATCTTCTTAAAATTAGAAATTAGTGTATACCCATCTAAATACACACACACACACACACACACACACAATAAATTTAGGGCATGTCTGAGTATTAGAACAGGGACATGTTGTAGTCTAGAAGGACCTTTTTTAATAACAGGTTCAGCTCTACTTGAGCCTTAAGCTCACATTAAAAAGAAATCTCCAGGCTATTTCTATTACTCATCCTGGACTTCAATGTGATGGCTCATTCTAAATTGTGAATTGAAATGGTATTCCAGCTGCCTTTTCATATTCTCTTCCCCAAACACAAATGTGCTAGGAAAACACACACACACACACACACACACACGATGAAGTGTCATTTAAGGGCATTTCCCCTGTGGACAAGGAGGCCCAACTACTTAACCCTCTTCTGAAAGATCCTCCCCCTCACTACAGTGTGTCCACCTGAGCATATAACGCCCTTTACATGTTTTCACATATTAGGTCTTGGTAAATGTTGCATGAAATTTGAAAATCCTGTTAGGGAAGAGAACATGATTCATGGTCATCTATTCCTAATCCGTAGACTTGCGATGAAAGTCGGCCTAGGTTTAGGGTTTAGAAACACAGCAGCTGGAGGAAATAGCTGGCTTGAAGACAAATGGCCCTCTCGTTTCAACAAGGAAGCCCTAACTGCCTGTGAAAAGGGTAAATAAAATTCAGCCCTCTCGGTTCGCTACTAGTTTCTCTATGAGTGCGTGGGCAGCGTTCCTGGGGTGGGGGGCCTTGGAAGCTGCTTCTTACTCCAGCCGGGCGCCCGAGGGCTCCCAGGGGGCGGGGCCAGATGGGGGCGGGGAGGTAGACTCCTAGCCATATGACCGTAGCTGAGTCATTTAAATGTGAAATGCAGTACCCGTGGCCAAACTTCGCCTGCAACCAGAGCTGCCTCCGCCTGCACGCCTGGTTAATCTAACATCAAATCAGAAGCCCCGTGGCGGCCGCTGCTCTAGGAGCCCGGCTTGGGGGTGGGGGAGCTCGTTTTCTGAGGTTTTAGCAGTTATTGCGATGCAAATGCATTCAGGGTTAGGGACCTCGTTTCTGTGACTCCAGCGGGAAGGTAGATGCCACAACCCTCCGGGGGGGTGCTGTCCACACCCTCTGCACCTGAGAGGCGGGGCGAAGTTGAAGAGAGGCCAAGGCTCTCCCAAAAGCGGTAGGAAGGGACAGGCCAGGGGCTGCGGCGTGCGTCTGTGTGTCCCGCCGCGCCTCGGTGAAACAACCAGCAGGAACGTTGTGTATTCCGGGAGGCGCTGGCCAACGCGGAAGAAGAAACCAGCTCCAGCCATTTATTCTGGCTTTAAAATAAATAAAGAGATCGAAGAGTCCGTTTTCTGGCCTCAGTGCCGGGTCTACTAGGTAGATCCCTGGAGCATAGGGTCAATGAGCAAAAATGAGCACAGGCCCACCTGCCCAAGGCTCGTGGCCCACCCACTTGCTCTTGGCTCCCTCCACCCCCAACTCATCCTGGCTGAAGCCACTACCAGGGTCTCCCAGATTTCCCTCAGGGGCACTTGGGGGAAACGGTTAGAGTCCCTAGTACCCTTTCCCGGAGGCACTTCAAGGATGTTTTTTAATGAGGTTTAAAACGCCGCTGCCGCCGTAGCGAAAGGAAAAATCTGAACGTTGCCTAAAATTCAAATTACCAGGCCAAGGGCTTGTCCGCTTGGGTCTCCCAAGGGACAGCTGCTAGAGGAGAGTGTAACTGAGCTAAGAGACCCTATCGTCCCTTGAGACTCTCTCAGACCACTTTGGGTTTGTAAGAAATACACCACTGAGCAAGACTCATTCATTTATTTTTTTCAAGAGTAGTGCCTCCTCCTGAAAAAGAAGCACTGGCTGTTTTCAAAATGAGAAACATAAATTCACACTAATTAGCTGTGGGCCCCTTGGCACATTATCCAACCTTCTTAGGCCTCAGTTTTCTCATCCATAAAATGGGGTAAATAAATACTAACCTCTTATGGTTGTTGTGAGAATAAATGAAACAATAAACAAATTAGATACAAATTCTTGTACATATGGCATAAAGGGACTGGAAGGATATAATCTACAACAAACTGTTGACTGCAGGTTCATTCTGGAGGGACAGTTGGAAATGGTGGAGAGAGATGACAAGAACTAGCATGTTTTATTCCAAAGATTTAAGTACTGTTTGCATCTTTCATGTTGAAAATACATTTATGAGTTCATAAAAAATGCATTTATGCATAATATAGGGACTGCTTCATGGTATACTAGGATGTTAATTTTTAAAACTGAGATCTTAGTTCTAACTTAATTTTCCTTTGGGCCTTCTAGTTCAAGATGGACGAATGAACACATGTAGTGTTTTTGTTTTACACTATTATGATAAACTTGTCATATGCCTCTCTTAACTCATGTCTCTAGATATGATATATATCAAATATTAACAGAAAACCTGTAACGTCCCAGGAAAATGACACAGGATACTCTCAAGGACGAGGAACTCTGAGTACTCCCGAAAGAAGGGGACAGGAGTGCCAGACTGAAGGAAGAAACCACAAGGCCCCAACATGCCCAGGAGTGGACCTACGTGGGTGAGTAGGGGAGCAGGGAAGAAGCATTTCCTAGAGCAGGAAAGCATCTAGGGGCAACACTCTGGGAGACCAGTGGAGAGCAAGCAGGAGGGGTATCAGGCGGCTCAGCCCCCAGAAGCCCTTCCTCTCCCATCCCCCTTTCTCCAGCCAGACCCAGAGCCCGCTGGGCTCTGGCTTCAGTTCCCTTTTTCATACTGTGGCTTTTATTTCATTTCTGGTACAGGGAGATGCACATCTTATTTTTTTTTTAGCACATCTATATATTTTTAATTAAAAATGTTATTTATCATAACTTTAGAGCAGAGGAATAAGCTTAAAGCATGAAATCACAGCATGAACTTGATTAAAAGTTTCAAGCGATGAATTTTTCAGGAAAATATAAAGTCCAAATAATTGTTTGAGGAAAAAAACCTGAACAAATTACTAAACTTTAAAATAAATGGACAAAGAGGCAAAGATCTACACTCGAGACCCATGTTATAAAGGCAAGAGCTTCCAAACTTTTACGAAGAGAAAATGCCCATATTATATAAACTGTTTCAGGGCATGGAAACAGATGGGAAGCTACCTAATTTCATGACAGTACCATAATTCTGACACTACAGCTGCATAAAGGCAGTAAAAGGAAAGAAAACTATAAGTCAATATTTTTTATGCCATAGATGCAAATGATGTTAATTGCAATTGGCATACTGAATCTAGCAGTGTTTCTTTAAAAAAATTGTAGGTCTCCACTTGAAATATTGGATTTTGTTAATCAATGTCACCATAATAAATAAAAAAATAATTATTAAACCAAAAAAAAAAATGTAGGTCTCAGGGTCACTATGCATGGTTGTGCAGGTTGTACACTGCCTAATTTGCTGCCCTATGAATGAGTTGTTTAGTGAACAATAGAGCAGCTTGTCACCCCATTTATCATACCAAATGAGGTTTATTCCAGTTCAACATTAGAAAATTTTTTTGTATAATTCACTACATTAATAGATTAAGGAAGGAAAAAAGCATACAATCATTTTAACATACTTGAGAAAAGCATTGTTAAAATTT
>NW_006443570.1:21262603-21283729 GCF_000325575.1 Pteropus alecto | reverse complement strand
AAATTCTTTGTAAAGTCACAGACCTTATAACTTTATAATTCCTTGGGCAGCCTCTCTTAAAAGATCAACCAGTTTAGATATACTGACATCAGAGGTGGCCTCCTTGCTATTGTCTAGGAAAGAGCGGGTAAGAAGACCTACTGTGTTCTAAGGGTTTCAAAAGAGAAGTATCCAGAAGCCCCCAGATGGGTCCCCAGGGATGGAAAAAAAAAAAATGATGGATGCAGAACTTGTCCTGCCAGGCCTTCCTGAGCTTATTGACACATGGGAAACAGCTCTGTCTGTGACCTGAGGAACTGGGTATCAGGAACCAGTGCCCCCAGCAGAGCTGAGCACTGAGGAATTGACATATTCCTCTTCAAGAACAATGGCAGCCTGTGCTGGGTCTTGATCAATGCATTCCCACACCACCTTTGTGTACTAAGGTTATCTGATGGCCTGTGCCGTGAGAAGTCCTTTCTGCAAATGAGACTCAAGTTCTCTGCCAACTTGGGTGTAGAGGCACCTCCCAAGCTCCCTCTTTGATTCTCTAAGGGAAAGCTTCAACAGGGATCTAATGTGCTTTCTGCTGGTAGACACATGGGCACTGGAACTTAATAAATAAGGAAAAATGCTAAAAGATGTGCCCTCAAGATTGTGGAGTGGGTGCTTGTTAACACTTTCGTGACTACTGATCAGCCCGCAAAGATGTGGTTGTTACTATTTGGTGTTTGAACAGCGGTGACTGCCAACAGTTTATGAAAACCCACCTTGTATCTTGCGAGCCAGTTAAAGATGGTAAATTCTTAGCAGGCAAACTCTTAGATAGCAAAGTTTTGTATATACATCTATGCAGCGAAAACCTGTTTATTAGTCTGGTCCCACAGTGAGACTGAAGATTCTTGAAGAAGAGATTTGAAATCTTTCCCCAGGTGCACTGCTTGGCACGATTCAGGTGTCAAAGGTTGCTCTAATGGTGCCTGCATGCCTTTCTCCTAGGTAGAAGGAGTTTATGGTAGTCCAGAATTGATGTCTCCTGGTCATAAAACCAAATATACAAATGCTTTCTTCTTGGGAACCTGCTTTGAAATGAGTGATGTTTTATTGTCCAAATCCTTCTCTTTTAACACTCTATGCTTGGTGATTTAAATACTCCGTAAATATCAAGGACTATAGTAAAGCTGTTTTGTTGACTTTTTTTTTTATTGATTGATTTGGACGTTATAAGTACTCCATGCTCTCCACAGCCACTTTTAAAAACACTGGGAAAAAAGTTCCATTTAACAAAGCCTAGCAGGTTTGTGTTTTTACAAACTCAGCAAATTCACTAATTGCAGTCAAGCTGTCTTTTTAACTCCTCGTTTTAACTCCAAGTAGACCAATCTCTGCTCCCAAAGAAAACACACACACATATTTCATGGTACCTACATCTAAGTCAGTGAAACTCGATCTCTGCAAGAGGGAGAAAGTACAGGCAGAGAGTAATGGAACCCAGAGAGGAAGAGGCTCAGCCTACTTGTGTTAGAGACTTTGGTGGTCATTGTCCCCTGGGTGGAAAGATGTGATATCTGCACCCCCATCCCAACCCAGTGTTCTCCTTCTCCAGAGTTCAGTAGGGAGAATGAATGTGGCTGAGCATTCAAAGCCAGAACCTGATACCTTCAAACACCACATTCACTATCTGGGGGCAGCAAGGGGGTTCAAAAAGGATTCAAACCACTACTGGCCAAGTGTTTTGAAATAGCAGATCTCAGTGGATGTGTCTGTACCACCAGCCATGTGTCACTCAGCTTTCTGCGGCTGCTGCTGCTGCTGCTGTATGTGCTCTCAGCCTAGAGTCACCTCAGGCTGCTTCCTCCCACTGACTGCTTATTGGCTCCTAACACAAATGGATTACTTTATCAACATCTGGCAACTCATGTACTCACACACAAACTCAAAAAGGCTTTTTCCTCCACATTTTGCTTAGAAGCACCTGAAGTTCTTAAGTAAACTGGGGATTTTTTTTTTTTTTTTGGCTTCCTTTTAATGTCAACCTTTGGGGCTGTCTGGACAGAAAGGGCCTCACCACACATCATCCAGCAACTCTGCTTCTAGGTAGATACACAAAAGAATTGAAAAGCACAGTCTTAAAAAGATATTTGTACACCAGTGATATTCACAATAACTAAAACACGGAAGCAACCAAGCATCCATTGACAGATGAATGGATAAGCATATATCTACATATAATGGAATATTATTTAAAAGTAAAGAAATAAATAGGCTTAAAAAAGAAGGAAATTTTGACATATGCTACAGCATGAATGAATCTTGAGGACATTATGCTAAGTGAAATAGGCCTGTTAAGGGTGGAAAATTTTCAAGTGAGCTAACTAGCTAAGTCAGCTACAGGGAAGAAATATCTTTAGATACCAGAAGTTGTCCTACTTGCTTGTGTGTGGTTTAGGAAGTGTATTGTATAAGATATAAAGATGGCCAATGTCTACTTCTGTAATCCATTTACTTGTTAATTAAGGGTGTTGTTCTGGGCAAAGATATGCTAACAGCCAACTTCCACTTCTGTAATCTGCTTGCTTGTTCAGGAGACCACCAGGATATGGTCTTAAGCTTTATCAGCTGCCTCCTCTGAAAGCTCGAGGCTGATCTCTTCTAGCCCTACATGGTAGAGAGTCAGTCGCCGGCCGGCTAATAAAGGCTCATAATTAATCTCAATTGGCTCCGTGGGTCTCAGAATCATTCGCGCCATAACAGGCCATTCATAAAAAGACAAATATTGTTTGATTCTACTTATCTAAAGGACTTACAGAGTAGTCAAATTCATCGAGATATAAAGTAGATGGTGGTTGTCTGAGGCTGTGGGGGACCAGGAAAGGGGAGTTGTTTTATGGATATAGAGTTTCAGTTCTGCAAGATGAACAGTTATGAAGATGGTGATGATTGCACAACATTATAAATGTATTTAATACCACTGAACTGTACACTTAAAAGTAATTAACATGATAAATTTTGTTATGTGTATTTTACCACAATAAATTTTTTTTGGAAAAAAATGGGCATATAATATATATATAGTCTCACTCTGCTTTCCATATTTGGTGACAATTCTAATAAAATTTCTTTTTCTATAAAAGAAAAATTGATCACCACCTTACATCAAGCCTAACTCTGGGGTGCTAAGAATCCCCTGGACTTGTTAAAAATATAGATTCTAGGGTTTGCCCAGACCTAGTGGGCTAGGTACCAGGAATCTGTATTTTTACAGTGTTCCTGCAGAGGACTTTGACTTGCAGTCAGTTCTTTATCTAGATTATTCCAAAAGTAGAAGAATAATAGTTTAGTAATTTCCTCAATTGTTCTTTCAAGTTAACCAGCACACATCTGTCAAGCAGGTAGGACACAGAAGAGACTACAGCAGATACTGGGAAAACAGAGGGTGAATAATAATGTGAGTTATTTATTGAGTCCTCACTATGTGTCAGGCACTGTTCTGAATGCTTACCATGGATTAGATCATTTAATCCTCACCGACATTCCAGGTGGTGGATGCTATTGACACATCTGTTTTACAGATGAGAAAACCAAGGCACAGAGAGGTGAAATAACTTCTTAAAATCCTCACAACTAGTAAATCTGGCTCCAGAGCCTGCACCCTTTACCGCTATAAACCAGTTCCTGCCATCAGTGAGCCTTTGTGAGGTGGGGGTACCATCAAAATGACCATAAGAGGCAGAATGAAACAGGTGTTAAACTGAGATACAGAGACAAGTGCTGGGGGAGGAGACAAATCTGAGATGATGATGTAGACTCAAGAGATTTTTCACCCTTTTGTCAAACAGCTAAAGGGGTGTGAAATTCCCCAGTAAATCTTTGAATGGAGCCACAAAGAATCAGCAAGAGTCAATCCATTTGACACCCCAGCACAGATCCACAGTTTGTTCTAACACAGATTTGTCTTCAAGACATGGCACTAAACAAGCCACAGCCTGGGACCAAAGGAAAAAGCTGCCTATTTCCACTTTTCAGTTTCTAAATCCTCTTGATTTTGTAATGTGTTCTGGGTGGGAGTCCGGTCAGACTGGGAAGCAGATAGACATAAAACTGCAGATGCTGGGTTTTCCTTCTACACTGTGCCTGCTATTGATTCACCTAAAGACTATGATGTAGGGGCACAGAGAAAGCTGTCAGTCAATTTGAGACCCAAAAAGCAAACTAAGGGGCATCTAGAGAAGGAAGATGACCTTATTTTAGGTCCTAAGCAGATATTATTTAGTCTGAATTAAGGTCACAGAGGTTGAAGTTATTTTCCAACTCTTAAGTTCTTGTGTGCTAGCTTTTCAGAGATAGTGTATAAACTGAAGCAAAGACAGTCTTAACTCCCATAGTGAGCTCATTTCTTCAGAGATGACAGGCTCTGTGGTTCCAAAGAAAGTGGTTTAAAAAATGGCAGTTTAAGACAATTTCTATTTTGAAGAGCTTTGAAGTGCTATACCGGACTTCTCCCCCCGCCCACCCTGCAATCCTAAAGATTAGCTATTAGAGGTTCCCTCCAACCTAAAAAATTATTTCAGCTTTCATGAAATTTATGATATTAGTTTATTTTATTGATATATATCTCCTATGAGTAACTATCTTAACAAGTTTAAATTACCTACCTTAACAAGGCTAAATGCTAAATGTCTACATTTAACCCAAATTAAATGAAGAAAAAAGGAAAGATTTAAGATGTGAATCTAAAAATTCTGATTGTAAATGTCTTTACCCCTCTAATTTGGCAGCTGTTTCAATGTATATATAAGCACAAGGGCTAAGTTGTATTTCTCTCCAAATAAGTAATGCAGATGAAATACTATTGCCAAAATCTAATCTTGATATTCTAAATCAATGCTTTTATGGTACATATGAATTTGAAGCACAAAATTAAAAGAAAATGGTTGTTTCTCTTCTTCTCTCCCTAAAAAACGAAACAAAAAACCAAAAACAAGGCAGTTGCCTTTGCTAACATTTCAGAGGCTAGAAGAGTCAACAAAAAACTAGGGAGATGCTGATTTGGTGGCAAAGACAGCTGGGGATCCACCAAGGATTCCTGCCCTAGCTTCCTCCCCAGGACTGGGTTGTTGCCAGGAAGAAGCTGCCCAGTCAGGAGCTTTACTTGCCAGGACCCCTGCATATAAGAGTGGACATGTGCTCATCTTTGCCAATGGAATATGAACGAAAGAAATGCGTATCACCTCTGGGCTAAGAGAGATAAGGAGCAAGTGCGTCTTCGCTCTCTTATTCCCCCATTGCCCTCTGGAGCTGAGAACTACCAGGACCTAGAGGAGGGCAGATCCACAAGAGTTCAGGAGCCTGTGTTCTGAGTGACCATGGGAAGAAAACCTGCCCCTCAGGAACACCTACATTCACCGTTATGTGAACCAGAAGAAACATAGCCTGTTAGCCACTAATATATTGCAGCTGGTTTGTTACAGTAGGTTGCATTACTCTAATGTTACACCCAAGGGGCTGAGATTGGGGGCTGGAGGAGGGAGCAAACACTTATTGGTGAGTTAAGAGGCTAGGAAAGAAATGCACTTTTTTCTTCAATGGAAAAACTCTTTAACACAAGGATTGTAATCTCCAATGCCTAAAACACTAGGCAGGTAGTGTAATACTAGCAGCTGTTAACACCTAAGTGGCTCTTAATATGTGACAGGCACTGATCTAAGCACTTACACCACCAACTCCTTAGCTCTCACAAATTTACGAAGTAAACTATTATAATCTTTGTTTTGCAGATGAGGAATCTAGGTCCCACAGGGGTTAAGTGATTTGTCTAAGGGCACATAGATAGTAAGTGACAGAGGCAGGATGCAGGGCCAGGGAGCCCAGATCCACAGTCTTGCCCTGCTCACTGCACTGTACACGCACCTCTCACAAAAAAGGGCCAGGAGAAGGCTGAAGAAGTAAGGAATCGTGTTCAGTTTGAAGGAGTCAGCTATTTCGCCTGATGATTTCCACATGTATTGTAGATCTTCCTATCTTTCAAGAAAAGCCAGAAATCCAGATTTTATGTAACATAATCTGATTTTAATTTGTTTCAATTTTGTTTTAACCCACTGCAGCCCAAACAAAGCACATCGGCAGACTGCATGTGCCACTTGCTACCTCTGCTTTCAGAGCAGCTGTCTCCAAGGACCGAGCTGTCTTCTGCTTGTCCAAAGGCCCAGGGGAATTCTGGGTCTGGTAGCCAGAAGGGGAGTCAACTCTGCAAAAAACAGCTCCTTCAGGCCCTCTGATATGAATAATTAATTTCTATCTTCTCACTGCCAGTCCGCAAAGGTTACCAACAAGCCTAGCATTCAGGAAGCAACTCTGTGCCCTTCTGAGACAAAGAGAACAGGCGTCCGGGGCCTGGGAGTGCACAGGAAGTCCCATAATGAAGTCCAGCATGGTGGCCTGTGCTCAAAGGGAGACTGTGGATGCTGGTGCAGGCCTGTGTGTGCACTCCCTGCCTGGCTGCCTCGGTGAGGCCATCAGAGAGTCCGCAAGGCTCATTAGAGACATGGCATTCTATGGCTTTTGCTGCTGTCAGCGGGAGAGGACTCTGAATTCCTCAAGATGCTTTAAAATAAAACAAAAAGGTGCAATTATGCAGCAAGGCAAGGCAGCTGCATACAAAGCAGAGCTTTCTCCATAATAGGACCACAACCTCAGCTAAACAGTTCTGAGGCCTCACCTTTATCCCTGACTACAGCTGTGAGGCATCCGTAATTGGATGCTCCACTGCTCCTGCTCTTGGATTACTCAAACTGCGGGATATCCAGAAGCCTCGGGTTTCAATTAAGGCTATGACCAGGCAACAAGATGAGTAAGATACCATTTTTCACCCTCATAGTCTATCTCAGCAATAGACATGGCCAAACCAGTAATGACTGTGATAATAATAAAGTTAACCAGTACACAGTTTACTGTGCATCAGGTGCTATGTTCTTTATATATTGAGTAATTTTATCTTCACGCCAACTTAATTAGGTATTGATATATTATTATCACCTCAGTCTACAGATACAGAAATCAAAGCACAAAAAACTTAAGTTAGCTCAAGGTCACAAGGCAGTTACGTGACAGAGCCGGGATACCAACCCTGGCAACACGGTCTTAGACAGCATGCTCTTGACCATCATACCAGTGACTGTGTGCAGAGCTTATTGTAGGCTAGGCCCCAAGCTACTTATTTTCCAAAAGATTATTCTATTTAATCTTTACAATAGCAGGTGAGGTATAATCATCTCCACTGTACAAAAAAGAAAAAAGGTTTGTAGAAAGGTGAAGTAACTTGGTTAAGGGAAAAAATAACGAGTGGTCTACAGCCTGGATTCCGGCCCACGTTCTCCTGATTCGAAGCCAAGCTCTTAACCATTACTTGGTATAGAGTCCTAGCTCATGTCACTTACTGGTATTCATAAAATTAGGATTGAAAACCAGCTAGTCCAATCATCTTATTTTACAAATGAGGAGCTGCAGCCTGGAGAGAGTAAGAGTTAATAATGAGATGAAACAGAGTATCTTTGGCCCCAGAAAGAGCTGGGTTCCAATTCTAGTTCTGTCATTTATTAGCTATGTGACTTGGGCAAGTGATTCAATGTTTCTAGACTTAGTACCGTAGAATGGGAATAAAATACTGAGTCTCATGGGGCTGTTCTGATTAAAATGTGTAATATATACTTTTACCAAATACCTGGCATGGCAAAACGATTTCATTATAGTCAAGAACCCCAAATTACGAATTGATACTTTAAACTTTTGTTTATAAGTCTATTTCTTATGATTTGAAATAAATGAATGTGTAAGTGATGAATAGGTTGTGAGGACGGCCCCCAAAATCTAATTAATAAAGATCTTGAAAAATTGCATTGCACTTCTGGAACTTTCCTGAGTGTCGCACTCATTTCAAATGTGCAAAAACAGTTCTGAGAGATCTGAACAATCAGACATTTAGACCATCTACTCTCACAGATAAAGTTAATATACCACTAGGTCAATGACATTGTGGACAAAATAGGTTTCCATGGTTTTTAGTTCTAGTATCCTTTTCACTACATTAGTGATTTCATCATTTTGCACCTGGAACAATGGACCATGCTGTAATGGCTTGTGGGGTTCCTTTGTACAAACATCAAGAGTAGTAATGTACATCTGGTTTCATTTTGCGGGAGTCTTATTCCATATAAGTCTTAGTAATTTTAACATAGGGAGGAGGCAAGAGAACTAAAGCGTTAAGCTATATTCAGGGACTGCAATATGCTGATCAGCCCTGCAGCCAGACAAGGAGGAAACAAAGGAAGGCTTCGGCCGGCATAGCAAAACAACCCATTTCCCCACCCAGTGAGGAGGAAACAGGAAAAACAGGATCTTTAAGTGGCCCCTACACAAAATAAAATCATTCATTCCCTATGGCTAACACCATGGGGAACCTATGGATTAAAGAGTGGGAACTGCCATCAGGACTTTCACACTACATATTCTTACCTTTTCATGCTACATACTCCTATCTTTCCTCACTGTATGTTCATATCAAAGGAAAATGGGTAAACAAAGTCTTTAAACTGTAACTCACAGGAACTAAAGAACGATATGTAAACTGAATTCCCCAAACACTCTGGGTCCCTCTCAGTGCCTTTATTCTGTCTCTCTTACAGTCCTTGTCTCTCTCTTTTGCCTTTGTCCCTCTCAGTCTCTCTCTGCCTCTGAGAGGAGACTGCATTCTGTCTACGGAATGTTACCCCTTCTCTAATAAACTTTCCTTTTGACTCTAACTTTGGTGTGTTTGAATTCTTTCTACACTCTCCACCAAGAACCCTCCTCTCAGTGTGGGGCTTGGTCTCCCCTGAGAATTCGCCCTGTCCTGCATCAGTTTGCTATTAGAGACAGAGCACTCCTACATGGCCTCAGACAGGGAAGGACATCAAAAGCTTGTGCTAGACCTCTCTGGAGTCTGTTGACACATATATTTTTCTTACTGCTTTTGCTCTGTATCTTCTGTAAAAATCTTAGCCATGAGTATAATCTGTTATTGACTCTTATGAATCCTTCTAGCAAATCACTGAATGGAACAATGGTAAAACAATTTAGCCGTTTCTAACATTGTTTTGTACCTTTTTGAGATCCATTCTCTCACATACACATACAAACAGCTATGTTACCATTTGGCTTTAATGAGAAGAGAAATTAGAGGTTTTAAGGAAAATACTTTGATTTCTTTGGCTCAGAAGAGCCATTCTTTCTGTGTGAATATAAGTCAGGTGTTTGTATCGGTCAGGATTAACTAGGTAATGCTGCGGTAATAAACTGTATCAAATATTTCAGTGGCTTAAAATAACACTGGTGTATTTCTCACTCTAATAAACATCCATTGAGTGCTGACTGGGAGCTCTGCTCTGCTTCCCCCTCTCTAGGACCCGGGCTGACAGAGCAGTCATCCACTGGAACATTGTGCATTGTAATAACAAAGAAACAGGATCCCTGAAGGGTCTCACCAGCATTAAGTGCTCTGGTCCAGAAGTGGCACACATCTCTTTCATTCAAACTCACTGGATAGAACTAAGCAAATACCCAATTTCAAGGGAACCAGAGATGTAATCTTACTTAACACGTTCCTGGAAAGCAAGAGGGAACCAAACTCTTTAGTTTACAGTCCTAATGACGAGCACAGGTCTCCATTAGTTGGGGAGGGCCTAGCTGGCCAGATTTGAAGTATCAGCCTTTTTCTGCATTGCCCACCTTTAGGAAACAACACATGCCCATCAGGAAGAGGGGCACACAATGACAAATTCTCAACTGGTGGGCAGGTGGACATGGGAGTAAGCTAGAAAGGCACACATCGTCATTTCCCGGGGGCATGTGAAGTCTGAAAACGGCTTTAGGAAGAAAAACCCACCTCAGCCCTTGAGAATCTCAGCTCTAGAATAGGACTTATCAATTTGTCCTACTGGTCCAAGAAAGAAGAGAAGGGGAGGAATCGATGAGGATAAAGGCACAGAAGAGGAGGAAGAAGAGAAGGAGAAAAAGAAAAAGGTCTTTAAATGCTTAGAGATCTCAATAGTTTGCCCAGATAGTCCAATTCCACAAAATTCTTACTAGAAAATGTACAATCATCCTTTTATTTGTTCAGTAAATACAATATGCCAGCATTGTGCTAGGGGCGGGATATTAGAATTAAAAAGAAGTGGTTCCCTTTTAACACATATCCACTTTAAGTGCTTAGAATCCAGTGGAGGTAACAAAGAAGCAAACCATGTCAAACCATTTTCTAATTGCTCCAGTGAGTGAATGTACAAAGTTCAGGAAAGAACTATGACATTGACACTAGGCTGATTTTCCAAAAGCCATTCACAGTCTCTTATCACTCTTTACAACAGAGGCTGAAGAGCTAAAATTCCTGATTTGCCTGCTCTCCAGGTGGCAAAGGGCCATGTGACCCAATGCTGGCCAATAGCATTAAAGTATCAGTTGCTAAGTAGGGTTTTAGCGGGGGAGCTTTTTAAAGGGACAGCCAGCCAGTATAATCACTTCAGTCTAATCTAATGAGATTTTGGGTCTAGAGCAATCACTTTGTCTTTAATGCAGAAATTAAACCTGGGACTGAAGGAGAAAGGTTGGAGGCAGAACAGCTGGTTATTGCAGTGGTTTAGATTAGAAGTGATGAAATGAACATTTAGATATTCACGAACATTTATTGAGAACCTTCTCTATGCCAGGCACAATGACATTCTGGGGCTACGAAGACAAAAAGGACACACGTCAGTATAAGGGCTCCTCTCACCATGCCAACCACAACCCCAGGGCAGGAATGAAAAGTGCTCATGGAACCTTAAGTTTGGGACGTTCCGTCCCCTGCTTCAAGTCCAAAAAACAAACAGGGGAAGATGGGGTCAGAGGAATTAGGCCAGCTCCATTTGGCAGCAATTCAAAGAGGCACCTGGACCACCACAGTGATGGGAAAGTGACTGAAGAGGCGGATGGTCTTTTATGTACTTATCTCATCCAAACAAGCCCTGAAGTTTCCCTAGATCTGGTCTAGATATTTTAAATCACTGTATGTAGCAAATTAAAAAAGGAAAGGGGATGGTTGTGGGAGAAGCCCAGACTCAAAAATAGGCCCACCTGATGAAATGGTCTGGAATTAGAGAATGGCGATGGTGCACAACTTTGTGAATACACTAAAAACCACGACTGTATACTTTAAAAGGATAAAATTTATAGTATGTGAATTCTCTCTCAATAAAATTAACTAATTAGTTAAACAAGAGGAAAAAAATAATCAACCCTATTACTTAACTGTAAGCAAACTGGGACTTGTTAACCAGTCAGAGCCTCAGTTTCCTCATTTGCAAAATGAGAAAGGTAGGATTTACTTTACAGTTAGAACAGTAGACTGTTCTGAATATTAAGTGTGATAATGTAAGTTAAGCACTTAACATAGTGCCTTGCAGCTAGTAGAGGCTAAATATATTCTAGTTCCTTTCCTCCTAAGTGCCAATAAAAATTTTAAAACAATCATTTTCTCAGCAGACGCAAGATGTGACATAAGCTCTAGGCAACCTCTCTTCAGACGGTCTTGTCTCAGACAGACGAGAGAAAGGATCAAATGAGAAGGCAGAAACAGACACCAAAGCTAATGCTTACTGCGGAAAGAATGCAGATTTACTCTGCAGCTAAGCAGTGCAGAAATAACGAGAGATTCATGTGGTGTAAATACAGCTACAGAGACAGAGCTGTGGTAAAGAAAGTCAGGTGGGCACAGAGATTTCTGCTTATAATTCTAGTTTGGTACACAGAGTCCAGTTTCCAAAATAGTCAAATCTACCCCAACACCTGGACAAGTACATGTGGCTACAATGCAACCCTAATGTTTATAGATGCCCCATGCTCTACTGAACCCAAACAAACCTTACACAATTGCCAGAATTGTCTAGCATAGTATCAAGTCAAGGAATTTATATTTTCATTGAATTTCTCGTTTGTGACTGTTCCACAATCAACCAGGTACTTGTCAAGGGCCTGCCATGTGTCCAGCCCCGTGAAAGATGTGAGGGAGAAAGGGAAGCATGAGCCATGATCCTTGCTCTCAAGGAGCCAGCTAAGCTCTTGATTTGAGAGCAACACTTCACAGTAAATATATAAAAGGCATCGTGCCTTGCACAGAGCAGTGGTTCAGTCATTATTTGTTCATTGGCTCAATGAATTAATAGATGGCACAATAATAAGACAATTGTGTGAGTGTGGGGCTCGCTCTAAGAACCACAAGAGGGGTTGGAGTAGTTGGAAAAGGCTTGTGCCAGAGGCTGCAAGTTGCCTGCTCAATATCAATTCTTCCATTTTTCCTGTAACAGAGCCCCTATTTTATATAAGGTGGCCATATGCCTAGATAAAATACTACATTTCCCAGGCTCCCTTGGAGCTAGAGGTGGCTAATGAGATCTAAACAGAAATTTTCAAGAGAGGCTTTCAGGAAAGTGCCTTAAAAGGCAGACCAACAGCTGTCACTCACTCTTATGTCCTTCCTCCTTTCTTCTAATTCATGTCTGAAACATGAATGTGATGGCCGGATTTCTAGTGGCTATTTTGGACCATGAGGCAACCTTGAGACAGAAAAACAGAGAAGAAAAAGAAGCCTGAATTTCCGATGACAGTAAAGTCACAGTATTCTCCCTGGACTGCTCACTTCTGGAATTCTTTTACATGGGAGATAAATAAGCCACTATCCTGCTTAAACTACTTTTCGAGATTTTGTCCTATGCAGCAAACCCATATCTGAAACAATACAAGGTTCCATGAAAAAGCCAGGTATTAAAGGAAGGGTTGGCTTTGTGACTGGGCAAATGGAGGTGGGAGGGCATCTCAAATGCCAGAAAGAACACAGAAAAGACACTGGCAGGAATGGGCACTGCCTGAAAGCAAGTGGGTAGAGAGTAGAAGATAAGAAGCCAGATGACATTTTAAAGATGTTGGAGGAATACAGGACTTGACTGGGAAAAGACCAGGGACTATAAAGGAACAAGAAAACTTGTCTCCCTCCAAAGGAGCAAAACACCTCTGGACCTGGAGGGTGGTGAGAAAAAAAAGAGGAAGAGGTAGACAAAGAGGCTTGGGGAACTTCATTACATAAAGAGATGTGAATATGAGCTGTGGCTTGGTTCAGCCAATTGACAATTCCTGTACTTAGAACAGCAAAAATAACACTATCCAAGATTTATTAAACACTTATGTGCCTGCCCGTGTGCTGTACACTTTAAACACATCATCTCATTGAAACTTCACAAGTCTATGACATAGTCCTATCGTTATCACCTCCACTTGGCAGACAGAAACCTGAGGCTTAGAGAAAGTCAGTAACTTATTCAGCGTAAACCACAACCTTCAAGCTGGGGAACATCGAGCCCAATTTTCAGATGCAGAAAATGTTTGTACCATTATTTCAAAGCCAGGAGAATGTATGAAGATCCTAACTTTTAAAATACAAAGATCTAGAATCATATATAGAGCCAACTGCTTTGTGAACAGTTTCTTAACCAGAATAAAAACAGACTAGGGGAACAGAAAAGTTTTCAGACTTAGTTGCATTTACTACTTGTAGAGGAGGAAGGAATTGTTAAACAAACCCTCCCACTGCCCTCTGATCCTGAGGTGTGGCTGAGGCTAAGATAGTGGGGGTGAGGGGAGGGGGGAGGCCAACATTGAAGAACCAAGGAAACAGTGATGCAATGTCGACTCCAGTTACAAATGAATCACAGCCAGCCACCAGCTCATGTGTCTCAAATAGTTTTTTAATAACTCTCCGCAACAGGGAATGGGGAAAAAATTACTCTATCACAGCAAACGCTGAAAATTCAATACTTTGAATTAAGTTATTCAAACACATCCGCTGAACACAGGAATTCTTTCTGGAGCAAAAAATCTCATTAGTCACTAATGGGAAGGGGGGAAAAAAGTCAGGTTTCAAACGACCTAGGTAACATGAGTACCTGGCAGGAAATGCATTTCCCAAGAAGATTAAAAATAAAAAATCTCCCTCGGCAGCTTGGCAGAATCTGCTGGCAAGGCCTCCCATGTTGAGAAATCGAGGATTCTATAGCTGGCCCGGGACAATATTACATGCTAGAAGTTAAAGTGTCAGCTTTATAAGACTGACCAAAGTTCAAGTGCTGACATCATACAAGCTGTTTGACTCTGGGTAAATTTCTTTACTTCTCCAAGCTTCAGCATCTTCACCTATAAAATGGGACTAATCATTTCCACGCACTGTAAGTCTAAACAAGATGGTCTGCTGTTACTATAACTCTGACAGAACTCACATCTTTAGTGTTCTCAGCCTAAAATCCTAGGAAAGAAAAGGCCATAGGGTACAAAGGAAAGAGCCTAGATCTAGCTCGTAGGCCCTGCCTTGAGGGTCATGAGCATGTGACCTTGAGGTTACTTTTAAGGGCTCTGGGGTCCTCACCTGTCTGGAGAGGGGCAAGATGATGAGACCAACTCTAAGATCTCCTCTTGTTTTAGGCTCTTGAATGTTGCTGAGGTTCTAAATAACAATTCATTAGCTGCTCATTTCAAGATTTAACAAGTTATCTGCTGGGAAGTTGTTTCTTTATCTAAAAACCTATGGTTTCTACCCCAGGAGCCAAAAAGTCAGTGAGAATCTTTGCAGTCTTGGCCCTTAACACAGAGGCTTGAAGTAAGACCTTGATAAATCCTTGTTGAGTGAGATGAATGGATGGATGGATGGATAGATGGATGGATGGATGGATTCCAAGAGCCAGCAAAAACAGAGACTGCTTGTCCTCCGCTGAACAGAGTTTAATGCAGGAGAAAATGCTACCAATTAAAAATATTAATGATATTTACTTCGTCATCTGAACTAAAACCAGGCGAAAGGATGCCTGACTCTAAAAGCCACTTTTGGGCTTTGCTAGTAGGGTGTACTTTGGTCCAGAAGGAGTGCATGTGTGGTACAGGGACGCTACAGGCTGTGGAAGGAATGCATAAACCCTGAGAAGGACAAACCTTTCAACCTCTATGGCAAGAGTGGTCCAGAAGCATGTCAGCATGAAAGGTAAAAATGAGGACATGCAGTTGTGGCTGCCCAAGAGTGCCCAGCTGAGGAGAGGAGGTCTCAAATCCAGCAGGTGGTCTGTTTATCTGTGAGGCCAAGTCCACCCAAGAGCCCCACGGGTGGGCAGCAGCCCTGATGGTTGACCTTAGCAGCAGATGGATTGATTTGATGGGGACTTTAGCGGTAAAGAAAATAATAATGCACGCACACATATATGCACTTAACAAATGCTTTGTTAAACTCTTTAAATATTTTATTGTATTTAAACTTAACTACCAAGGGGTAGCTGCTATTATTTGAAAGCACAGGCTCAGGAGTCAGACTGCTTGGGTTCAAATCCTAAATGTCACTTATAAGCTGGGTGACCTGGGACTGGGTTATTGAAGCTCTCTGGGCCTCAAGATTCTAATATGTAAAATAAAAATAATCCTACTGGTCATCTCATGAAGCTGTTGTGTGGTATAAATGAGTTAGTATGTGTAAAGTACTTAGAACAGGAGCTGACACAAAGTAAGCCCTCAGTAAGTGTTAGCTATTCTCGTTATTCTCATCTAATAGATGAGAAAGGTCAGTGGCTTGCCCATGGCCTCACATCTAGTGAGGGGCAGAGACAGGGCACAGACACAGGTCTGACTTCATTGCACACATGACCCAACACAGCTGATTCTAGCTCTATAGTCCCCAACCCATCCCATTCACATCATCACCCTCATCTATGGCAACATGGCCTAGTTTTTCTTGGTACTAATCAAGGCCACGAGGTGCTAAAAGGAAGATATTAAAGAATAGGCATTCTAATTTATTTAAACTCTGATTTGGCTACTATATGTAGAAAAAAAAATGTGTCTTGGTGTGGGGATCTGCCTGTCATCAGAGAGAAAAGAGCATTTTTCTAAGGCAGGGAGCCCCTCTGCCTCTGGGCCTTACAAGAGGTCTCCTGTGTTCTCTCTCCTTGAAACCCTGAGAGGAAGGCAAAGCCTGAATTGCCCAGTAAATCCAATCTTCAGGTAAGGATATCTGAATACAGAAAATGGGATCAACAAGACAGGAAATAACAAGCGTTGGAGAAGTTTTGGGGGATATGAAACCCTTATACACTGCTGGGTGGGAATGTATGTTGGTACAGCCACTATGGAAAACAGTATGGAGGTTCCTCAAAAAATTAAGAAAAGAATTACCATATGACCTAGCAATCCCTCTCTTCTGGATTTCTATCCCCAAAATTTGAACACATTTATCTGTAAAGATATATGCAGCCCTATGCTCACTGCAGCATTATTTACAGTGGCCAAGACATGGAAACAACCGAAGTGCCCTTTGATAGGTGATTGGATAAAGATATGGTACTTATATACAATGGAATATTACTCAGCCATAAGAAAAGATAAAATATTGCCATTTGAGACAACATGGATGGATTTTGAGATTGTCATGCAAAGTCAAAAAACTCAGACGGAAGAAGTTGAAAACCACGTGATTTCACTTACGTGGAATATAAAAACTGAAAGCAACAAATGAACAAGACAAACGCAAACTTATAGACACAGACAACAGTTTACTGGTTACCAGAGGGTAATGGGGGTGGGGAAAGGAGATAGAAAAGGGTAAAGGGGGTCAAATATATGGTGACAGAAGGAGATTTAATTTTGGGTGGTGAACACAATTCAATATACAGATGATGTATTATAGAATTGTACCTTTTGAAACCTATATAATTTTATTAACCAATGTCACCCCAATAAATTTAATTTTTTAAATTAAATTTAAAAAATAAAATAAGAAAATGGGCATGATTGCTGATGGAAAGAGAGAAACAACATGAGGGCCAATCCAGCAAGAATGCCTCACAAACTAGGATGACCACTCTGCCCTGGGTCTTTCCCTGCTGCCCGGAACGTTCTAGAAAGAGCTAGAGCCTTGCCAAGAAAAATACATTCATCATAGGAAAACACACCATCTGTGATCCAGAATGATATAGATGATCTTCAAAGATCTAGAATGATCTTTGAAGCATCAACTCAAAGAAAACAACCTGTAGTCATAGTTAGTGTAAAGTACTTAGAGCAGGAGCTATGTGCCAGGACTTGTTCAAAGTCCTTTAGAAATAGTATTCCATTTATACTTCACATCAATAGTAAAAGATAAGCAGCGTTTATTAGCTTCATTTTATAGATGAGAAAGCTGAGACATAGAAAATTCAAATAACTTCTCCCAAGGTCACACAAGCAGTCTAGCTTCAGAGCCCATGGTCTTCATCAGCATTTTCGAAGCTTTTTGTCCTACCTACAGCAAGAAATACATTCTATATCAGGATGCAGGATACACTCACGCATTTATACATAATCGAAACAAACTTTTTAAACAGAAAAATGCCGTTACCATGTGCAATGCAGTCTGATGTTTTCTATTCTAGTCCATCCCATTAAAAGAATATATCATTCAACAAATATGTATGGAACACTTATTATATGTTAGACACTATTCTAAACTTTGGAGCTATGTCAGTGAATAAAAGAGATAAAAATTCTTGTCCTCTTGGAGCTTGCATTTTACTAGAGAAAAAGATGAATAAGATCCACATGCAAAATCCTACCATCTAAGGTGGTAATTTGGTGAGTATGATGGGGAAAAATAAAGCAAGGGCAGACAAGGATGGCCAAGGAAGGCCTGGCTATGCTTTTATTCCTCATCACACTGATTTCAGTGGGCTGTCACTCACAGTGTGAAAACACCTGCCCTTAATCCCTCCAGTCTAGTGCCTCTCTGTATGTCTTAAGGCTCTTTCTCCTAGATTGCATACCCATGCACACATGTGTGTGATTGTGTGCACAGTTGTATACATGTATAGGAGTGTGTGGATGTTTGTGCATACATGTATGCATATGCATGTCCACTCCTATTCATCTTCTCACTGGGGAGGTTTTGGAGACAGTAGGCAGGGCCCCCACATGCAGTTGCACAGGGATTCCCTACAAAACTTGCTTTGCAGAAAGATCTTGAGATGGGGCTAGAAATACGGCCCAGGTACCACTAGCCAAAACCATAAGTGCCAGACATGTGCCCTGGTTGGAGTCTTCAGTCTAAAGGAAGGAGAACCTTTTTCTTTTTCTTCTTTTTTTTTTTTAATCATCGATCCACCCAAAAGGGGGACCTTCTGTAAATCGTTAGGCCAGAAGAAATGATAAATTCCTAATCTGCATCAAGGTGCTCTATGTGGTAAGGTGTCTTTAGAAAGAAGACAGTTCACAAAAATAAGTCACTCTCTGGAGAAAATCCAGTGCATTGGGCATACCCGGCAGGGTGATTGATGTGGAACTGAGTAGAGATGGGATTCGAGCCAATTCTGAAGCAGCTCTGGGCCACTTGAGTAGCCTCCACTGAGGGCATTTGGAACTTGGCATTAGAGTGAAATCTTCAGACTCTTCCTTTAAGTTAAATGGGCACATAAAATATGTTACTAGCACAGGAGGCAAAAGCATGACCTATGGGAAAAGCAGCCAATCTCTGCTAATGAATAAGTGTAATTGATCACAACAGATGACTTGATGGACCTTCCAATGTGCTTTTAGCAAAGTGGACAGTTTTTCATTCAAACGCAAACTTACCCGATAAGATCTAATAATGGAGATTTTGGAACAATCCCAGCATCAGTGATTTCTTTTTTTCTTTTTTCTTTTTCCTTCCTTCACATAGCAGGAAAGAATCTGAAGTTTCTGATCACAGCTTGAACTAACCAGACACCAATTTATGCTTTCACTGTGGCTGAGGAGACCCTGACGGTCCCTAGGGCACCAAAGGGACATTCACAGGCCACCCCACATCCCTGTCCTTTCCTCTTTAGCCCCATTCCCACTCCTTAACCTATGAGGGGCTGGGTGGGAGACAGTTTAATGCAATCATCCATTTATTCAAGAAATATTTTATTGAACACTTACTATGTGCAAGGCACCATACTGACCATCACAAGGAGATTCAAAGATGGCTAAGACCATGTCCTGTTCTCAGAAGAGAGGGCAGAGCACGAGACATGATCTCTGGGCACTAGGCCAGCATGAAGACTCTATGATTCTAAGCCCTTCCCTTCCCACTCAGGACTCCTAGTCTTCTAGGAAGCTACAGATCAAGTGCAAGGAAGGGGGCTAGTCAGCAAAGGTAGGCAGGCAGTGAGGATTATGTACACCAACCCCCACCCAGAGTCTGTTTCAATTTGGCCCAAACATAAATATAGGCTGGAGAAAATGAGAGAGATGTTCAGAAAATTAAGTGGAAGACCTAGACTTCTACATCGAGGAATCCAGGAGAAATGGGAGCGACTGGAGTTTATGCAGAGAAGGATACTATCATTACCTGTGCAAAGGAATGATTGGCCAACCTGTGGAAGATTAGTGGGAAGGGACAAGAATGGTAATGTTGCAATAGAGCAGAAAGGCTGAGGCCTAATGAAAGATTCCTCCCATGGTCTGGCCAAGTGCACCATTCCCTCACCCTCCTGCCATCACCACAATGCTTATTTTCATAAACTCGCCCAAGCTGAAATCACCTTGCACTATCTTTTTTTCAGTTACACAAGTGGCTTTAAGGTGAACAGATAAATCTTACATCCCTTCTAGCCAGGAGTCTGAGGTAAAACAGGACCAATAAGATGTGCCAGGAATGGGATGCAGGAGGCAGCCAGCAGCCCCCCAGGAGATGCAAGGCGGGGATCTAGAGCGGGGTGCGCCTACCTGCAGAGGAGCCGTCTTCGTGGTCCGAGCTGTTGTGGCTGCAGTCACTGCCCCTCTCTGGCGAACTATGGCTGGGCGAGTCCCACTCGGGAATCCGCAGGAATCTCTTGCGCCGCCATGGGGGGAGGTGCTCACGGGCCCCGCGCCGGGGGTGCTCGTCCACTGCTAGGGGCGAGCCCAGCCCGTCCTTGGCCTCTGATTCTAGCTGCTCTAGGTCGCGGCTCTTCCGCTGCTGCCGCCGACCCCCGGGGATCAGGTGCATCCAGCGATGGGGGCTGCACGCCCGCACCGGCTTTTCGGCCTCATCACGGGTCCCAAGCCGGCAGGGGGCCACGAACAAGTGGCCTAGGACGAATTTCTCGTTCCAATCCACCATCTCGAAGTCGTGGTCACTGCTGTCGCCCCCATCGTCCGCGCCCGAGGCGGCCAGCTCGCCCTCCTCCGATCCCCGCCCTGCGCGAGTCCCAGAGGACCGCTCTGGGGCGCTGGGAACTATGCCATCGTGACCGGGAAGCGCACAGTCTTCTCGGGGCCTGAAGAGGAGACGAGGCTGCAGCAGCTGTTGGTGGATGGCGGCAGTCAAGCTGCGCACCGCTCCCCCGGCCCCTGCTGCCCCGGGACAGGTGGGAAGATCCATGCAAACGTATGGAGGAGTCTCTGCCCTGACGGCCACCTCCGGGTCCCGGCACGCAAGATCCCGGGTGTCTCCGCAGCCCCCCCCTGCGCCCGCCTCTTCGCGTGGTGGCTGTGCCCGCTCGGGCCCGGCTGGCGCCGGCTCCGCTGCCGAAGCTCCCTCGCTGCCCCCGTCTTCCCCCTCAAGGGGCCCGCCGCCGACCTCCGGCTTCTCCCCGGCCAGGGCTGCCTGCAGGTAGAAGACTTTAAACTTCTCCTCTGCCAACACCTGTTGCAGCCGCTTCAGGTTGAGTTTGCAGCGCTCCAGCTCCCGCTCTATGTCCAGTACCGAGTCCAGCTGCAGGACCGGCGCCTCCTCTCCAGGGAACTCGGCCTGCCAGTGGCGCTCAAAGTCCTGAGGGTCCCACATGCCGGGTACCCCTTCGGGCCTCCGGGGCCCAGCTCCTCCGCTCGCGGCGGGCTGGGGTCGCGCCTGGGTCTCTCCGGGAAGCCCGCACTGGCGCAGTCGTCTGCTCTTCACTTCAGCCCCAGAAAAGAATAGGAGAAAAAATAAAGTTTTTCCCCTTCCGCCCTCGTGTCGTTTTCTTTTTCCCCCTTCTTCCTCTGGGTTTTGCCTCTCTGACGTAAGCGGCTATCCGCAGCGGAGGCGGGCGCCTGGGGGCCCTGGGTCCGCCCCTGGCAGGACGCGCGAAGCCTGCG
>NW_006443570.1:21247575-21262418 GCF_000325575.1 Pteropus alecto | reverse complement strand
GCTGCGCAGCTCCCGCCGCAGCACCGGCTCCCTGCACCGGAGCGCGGGGCCGCGCGGCCGGGGAAGGCGGGAGCCCGGGTAAGGGAGCGCGCGGGGGCGCCTGGGCGCCCAGCCAACCTTCCGCCACCCCGCTCTCCTCTACCTCCCTAGCCTAGGGTCAGGCGGCGCCTTGAACCAAAAAAGGTGGGGTAAAGGCGATGTGGCGCGGCGGCGAGGGCAGGTGTCGAAGCGAGCGGTTTGCCAACCCCACGGCGTTGTCCTTTGCCAGGGTTGACTGAGCGCGTTGAACTAATTTGATCAAAATCACAGAGCTATTTAATCCAAAACTGGGAATAAAACTTTGGGTTTTTTGAGTCTCTTTAAAGCGTTCTCTCACTGCTCACTAGAGCTTTTCGGGGAAGAAATAGGCAAATTTGACAGCTCCAAATGGCTTAGAGGCCTCTGTGACTTCAAAGCTGAGAGTACAACCGCGTGACTGAATTAAACCATGACAACGGGGGCCTTAGACACTTGTGTGTCTAAGAGGTCTCTCTACTCCATCTCCTCTTTGTGGCCTCAATGATTCTCCTAGGCAGGAAAAGAATGGAGGAGCTTGTGGCCAGGCGCCTAGGTTGGCCCTCGGGATGGGGGTGAATGGGGGACAACTCCCGCTTCGCCCTCCTTTCCACACCTGATTTCACCACACTTTTCCAAGATCTTAGGTGAGGTACCACTATCTGCAGAGAGAAGTCCTGATAAATTATCTTGTGCTGTCTGCAAGGGGGAACCATATCCGTGATTCACATTTCATTCATTTTAAGGTTGAAGAAATTGATACTAGGAGACTAAGTGACTTGGCAGGTGGAAATTCTTCCTGTCCTCAATGCCCTTTGAGAACTAGACATAATCCAGCTCCCTGTCACTGGCCTCTCACCTAAACCATTTGAACAGGCCGTCTTGCTCCCACTTGCTTTTCAATCCCTTTCAATCCATCCATTAAGGCTGGATATTAGGAAGATACCAGGAAGATAATTCTTAACTACAAATGAGATAGTGACATGCTTTTGCTCAAAAAACTGCAGTGGCTCCTCATCATCTACAGGATTGAACCCAGACTCTTCTGTATGACACAGGAGACTCTCCTACATTTGTTCTCTACCAATTTCTCTGCCTTCCTCCTGCGCTTTAGCCTTACCAACTCCATGCTGTCCCCAAAGACGTCCCACTCTTTATGGATGTCTTTTCCTCTTCCTTGGAACTGCTGTCCTTACGGGCACAACTCCCTACTGCCTGAGGGACTCCAATCTTCCTTTAAGACCCAGCTAAAGGATCCCCACTTCTGAGAAGCCTTTTCTGGCCCCTATCCCTCTTCCTTGAGTCACCTCTCCATCTCGTACATGTCTTTATCGTTGCCCTGGTGCCACTTTCTTATAATTATTAGTGACATTTTTTGTTTCCCCTACCTCCAGAACACTGCAAGGGCAGGAGTCGTGTCTTTCAAGCTTCTGTATTTCTGCTGCTTCTTCCAGTGTGCTGGAGAGATAATTGATTGTTGTTGAATGATGGAAATGAATGAATGAATGAACAGACAGATGAAGGAATCCCCACCTTGCCGCTCCTACTTGGCTTCTCCAGTTGTGAATCACTCCAGATCGGGAGCAGATGCGCTTCCACAGCAACTTCTCAACTCCGAAATTTCCTGTCTTGACAAAGTCTGTGTTTACTCATTTTCCCAATATCTCTTCTTCTCTCTCTCTCTCTCTTTTTTTTTTTTAATTAATTTGGTCTGCTACTGGCATGACTCATCAGTATTTGTCTTTTTGTCCGACTGCTATGGGGGAATGAATATGTTTTAAAATACATTAATTGAGTATTCTCCAGTTTGTGTGATTTCTCAGTTCTTCACCTAGTTCCTCAAGCGTTCTCTCCCACCTTAGCTTCGTATTTTGAAGAGATGGTCCCTACCTCCCCGATCTCCTTTGTCCATTGGGAAGGACTGAGGAGCTCCCAATGCTTACAGCTGCCATGCAGGGGTATTCCATCAAGCAAAGTCCAAAGGCATCTTGGCCTCTGTTAGGATTTCAGAAAGAGAAAGGCAGCGCTACAGGAATGGATGATCTCTGTCAACAACATATTGATTGGAAGATGCATCAATATGTATATTTAAATGCACAAAGGAAAAAAACCCTATAAGTTACTATAAGCATCAATTTCTGAATTAGTAAGTTCCCTGGGAGGATAGTTTCAACTCTGTCCTTTAATTAAAGCAGCAGTATGATTCCCTTTTGGTCCAAGGAAGTTGTTACCAATACCACTAATTTTTTCCATGAGGACCAATATAGCCAGAAATGGTAGCATACATCTTCTGTAAACAGATCCCAGGGGCAAACTTCATTGTTTCTAGCTGGTGGAGAGTTCAGCTTTATTATTTGACTTTGGGTCATCATGAGGGCAGAGGTAGAGTGAATGACATTTATTGAGTTCACATTTCTAGTTGCCATATATCTTTGATTGTATCGAATTCCTCACAATAACCCTATAAAAAAGGTATTATGTTGCCACTTCAGAGAGAGAGAAAGAGAGAGAGAGAGAGAGAGAGAGAGAGAGAGAGAGAGAGGAATGAAAGATAGATCAAAGAAGTTAGAGGCCACACGCCAATCTGCTGCATTCTAATAGCTTTGTGGGACTTGGCCCAGGCACATCTGTCATTAATATTCATTCATCTAATAAATATTTGTTGAGCACCTACTAGGTGTCAGGGCCTGGAAAGTAAAGTTTAAACTTTGTAACCTGGCATATCAATCTCTTCACAATAGGTCTCCTAACCCCAGCCTACTTTTCCAACCTCATTTCCTGAATTTCTTCTGCTTGCTGCACCCATTCAGCCCCCTAATCTGGGTCACCCTAATCTGAGCAGATGCCTTTTATGTTCCATGCCACCTACCTTTGGCCCATCTCGGATTTCTGCTGCAGCTCCGGTGGACAGTTTCCAAGGGCTGCTGGGGTCTCACTTCAAGCGCCCATCCCTACTACTCTCTACTTTTCTACCCTACGGTTTTTCTCAGACACAAAGCTCTCAAGCGCATCTCAGATGAAAGCCTCTATGGGAGAAGTTAACATCCCCAGGGGCATTTCACAGTCAATGGAATTTGGAGCTGGTTAACAAGTGCCTGGGCTCCTGTCTTTGGAGGGCATTTCTGAGGTGTACTCTAAATGGGTGCTCAGTGGTCTTCAACAAGAATGAGCCCAGTTGTTCACAGTGGTAACCAATCCAAAATGAGCACTCTATTGTCTGTCCTTTTCTTTTTTCTTTTCTTTTTATTCCTCAGGCAAGGCAACCCTTGGTTGACCTCACAGATTGCAAGGACCTTTTCAGTTTACAATCTCTTATTTTTTTATTTTTTTATGCCTATAGCACCTGGTCTTCCTAGGTGGTCTCCCATCCAAGTACTAACCAGGCCCGACCCTGCTTAGCTTCCGAGATCAGACGGGATTGGGCTTGTTCAGGGTAGCATGGCCGTAGACTGGCCTTTCTTTTCTGTCTCCATCACTCCTGCTTCTTGGGATAATCTCCTGACTACAGGCACCAGGGTCTTCTTGTGTCAGTCCCTGCTTTTCCCTTCTGGGTCTCCCAACGAGATGCCCTCCTGCCTCCCCAAGCCCTATTTGATACAGATGCACAAAGGCTTCACCATTCCCCCTGATATTCCTTGGTCTCTCATGTTTTCCTTTGCCATGCTGCTTCTTCCTTTATCTGATGACATCCTTTTTGCCTGTCAAAGCTCAGCTCAACTGTGACTTTCTCTCTGAAGCCTTCCCTTTCCAAGGTCCAGAGAGGCATGCCTGTCTACAGAGAGATTTGCCTTGATCCTAGCACTGGTCATACCACACTGTAATTAATTCCATGGCTTTTTGAGGAAATCTTGGCTCTGGCCAGTTGGCATCTCTTATTCCTCCAACTGCTACAATCCTTAACACAGTGCCAAACAGAGTCAGTGTCTAGTACAAGTCTGTTGAGTAAATGAATGAATGACCAATGAGTGAATGATTAGTACTCCACCTGGACTCTTTAGACTTTAACTTCGTGCCATCTTAAAGCAAGACCACATTTACCCAAAGAGAGCGTGGGAGGACATCTCTGAGGTGATGCTGCCAGGAGCTCTGCTTTCATATTTTCTCATTTGTATAACTATCACCATTATTGATTTCCAGAATACCTACATTATCTCAAAAAGAAATTCATACCAATTACCAGTCCCTTCCCACTTCCCCACAACCCACTATTCCTAGGTAACCACTAATCTGCTTTCTGTCTCTGTGGATTTGCCTCTTCTGGACCTTTAATATAAACAGAATCATACAACAGATAGTGCTTTGCATCTGACTTCTTTCACTTAACAATGTTTTCTAGATTCATCTATGTTGTAGCACACATCAGTACTTCATTCCTTTGTATGGATGAATAATATTTCATTGCATAGATATACTACATTTTGTTTGTTCATTCATCAGTTGATTGCCATTTGAGTTGTTTTCACTTTTTGGCTATTATGAATAATTCTGTTATGAATAGTCATGTACAAGCTTTTGCATGGACATATTTTTTAATTCTCTCTGGCATATACCTAGGAGTAGGTCATATGATAATTCTATGTTTAACTTACTGAAAAACTGCCAGTTTCCCAAAGTAGCTGCTGCATTTCACATTCCCACCAGCAATATATAAAAGTTCCAAATTTCTCCACATTCTCACCAATACTTATTATTTTCCTTTCTTTAAAAAGTTATAGCCATCCTAGTGGGTATAAAGTGGTATCTCATTGTGGCTTTGATTTAGTTACATTTCCCTAATGATTAATGATGGCGAACATCTTTCCTTGTGCTTATCGGCCATTTGTATATCGTCTTTGGAGACATGTCTATTGGAATCCTTTTCCCATTTTTATTTGGATTATTTCTCTTTTTATTGTTGAGTTGTAAGAGCTCTGTATATATTCTGGATACTAGGCTCTTATCAGATATATATGATTTGTAAATATTTTCTGACATCCTCTAAGTTCTTGATGATGTTCTTTGATGCGCAGAAATTTCAAAATTTGATGAAGTCCAGTTTATCTATCTTTTCCTTGGTTGCTTCTGCTTTTGGTGTTATATTTAAGAAATCATTGCCTAACCTAAGATCCTGTAGATTTACTCCAACTTTTTCTTCTAAGAGTTATATAGTTTGAGCTGTTGTACTTAGATCTTTGATCCATTTTGACTTAATTTTGTACATAGTGTGAGAGAGAGGTCTAATTTTATTCTTTTTTTCTCCAGATTTATTGAGATATAATTGACATACGACATTGTGTAAAGTTTAAAGTACACAACATGATGATTTGATACACAAAATGGGGTTAGTTAACACATCTATCATTTTACGTAATTACCATTTCTCTCATGATGAGAACATTTAAGATCTACTCTCTTAGCAACTTTCAAGTTTATAGTACAGTATTGTTAACTATAGTCACTATACTGTACCTTAGATCTCCAGGACTTACTCGTCTTATAACTGTAAATTTGTACACTTTGACCAACATCTCCCTATTTCCCCCATTCCCCAGCCCTGGCAACCACCATTCTACTCTCTGTTTCTATGAGTTTGGCTTTTTTAGATTCCAAACATATGTAAGATCATATAGTAATTGCCTTTCTCTAACTTATTTCTTTAGCGTAATGCCCTCAAGATCTATCTATGGCAAACGGCATGATTTCCTTCTTTCTCATGGCTGAATAATATTCCACATATAAATATTACGTATATAAAATATATATATAAAGATCCATTCCTCTGTAGATGGACACTTAGGTTGTTTTCATCTTGGCTGTTGTGAGTGATGCAGCAATGAACACAAGGGTATAGATATCTCTTCAAGATAGTGATTTCCATTTCCTTTGTAGGTACACCCAGAAATGAAATTCCTGGATCAAATGGTAATTCAATTTTTATTTTTTGAGGAATTTGATACTGTTTGCCATTGTGGCTGTACCAATTTATATTCCTACCAATAGTGCACAAGGGTTCTCTTTTCTCTAGATTTTTACTAATATTTGTTATATCTTATCTTTTTGATAATATACATTCTAACAGGTATGAGGCGATATCTCCTGTGGTTTTAATTTGCATTTTCCTGATGCTTATGGCTGTTGAGCACCTTTTCATGTGCCTATTGTCTATTTGAATATCTTCTTTGGAAAAATCTCTATTCAGGTCCTTTGCCTATTTTTTATTTGGATTTTTTTTTTTTGCTATTGAGTTGTATGAGGTCTTTATATATTTTAGATATTAACCCCTTATCAGACATGTGATTTGCAAATATTTTCTCCCATTATGTAGGTTGTCTTTTCATTTTATTGATTTTTTTTTCTGTGCAGTAGCTCTTTAGTTTGATGTGTTCCCACTTATTTATATTTGCTTTTGTTGCTTGTGCTTTGGTATCATAAACAAAAAACTGTTGCCAAGACCAGTGTCTTCTAGGAGTTTTACAGTTTCAGGTCCTATGTTTAAGGTTTTAATCCATTTAACTTTGTGAGTAGTGTAAGATAGGGGCCCAATTTCATTCTTATGCATGTGATGATCCAGTTTTCCCAATACCTTTTATTGAAGAGACTATTCTTTCCCCATTCAGCATTCTTGGCTCCCTTGTCAAATTTTTTCTTCTCTTGTCAAATATTAATGGACCTATCTGCAACAGTTTATTTTTGGGCTCTCAATTCTCTTCCATTGGTCTATGTGTCTATTTTTATGTCAATACTATGCTGCTTCGATTACTTCAGCTTTGTAATATAGTTTGAGATCAAGAAATGTGATTCTTCCGGCTTTGTTCTTTTTCAAGATTGCTTTGGCTAATTGGGCTCGGTTGTGTTTCTGTACACTAGCAATAAAATGTTCAATCCTTTTTTACTCCATGGATCAG
Source organism: Pteropus alecto (assembly GCF_000325575.1). Taxonomy (NCBI): domain Eukaryota; kingdom Metazoa; phylum Chordata; class Mammalia; order Chiroptera; family Pteropodidae; genus Pteropus; species Pteropus alecto. The sequence goes on along the minus strand of NW_006443570.1, from coordinate 21,255,480 downwards.
TTATACAACATTCACTTTTGAAGGGAATCTCTGCCCGGATAGTGTCTACAGCTGTATTTTGTTCTCTTTCCCCAGCTTTATAACTAGAACAGGAAGAGATTCATAGGGCAAGGTATGGGGGAAGGGTGCTGAGCCTCGATGCCTCTCCAACACCTTTTCCACCTTCCGCCTTCACATGCCATAATTTGTTAAAGAAATTAGGTAGTTTGTCCTGTAGAGTCTCCCACAGTCTGTATTCTGTTGATTGTAACCTCATGGTATGTAATATCTTTTGCCATGTCCTTCCAGTGAATTGCAGTTAGATCTAAAGTTTGATCAGATTTAATTGGAGAAGGAGGTAAGATTGTTGCACAGGTGGAGATCTGTTCTTCCCCCAGAAAGCACATCATGCCTCCATGTCTAGCCATGTCTCTTCTTGTGATATTAGTAGCCATTGATGATGATTGAAATGGTGGTATGCCATCATTCCTTTTTCATTTAATAACTGGAAAATGTCTGTAAAAAGAAACTTCCTCTCATTAACTATTTGGTTACCCAGAGGTAGAATTCATAAAGGAAGCATATGATAGATGCTCAATTCTTTGCCTTATTTCCAATTTTTAAAAATAATGAGTCCTCGAAAGGTAACCAATGAGGTTTGTTTTGTTTTGTTTTGTTTTGAATTGTTTTTAGTATAATGATAAATTCAGGGATATATTTATGCATTTTATTACACTGTAGTTATTATCTTTATAGATGTTCAAATCATTCCATCTTTGGCCAGCGGGAGCCTCTTCAAGTTAGTTTTAAAAATCTTTTGACATCAGTCTAGTGATCTTTGATAGCTTTGCTGCTTTTTTGCTTGACAAGATGTTCCAGGCTTATCTTGTGTATTTCCTGTCCCAGAAGTAAAATCAGACATTTCTTCAAAGGGCTCTGGTTCCTTATAGTGGGAAAATGGCATTTGGAAGGCCCAGTCAGGATGGTAGATGTGTTTATTTCTATTGAGTTGGTCATTACTTATATGTCTTTTCAGTGGAAAAAGCTAGGAAATATACATACTACTCATGACAGTTTAAATATATATTTAATATTTTTGACAAAATTTTTACTTTATCTTATAAATCTCACTTTCTCTTTTTTCTCCTCAAAAAGAGACTCTGTTCTCAAAAATACTAATTTGATTACTCATATAACAACCTCATAGGATTTGTCATTAATTTGCATGTCATCTGTGCCCAGAAATCATGCCAGTCCTCTGTGTGTCATTCTAAATTTAGTATATTGCTGCCAAAATGAGAAAAAACTTTTTAATCTTTACCAATCTGAAAGGTGAAAAATTGTATCTTGTTCTAGTTTTTTTTTTTTACAGAGCCGACTTTTTCATACAGAGCCAACTTCTTTATATGTGTTATATTTTTTCATGAATAAATAAGATTCATTTCTCTCATTCTAGTTTTACTTTGCATGTCTTTGGTGATTAATGAGACTGAGAGGATTTCTTTTTACTATAGACAAGTCCCTGGGTTAAGCCTTTTTCCCCTAAATTGTTGGTATTCTCTAAAATAGCATTTCCCAAACTTCAGTCATCTGCATAATGTTTTTTCCTAATTAACAAATCACCCATACTATTATTTACTAACTATATTTTAGTTACTAAGCCTCTTCCTAAGCAGTCATATACAAGCATAATAAATATTAATAAATTTGGTGCCTAGTTATATACTTCTTTAATATATAACTAAATTGACATAAATACATTACTCTTCAAATAAAAAAGTGGGTACCACCTAAAATCATCTCATTTACCACTCACTTGTGGCATGAGCATGCTCTGAGAATCACTGCCCTACAGGTTTTGGCATTCTTGACTGAGATGGAATGAGACATGTCAGTCATTGCTCCATGTCGACATATCTTTCACAAGAAAGACTGTGTTCTGAAGAAAGCCAGACCAAATACCTGCCCTCACTTGGTGCTGGAGGCAATCTGCACAATAACAATAACGTGCTTTACTACTTGATGTAGAGAAGAGTACCTGGGGCTTGGTTTTCGATGCTGCCGTGAGCCAGCTGGGTGTCCTGGGGAACCCATGTCGCCACTCTAGCCCTCAGTTTCCTCATGTGTAAAATGAGGAAGTTAGTCATGATTTGAAGTCCCTTCCAGGTTTGAAGGCAAGGTTTGTAACCCTTCCATCTTTGTGCAGAGACTTCCCAGTTTAGAAGTAAGAACATGCTCTCTTACAGCCATTCCTTTTCTCCTATCTGGGTTCCCAAGTCAGGAGTGGTGGTGGGTGGTTCCAGCCCTGACAGCAAGCCTCTCTTTGGTGTCATTGACAGATAACTCACACCGAAGGAGCTAAACAGCTCTTAAGTACAGGAAACACCAGGGTAAGCTGAAGAGCGAAGCAGCCATGCCCAGCTCCTGGAGGAGCAGAAGTTAGGGCAATGCAGGCTGTGTGATAGTCATGAGAGGGACTTGCCGTCAGGTAAGCTTGGGCAGCCTGGGGCAGCGGGCAGAGCCCAATAGGAAAGGGCATGGAGAAATCCGGGAGAGGCAATTCGTGAACCCCAAAGCCCAGGTCACATCCTGCTTCCAGCAGCAGGGCCCAGACCGGCAAGGACCAGGCGCATGTGTGCGTACCCACGTGTATATTCTAGAGAATCAGAAAAGTATGGTGCTTATGAACCAGACTGCCTGGGCTTGATTATCACCCTGGCCCCTTACTAGTCACATGGCCTTGGACAAGTCAAAGACTTGTTCCTCAGTTTTCTCATCTGTAAAATGAGGATCATAGCATTACCAACTTCATAAGATAGTAATAAGGATTAAAAAAGGGTTAACACATGAAAAACAGAGTAGTCATAAGCATCAGTTTATGTGTGCCTAAGGGAGAGAGGAAGAAAAGAAAGGAGGGAAGGAGAAAGACAGAGCAGGGTAATCAAAGCTGCTTTCCCAGGTCAGGGGAGTGATCTGTAGCCCTGAGTTCTGGGAAGAAAAAGGGATACACAGAGGTGAGCTTTTCTCACAGAGCAAAGCCTACTCCTCAAAACAAACAAACAAGCAAACAAACAGAAAACTGCCTAGAGGTATTTTGTTAGTCAGGGCCCAGAACTGAGGCCACTGGCCTCACCCAACAAAGGTGTGTCTTACTAAGAAAAACAACACATTGTTCAGTAGCATGTGTACCTTCTGTTATCTGTTTGAAGATGCTGAGTTACCAGAGATAGTACCTTCTATGGACACTTACACGTAGCTTAGAGGAGTGCGAATTGCACTTAATTTGCAGGGACGGTCATGAGTTATTGTAGGTTGTGTCACCTAGAAAAGCAAAACAGATCTGTAGAGTGTGCCATTTGCTCAGACAATTACACGTGCAGAGAAACCTATAAATTTCTCTGGACAGTGGGTCAGGTAACCTGCTTGGTGTTCCAAATGGTCAGTGCTAGGACCACCTAAGCATCTGGAGATCAACCAATGCTCATGATCCTAGTGTTCATAATCCCTTCCAGATGCCATGCCCACTGAGAATACTGCCACAGAGGAAGTAGTTTCTTCTTCGCACCAAACAGAACCTGACACCTGTTGCAGCATTTACTTTTTTTTTTTTGGCTTAAAAAAAATCTCTAGTAATTTCCTTGAAGCAGAGAGAGAGAGAGAGAGAGACAGAGAGAGAGAGACAGACAGACAGACAGTATGTATATGAGAGATATATCTAGAGAGATAACCTTCCTGTTGGTCCCTTTACTCAAATGCTCTGGAAGGTTTGAATCCTGCACAAACTTCAGCTCTTTCAGTATTTCCGTCTGAGGGGCATCCTCCTCAGAGACTGGCTGCCACCCTCAGAATGAAGATTCACACAACCCCAGAGTCAGCACAACTCAAGGGGCATCATGAAGTTCTTTTGTTGTTTTTTTTTAATGATGTCATTGTTCCTTTTTTTTTTCTAGCTTTACTGAAATATAACAGACAATTAGTTGCTCGTATTTATATTGTACAATTCAATGAGGTTTTTTTTCAATTACTGTTGGCATACAATAATATATTAGCTTTGGTTGTACAGCATAGTGATTAGAGATCTATATAACTCATAAAGTGATCACCTCACTAAATCTAGTGCCCCTCTTCCCCTTCCATATTTATTACAACACTGTTAACTATTTTCCTTATGCTACACTCTACATCTCCATGTCTATTTTATAACTATCCATTTGTACTTCTTAATCCCTTTGCTCTTTTTTGCCGTCTCCCCCAAATCCCCTCCCATCTAGTAGCCCTCAAAATATCTTCTGTATCTACGAGTTTATTTCCATTTTTGTTGTTGTTGTTGTTTATTTTGTTCTTTAGATTCCACATGTACATGAAATCATGCGATATTTGTCTTTACCTTATTTCACTCAGCGCAATACCCTCTAAGTCCATCAAGGCAATATCTTTTTCCATCCCCTTCCTTTTAGTCTGTGTGTGTCTTTTAATCTGAAGTGAGTCTCTTGAGGCAGCATATGTAGGGGGCTTGTTTTCTTATCCATTCAGTCACTCTCTATCTTTTGGTTGGAGCACTTAATTCTTTTCCATTTGAGGTACTTGTTGATAGGAGTGTAGTTATTACCATTCTTTATTCATGTTTTTCATACATGTTTTTTCTTCTTAAAGAAGTCCCTCCAACATTTCCTGTAATACTGGGTTGGTGTTGATAAATTCCTTCAGCTTATTTTTGTCTAGGAAACTCTTTATCTGTCCTTCGACTCTAAATGATAGCTTCGCTGGATAAAGTATTCTTGGTTGTAGATCCTGGCTTTTTACCATGTTGAATATTTTGTGCTAAGCCCTTCTGTTCTGCATAGTTTCTTTTGAGAAATCAGCGGCCAGTCTTATGGGTGCTCCTTTGTAGGTAACTAACTGCTTTTCTCTTTTAAGATTCTCTTTTTGTATTTAATCTTTGGCATTTTAATTATGATGTGTCTTAGTGTGGGCCTGTTTGGGTTCATCTTTTTTGAGACTCTCTGAGCTTCTTGGGCTTATATGTCTATTTCTTTCACCAGGTTAGAGACATTTTCCATCATTATTTCTTCAAACAGCTTTTGATTTGGTCGCAAGAGGGATGAACAAAGCCTCTATCATCTATGCCATTTTTTCTGGTCTCTCATGAAGTTCTTTTATACTTTCCTAGTATTTCCCCTACCTGCTGACTAGCAACTGAAATTCCTTAAACTAGTTCACACCTAATGTTCTACATCAAGAGGCGACAAGCTTATTCTGTAAAGGGCAAGATAATAAATATTTTAGGCTTTGTGGGCCATGTAGTCTCTGTGTCCATCTCTCAACTCTCCTCTGGTAGCTAGAGATCAACCGTAGATAAGATGTAAATGAAAGCCACAGTCGTGTTTCAATAAAGCTTTTTTATAAACGCAGGAGCCAGACTTGGCCCATTGGCCAGGAGGTTGCCAATCTTTTGTTCTACATTTACAGAGAAGGGAGGTGGGATGAGGTAGGGAGAGCTTTCATTTATAGAGTATATACTACATGCCAGGCACTGAGCTAGCACATTTGATTCATGGTACTTCATTTAGTCCTCACAAAAAATCGCCATCTGGAAGGTACGATCAATATCCCTATTTTATAGCAGAGGAAACTGAGGTTCGGAGAGGTTAAGTGAGGTTGTTCAGGGGATGCTGGTGAGATCTGAATGTGAAGTTCCAAAGCCCGTGTTCTTTCTACAGAAACAAGGACTTGTAGAATGCTGGAGCTAGATGGGCCTCAGAGCTCACCAAATCCATCATCCTCACTTTATAGAGAGGAAATGGGAATCATAGGGGGAGATCAGATTGAGATCAGCTTGCTTTCTTTCTCCTATTTACACAGGGATAGCCCTAATGCTGTCACCTAGGACACAGTATCTCTCCTCCTAAACAGATGGTTTTCAGCCGGGACACTCACTCCCTGGAGGCAAATAGCAAACTTCTTCCTTACATGCTTCCCATTCTTCTGCCTTTATCTTCTGCAGAACATCTAGTAACACATCACAGAAACAGCTAACAATTTTTTCTCACTGGAAGATCTATATTTATTGTAGCAATGCCTATGGAGGTTTGAAGTAGCTAGACAACTTTATGTTGCAAATAACAAACTCTAACTCAAAAATAAAGGTCTTTCATTGGCTTACAAAGCTGAACAGTTCAGAAATAGGGCCAGCTTCAGATAGGGGCTTGATATAGACTCAAACAATGTGCCCAGGACTCAACTTGTCTCTGTTGGTTTCTCATCATCTTCAGCCTTGGTTTTAATCATCGGCATTCTCTCCCTCATGGTGGCAAAATGACTGCCAGAAACTACTGAGGCAACATTCTTTCTTTTTTGCATATTTCCCCCAAAGAAGGGGGCTTCCCCACCCCCACTGGAAACCCCTGTAAACATTTCCTCATAACTTACTGGCTTGGGTTAACTATCCATTTTAAAGCAATCGCTGCATCCAAGGTTTGGGACACTGCCGTAAGCCAGCCACTCAGGATTCATCTCTGGAACTGGGGGTGGGGTTAACCGTACCCAAACCACATGGCTCAGAACCAGAGAAGGATTAATTCCCCCACAGGAAATCAGGGTGCCGTTGGCAGGAAAAGAGGGGTTGGCAAACAAAAGTGTCTGCCCTGGGTTGACCTAAGGGTTCTCAAAGAGCTCTTCTCTTCCTAAGAGTTCACTATTCTGTTCTATATTTTTCTACTCTAGGCAGAGAAGCTTGTTTTGAATACACAGTCCCTCCCTTCTCTTCTTGGAGATAAGGGTGAGCCTCATTCTACCATCTTTCTGGCACATGAGCCATGTGTGAATGGCACCCAGGGTGAATGTGGGACAGCTGTGTTCCTAATGGACACTTTTTGGTGGCCGGGTGTATATCTGAAAGTGAGTGTTCAAATCCTACTGTAGAAGGATTTGAGATGTTTTAAGCAGAGGAAGCGGTCTTGAAAATAGCCACTCATCCACCATCCAGGGTGAGTAAACACTGATGCCAGGGAAGTGAGCAGGGCAGAGTGCTTATTTCACTAATTCGGTGATGCCTTGTCACAGTTTTAATGCTAGTTAGGGGGCCCCTGCTCACAAGCCCTCTCAGAGGAGGTCAGGGGGCAATCAGCAAATTACTAAGCTTGCAGCCTATTTCAGAGTTCTCATTAGCAAGTGATACATTAGTGTCGCCACAGGCCATCTTTGTTGAGTGCCAAAAATCTGTGATAGTCGGAAGCACTGCTCTGGTTCCAATTTAGGATAATCAGGTAGAAGCTGCAGACTTGTCTGTCTTTCCAATGGGGAGGTGGGGAAGGAGGGGGTGTCAGGAGTCCTTTGAAATTCTTCCCACCTAGGAAATACACACACAACCATGGATCGTTTGTAGAAACAAAGGGGAGATACTGAAGCCTGTGGCCATATGTTCCTATCTCACTGTTTTGGTTGTGATACAGTTATGTATAGAAGGTGGCTGTCTCTTACATTGTTTAATGGTTTGATTTTAACTTTCTTCCCGATTTTCCACACGGTCAAGGTTCTTAACATCCAGTCCTTAATCTCTGAGGGGTGTTGCTCTGGTGTGCTCAATTGGTTAAAAGCCTAAATTAGGGCAATTCCACTCCCAGGTATATATTTCCAAAAGAATTGAAAGTAAAAACTCAAACAGACACTTGGATACCAATGTTCATAGCAGCATTATTCACAACAACCAAAAAGTGGAAACGACCCAAATAGCCATCAACAGATAAATTAATAAATAAAATACAGTATAGCCACACCGTGGAATATTGTTCAGTCATTAAAAGAACAAAATTCTGGTATGTGCTACAACACGGATGAATCTTCAAAATGTCATGCTAAATAAAATAAGCCAGACACAAAAAGATAAATAGAGTATGATGCCATTTATACAAGGTACCTAGAATAGGC
>NW_006443570.1:21220590-21247519 GCF_000325575.1 Pteropus alecto | reverse complement strand
AAGAGGAATGGAAAATTATTGTGTAATGAGCACAGAGTTTGGAAAGGTGGAAAATTCCTAGAGTTGGATGGGGGCGAGGGTTGCACAACACTGTCAGTGTACTTGATGTCATTGAATTGTTCATTTAAAAATGAGTTAAATGGTAAATTTGATATTATGTATATTTTTCCCACAATAAAAAAAAAATTTAAGTCAAAGTTAGGGGTTAAAATCTAAGTAGGGGCTTGTTAGCTTCATTCTGTCCCACATACCACCTCAGACCCATCCCAAGCACAGCTGATGATAGAAATCAGCGCTTTGGGTCAGAGAAGAGTCTGGCTCCAGGCAGTTTCTTCCAGTTGCTGGGAACCAGAATTCATCTGCTGCTTTAACAGTGAGTTAGGAGAGCTGGCTATGACAGTGAAGCTTAAACCTCAGAGGTATAAATAAATAAGACATCCACATTGTTCTAACATCGAAAGAAACAGATAGTAAAAGTCTCCCTCCCACCCTTTTCCCCATTCACTTAGTTCCCATGCCCCTAACGGTAACTCTTGTTTTTAGTTTCTTGTTTATCCTTCTAGAAAAGTTTTAAGTATGCACAAGATACTGTGGATATATGTTGTTTTTTCCTCTTTTTTTGTTTACCCAAGTGGTAGCACACTGTTCTGAACTTTGCCTTTTTTTGTTAGAATGTATCTTGCTGAACTTTCCATAAAATGCGTTAGGAGACTCCTTACCTTCTTTTTGCAGCTGTATAATATTCCAACATATGGAGGTACATGGTTTATTTAACCAATCCTTTATTATCGAACATTTAGCTGTTTCTAATGTTTGGCCATTACATAATTATAATGGATAATATTGTATGAATGTCATTTTGCACATGCGTAAAAATATCTGTAAGAAAAAATTCTGGAAGTAGAATTACTGGATTGGAGGTTATATGCATTTGTAATTTTAATAAATACTGACAAATTTCCCTTGATATGGGGTGTCAATTTACCTTCCTACCAGCAACGTATGAGAATGCTATCTTTCTGGCCCACATCATGTGATGTTAAATTTTTGGATTTTTACTAGGATAATGGGTGAAAAATGATATCTCACTATGGTTTTAATTTGCATTTATCATCTGACTGGTGTTGCACAGCTTTTCATAATAAGAGCCACTTTTATTTTCTGTAGACCATCTGTTTATATCCTTTGCCTATTTTTCTCTTGGGCTATTAATGTTTTTCTCATCAATTTGTAGGATCTCTTTAAATATTAGAAAAATTAACCAATGTCACCTCAATAAATTTAAAAAAGAGAACATTAGAGAACATTAAAAAAAGTAATAAATAAATAAATATTAGGGAAATTAACTCTTTGCTTGTGATATGAGTTGAAAATATTTTTTCAAGTTCGTCATTTGTCTTTTGGCTTTATGTTATTTGCCTTGCAGAATTCTTTATGTAGCCAAATTTATCAATTTATTTTTAGTGATTTTAGATTTTGTTATATCATGGGGAAAAGCTTTAGTTTCTTTGGAGTTATAAGAGAATCCTCTCATTATTTCTTCTATTATTTTTATGGTTTCATTTCTTTGTACCTTTCAAAGTTTGACTCTATTGGAATTTATCCTCATATGCAGTGTGAAGTATGGATCTAACTTTGTTTTTCCAATGGCTACTCAGTTGTTTCAATACTAGGTATGAAGAAATCAATATACTCCCCCCACTGGTTTTGGATTCTATCTGAATACTGTGGGATGGAGTGGTTTACCAGAGTCCTTTCCTTAGGTGGATTCCATCTTTTGTCCCCCCATCCTGTGCAAGTGTCCAAAGTACATCTTAGACTCTTAGCAAGTGTTTCTGGAAAAAGTGACCCCAAGGGCTTTGCTCACTCATCTGCATTTCCATCATTTCCCAGATCTCATCCAGTAATTGATCCCTATCTCGTTAGTTCTTTGATGCTTTAAAAATATTTTTGTTATACTTTGTTCAGCTTTTTAATTATTCTTCATGGAGAGAAATGTTCTAAACTATCTAGTCCACTACTACCAAAAGAGGAAGTGCTGGGTTAGGGTAATAGAGTTCCATATGTCGAACCATCGTTGAATTCCTGGAATAAACCCCATATGCTCATGATAGATTCATTTTAATATGCTATGTTCTATTTACTAATATTGTATTGAGACTTTTTACATTTATGTTAATTAGTGAGATACTCTATATTTATATATTTATTGATGTCTTTACTGGTTCGGCATCGGTCTTGTGCTCATATTTTAAAAAGAGTTTGAAAATTTTACTTCTTTTTTCTGTAGAATATAACATTTTAAAAAATCCTGAGGGTTATCTTCTCTTTAAAGGTTTGGTAGAATTCCCCTGGGAAACCACATAGCGCAGTGGTTTTAATGAAAGTCATCGGGACCCTTGCTGGAGTCGGGGGAGGGCTATGAAGGGGAGAATTGTAATTTAAATGACGCAGTATTTGATTCACACCAGTGCACGTAGCTGGAGCTGGAGTAATTGTGTGATTTTAAAAAATTAATTCTAGTAAATTTTCAGTACCACGAAATTATAAAGATAAAATTTTTGCTTTTCATTGTTGTAAGAGTAAAAAAGATTTAAAATCTTTTCTTTTACTCGTTTCATGCTCTAGCCTTCAGCAGAGACCAAAATGTGTTCAACCATTTCCCAGACATTTATTCTGCTTTTCTAGGCCATGAGAGCTGTAGAGATGTGTCTAGTTGCTTCAGGCATAATGATAACCCTCCCTCCACTCCCCAAAGCTATATCTCCTATAAAATTTGACATTTTGCTCATCGGAAAACAATTCGTATTTCTGGCCTTCTTATCTGTGCTGTTCTCCCCTAAAGGGGGAGGATTTCCTCTCTTTGATTGGTCCTATAAGTGGAGTAAATGTGATCGTTAAGAATAAAGATGAAAGCAAGATGGGGAGGCGGAGCATCTAATCTACACTGGAAAGCAAAAGCAAAACGGACAAATAAAACCCCAACAGCGGTAAAAGCCTAAAACTCCTTTAGGACAAAGCGCTATTTATTAATGGGCTCTTTTCTCATCTCCCATTCTGAGGGAAAAATCACTCAGAGAGACCCTATGCACGGCCAAAGGACCCTAGGTCAAAAGCAACTTTTGCAAGGTGGCCCGGGTTCATAGGAAGTATAAGATATAGAGAGTAATTTAAGGCTCCAAAGTCATAGGAGACTGAGGGCATCTGAACTGGAAACAGACCCTGCCCCCACATCCCTGGGAAGAGGGTGGGAGTCAAACTCACCACCAAGATAACAGTTGAATTTCAGAAGGACGTTGTCGTATCCGGCCAGTATGCACCCCTACTATGTGATTTTGCTGGCAAAAAAAGTTAGTTAGCCACCAATTAGGGGAAGCTAGTAATTCTAGTTGCCCAGGTTCCTGTCTGTTCCTGTCTCCAGACTTAACTCTCATTGAAGACTGGGTTTATATTGCCGATTTCTGATTCGCCAGTGCCGGGCACACGGAGTACATGCTCAGTACATGAAAGAATCAAGTAATTAAAATAACGGTTGACATGTATTTATTTATTCATCCATTGAGTATTGTGTAGCTGCGTTAGGCCCTGTGCTGTGCCATTAATACACGAGAGGACAACCCTGGTCTCCGCCCTGATGGAGTTCGTGGCCCAATGGCACAAGATGTGAAAGCGCCAGAGAAGGTCGGAGGAGGAACCGTGGATGTGGGTTCGCCCCGCCCACTAGAGAGGCTCCCACCCGCGGTCGGTGGGACTTGCAGAGCACAGACGAGTCTTGGGAGAAATGTTTCCGATTCTGGGGGCCTCGCGCTGCCTCAGCTCCTTGTGCAGGGAGCGGCGATGCTCTCCATGAGTGTGAAAAGATGAAGAAAACCGGGGCGCCTCTCTCGACAGCCGCTCATAGATCGTAATCTGCATCCTTGTTGTTACCAGAGGAGGAAAACCGACACCGAGAAGGGAAGAAAAGCACGCGGCTCGCGCAGATGGTGGGGGTGTGGTTTCCGGAAGAATAGAGGCCAGAGCTTTAAATCAGGTGGCGGTGCGCCCCCTGCTGGACACGAGGCCGTCCTGCATCTAGCGGAGCATGGGCTGAGCCAGGCAGAGGAAGGCGGCTCAGACCCAGAGTCTGAACATGGTCCCTTCCAAATGCAGAAAGCTAATCCCCAAGGGGAAAAATCTACCAATGCTGATCCAGGGCCCCCATTTTCCATACCTTCCGGGAGAGTCAGGAACGGGTAAGTGGTAAACAAAACCGCATCTGTAACCAGGACCTTGGCTACCCACTCTCCCAGCCGACTCACTATTCTCTTGGTGTGTCAATTCCCATCTTGGGCTCCCTCTGGAGAAAAAGTATATTATTATAAAACATCTTTTTCTGCGAATACAAGGATCCTGGGCATGAGTAATGATACAGATAGCATCACTTGTAAGTATATATTTAGTTTACTGGCATCTCCCTTCACCCCTTCCCCCAACAGTATATAATTTGAGGATTTTCTTAAAAGAAAGGCTTTAACGCCCCCAGCTAATCTTTTTCCAAACAGCGATAATTATAAATTCCAAACAAAAACTTAGAGGCATGTGAGTCTCTCTCAGGCTTTTCATTTCAATAGACCCGCTAATTAAAAGCTATAATTTAACAAATAATGACCTAACCATCTCGCTTTGAAATAAAACAAAAACCTACCACTAAAACGTTGGACTAGATAAAGATAATGAGTCCAGGCGCAATTTAGACTCCTGCTAGGCTTATGCTGGCCCCCTTCCAGCAACGGGCCTGCCGCCTGTGATTAGCGGCAATAGTTTTCCAAACCATTTGGAGCAAACTCACTACAAGGAAGATAAGTGAGCAATTTGTGAGGCTAAGTGTTTTTTTGGACCCAATCCCGCTGCTGATGGAGCAGGATGGAATATTTATCCCTTCTTTGCCCTCATTCATTGTCACTTGGTCAATTTCATTTTCTCCCTGACGCCCTCTCTGGCCTTTGGGGGAGAATGCTCTGTTTCTGAAGTAATATGCAGGAAGGAATAGTGAAAAGGAAACCTAGCAATGAAACCAGGTGATGCTCACTGCATATGGCATCCTAAGTGGTTAATAAAATAATAAACGATGAAAACAAGATTGCTTCCCACCTACCACGCCCCCTCTCTTAGCTGGAAATTGGGCATCTGTGCCAGGCTAAAAATAGCCTCATGTTCTGGAACCTCCCCCACGGCCCAAGCTCTCACCATTTGCCTGTGAGTGCTGCCCTAGCTGCTCTGTGGGGAGGCTCATTTTCTATGGCAGGAGGGCCTGAAACTCAGGTCCATTCCTGGAGTCCTGGGAGGAGGAGAGAATTGGGTACCTCAGAAAAGGCATTAGGAAGTGGCAAGAGGCTCCCCATGGAGTTGAGGCAGGAAGAGTGGGCACTGGGCAAGACCCCAGGAAAATACAAAGCTTGTACACTTTGAATGTCTGCAGGTGCAAGGAGGAAGGAGCTGTTAGGTGTATCCACACCACACTTTCTCCTCAAGGACCTCAGTCTAGGCTGTTATATCCCAGGAACCACTTCTGCTTTGAAACTGTGAACCCCAATGTCCTCCTCTCTTGAGCACAGTTCTTGTCCTTTATCTCCCTCTCTCTGCACTTCTACCTGTATCTGTTCTTCAGCCTCAAATAGACCTGAGAACAGTCATCATAGTCATCGTGGTCTTCGTCGTCATCATCCTCAGTGCTACCATATATTGAGTGCTTCCAATGTGGACTGATTCAATTAATCCTCTCAAACACACTAAAGCAATAATAATAGATTTTTTTTTTTATCCTTTGTTTCTTTATTTCCTTCCAGGCTCTTCCTGGGTTCTTTGCCTTTCCCAACCAACTGTACTGCACAAGACAAACAGTTCTGAATGCCTGCTACATCCAGAGTCCTCCTCTGAAGAAAGTGGTTCCTTTGCAGGAGGGGGATGTTCTTGCTTCACCTGCGTCATGTGACTGAATTGTTCTGGTGCCAATGGATTGGTCCAGGGATTGGGGCTCAAGCCCAAAATGGCTATGGATAGGCTAGACATAAACATGACCAACCATTCATGCTATGGTCTGTGAGAATCTGTCCAATAAATACGCTCCATATTGGATGGTGACAGTGTTACCTAATCAGATTTTCTCTGGAGTTATGACTGTGAGATGCACACAGGGACAGCGGAAGGCTATTTCCATGGAGATGACAAGATGACACACGATAACCACAGTAACTGTGTGTACCTAGATGTGTATCTAATCTTTCAGCAGTCTTACAGCATAGGTGCTATCAGCAACCCCATTTTAGAGATGAGAAAGCAGAGGCTTAAGCAAGTTAGTCAGCTTGCCGTGGTTCACACAGCCACGGCACATAGGTCAGAGATTCAAGCTCAGGCAGTGGGACTTTAGGAAACTGGGTACTGTTTTTTTAAAAATAATTTAAAATTAAAAATACTCAAAACAAAATAGATGGTTGCCAGAGATTAGGGGGTAGGGAGGGATGAATAGGCAGAGCACAGAGGATTTTTAAGGCAGTGAAACTACTCTATGAAAGTATAATGATAGATACATGTCATTACACATTTGTCAAAACCTGTAGGATGTCTAACACCAAGAGTGAACCTTAATGTAAACTATGAACTTTGGGTGGTAATTATATGTCGATGTAGGTTCACTGCTTGTAACAAATGTACCACTGTGGTGGGAGATGTCGATAACGGGGAAGGCTATGCATGTGTGTGCTAAGGGGTATATGGCAAATCTCCGTACCTTCTGCTTAATTTTGCTGTGACTCTAAAATTGCTCTAAAAATAAAGTCTACTTAAAAAAAAGATAATAGTCACATGGTCCAATGTTTTCTTAAAAGCATAAACAAGTATTCAGGAAAAAGTTTACCTCCCACCTCTGTTCTCCATCCTTCCAGTCCTACCCCACCCCTGCCTCTGGAAATTCTTACGTATCCTTCCAGAATTTCTTTATGCAAAGGCAAGTATGTACAAATATAAATATTCTGATTTTCCACCCTTTTAAACAAAAGGCACCATAGCCATACCCTGTTCTGTGCCTTATTGTTTTCACTTAACAAAGTGCCTTAGAGATCTTTTCATGTTGGTTTAGTCATTCTTTTTTAAAGCTGTACAGCCTTCCATTGTATGGCTGCACCAACATTTATTTAAATAGCCCCTTATTGTTGGATATTTGGGTGGGTTCCAATCTTTTGCTTTTAAAAACCATACTTTCATGAATAACTATGGCAGATGTCACTTCATGTGTGCAGGTATATCTGTAGAATGAATTCCTGAAAGCAGGAATTTATATGGCTCTATAAATACAGCTATTGCCAAATTACCCTGCCTGAGAGTGTTGCCAGTTTTCCCTCCTAGCAGCCACAGGTGAGAGGGCCCTGCCCTGTGTGGCAGGGTGGGAGGAGGGGGCTGTCTTCTTAACCCTCTGTCAGCCTGCTTTTTCTCTGGAGCTTCCTTCATGACTGGGATGCCAACAAGCCCTCCTTTTGGTTCTCCCTGTGTCCCTAGGTCACCATGTGGCTGCCAAGAAGGTGTCCCCACTGTCCCACTTCCCCAAGGATGGCAACACCCCAGGCAGTGGTTCTCACAGTGTGGTCTTGGGACAGCAGCATTAACATCACCTGGGAACTTTCTAGAAATGCACATTCTCAGGCCCTGCCCCAGACCTACTGAACCAGAAACTCTAGGAGCCATTCCCAGAACCATGTTTTAAACAAACCCTCCAGGCAATTCTGATGCATACTGGAGGTTGAGAACCATTGTTCTAAGGTAAATTGACTAAGTCCCTTCCTTGTATCTTGAAAGAACTTCATAATCCAGCCAGAACTTGATGGTTGATCATCTTACTTAACTTTGCCAGAGTTTTTGGTTCCTGACTGTGGCCTCCTTGAAATGTTCAACTCACTGGTTTCCATGAATCTTCTCCCGTGGTTTCCCTCCCACCTCTTTGACGTCCTTCTTCAGCTTCCTTTGAGGGCTCCTCTTTACCACCCACTTCCTTGGATGTTTTCAGTGAGCCGTCTGACACCCACCCAAAGCAATTTCATCCACTTACCCAGTGCTAACAGCCACCAGGATCTGCTGCTGACTCTCCAATCTCTATCTCCACTCCAGCCTTTCCCCCGAACTGCAGGCTCCTACAAACCTCTGCCTGCTGTAAATATCTCCACTTGCGTGTCCCACTATCACTCCAAACTCAGCTTTTCCAGAACTGAGTTCCTCGTCTTCTACTCAAGGTTTGCTCCTCTTTCAGAGTTGCCATTTCCAGGTAATTCCTGCACTGTTTAAGCTGCTCAAGCCAGATAGACGCCTGGAGGCGTTCTAGTCTTTTCCCTTTTCCTACCACTCACAGCCAATCATCCACCAAGACTTGCCTGTTTACAAATCCACTCCTTCTTCTCCAGCCACACCACTACTCCGCGTCTAACTCAGGCTTCCATTAGCCATTATCTTTCGCCTGGACTGTTGCAGTAGTCTCTTTACAGGGCCCTTTATCTCCAGTCGGCCTGACCCAGTCTCCCCCACCTCCCACAGACCATACACAACACGGTTTTTAGGGTGATCCTTCTAAAACACAAATCCGGTCATCATATGCCCCTGCTTAAATGTCTTCGATGGGGAGGGGATAATAGACGGGGTAAAGGGGGTCAAATATGTGGTGACAGAAAGAAATCTAACTATGGGAGGTGAACACACAGTGTAAATATATATATAAATACACACACACACACACACACATACATATACATATACATATATATATGCCTTACTGTTAAAGTGTACAGCTGAAACTTATTGGATTTCGTTAACCATTGTCACCATAAGAAAAAAAGTCTTTGATGGTCCCCCCAGCCATCCTTTAGGATAAAGGTCATACTCCTTGGCCTGGAATATGAAATCTCTGGCTACTCCCAGCCTTGAATTTTCTATTCTATTCCAGAACACTGATCTGCTAGTTTTTTGCCCTGCACACTGTATTATTCTACAATGTAAATGTGTACTAGTTTCTCAAGGCTGCTGTAACAAAGTACCAAAACTAGGTGGCTTAAAACAACAGAAATTTACTGTCTCATAGTTCTGGAGGCTGGAAGTCCACAATGAAGGTGCTGGCAGGCCATGGTCTCTCTGATGGCTCTAGGGGATCGTCCTTCTTTGCCTCTTCTAGCTTCCGGTGTTTGTGATACTCCTGGGCTTGTGGATATATCACTCCAGTCACATGGCCATCTTTTCCTTGTATGTCTTCATATCATCTTCTCTCTGTACACGTCTGTATCTGTCCTGATTTCCCCTTTTAAGAAAACCAGTCATATTGGATTAGGGGTCATCTTAATGGATTCATTGTCACTAAACTACATCGCCAGCTTTCCTGGGCCTCCAGTTTGTAAACAGCAGATCGTGGGACTGCTCGGCCTCCAAAATCACGTGGCCAAACTCTTCATAATCTTCCTTCCCCCATATGTAAAATCTGCAATTTTGCACCCAGTTCCAATGTGTGGCCTTTTCTCCCACACCAAGCAATTCTCCAACACCAGTGGAGTGTCTTACAATTTAACTAAATTCTGACACTATCTACCTACAGGTGGCATCAGATCCCACAGGGTAAGGGCTCAGTGCTTCAAAACTGCCCTCCCCATTCCGGGTTGTCGCCTGTGTTTCTGAGTGACTGGCTATAGATTGCAGGTTTCAGGGACTCTCTTTGGGAGTAATAAATGTAGCTATTTTTACTACCATTTTTACTATCCCACAGTCCTGGGGATAAAGAGGTATAGATAGAAGTTATTCCTTCTAGGAGCATGGCAAGAGATGCAGGATAGAAGGAGATTTTTTCCCTCTCAAATGGAAAAGACTTGATCACATTTCACATTTGGTACACATATAGTACTACATACTATTATGTATTATGTAATGCATTATGTATTACATATGGTAATATGCTACATGTATTTTTCTGCAACTTGCCTGTTTCTTTCAACACAATGCCTTAGAGATCTTTCAATAATTAATACTACTACTGCTAATAATAATAATTATCATTATTTATTAAAGCTTACCATGTTCCAGAAACAGTTCTGGGCACTTTATGTGCACTATTTAATCCTTGGAACGATCCTGTAATATTTTCTTGTAATCATCATTTTACAGATAAGGAAACAGGCTCAGAAAGGTTAAGTAATTTGCCCAAGGTCATGGAACCAAAATTTGAATTCAGCTGGTCTCTAGAGCCTGTGGCCTTAATCACTATATTTTTCCATGCAAGTATATAAAGAGCTGTTTTATTGATAGAAAACAATAGGGAGTAGGGAGGGAGCTACACAGTATTCCATACAATGGTTGTACCAAAACTTATTTAATCATTCCCCAATTCATGGACATTTAGGTTATTTTCAATATTTGCTATTTGAAATAGTGCTGCAATAAATATCATTGAGTAAGAATTGATTACATTACCATGTGTCTGACACCAAAGAAGTAAGAAGTAAAAAATATAGGCGAGAGAACAATTTGAGCAATGAAATAAATAAAGTATTATTGAATTATAACCTAAAGTTATATTAAATTTATATTAGATGAATAACCATGAGTCCGCAATGAAATAAATAAATGATTGAATAAATAAATAAATGGGAGAGAAGAGACAAATCTCTAATGCGGAAGAATTCCAAATAATTTGAAATTCCAAACAAATATGATGAGGTATCCTGGATGGGTTCCTGGAACATAAAAACAAATTTGACCAAAAACTAAGGAAATCTAAATAAACTATGGACTTTAATTAATAATAATAGTGTGTCAATATTGGTTTAAAATCATAACAAATGTACCAAAGTAATGTAAGGTGTTAATAATAAAGGAAACTGGGTGCAGAGTATATGGGAACTCTCTGTACTTTCCTTTCAATTTTTTTGATAAATCTAAAATCATTAAAAAAAAAAACTCTATTAAAGAAAAAAGTAAAAGAAAAAAATACAGGAGATAGAGGGACAAAGTCTAGTTTTTGCGAGATGGAAGAGGAGGTGCTCCCCAGCTCAGCAGGAGATGTTAGCTTCAGCTAGCAGGAAGAAAGCAGGCACGGTGAGTGCAGACATATTTTTGTGGACCAGAGTAGAGGTTGAGGATTCACAGCTGATGGCCTCGATGTTTCCTCCCTTATCCAGGAGGTGAGGGTGGGTCTCCCAGGCTGTGGGTTGCAAATGGTGAAAATCTGAAGAGCCATTGAAGGGAGTGCAGGAGGAAGCTGACCAGGGGCAGAAAGAGCAGTTTCCTCTCATCATAGATTTGTGCTGCGGGCAGTTCCCAAAGAACTTAGCCTTGATTGAGGATTCAGGCATAGAAGCTTAGGTGGACTGTCTTCTTGAAGTTCCAAAGTATGACCAGCAGAGGGCACTAATACACCATTCAACTTAACTATTGCTTTTCCACACCTCTGGCCTAGATCTCCCAATTTTTCCAAAGTTCCAAAGCCTTTGATTCTAGGAGTAAAAAATTATTTTCTGAGTTACCCATATTTGAAGACTGAGAAACTTTTGAAATAGCTCAAAGGAACACCTTTGAAGAGAAAGAATTTAGCTTTGTTTCTGAGAGCTAATTTCTTTTACTTGCCTCCCTCCAGGAAGCGTTGGCAAATTGATTATAAAAGCATTTTACTGGGTACAGTAGCCATCCCCCCATCCTTATCCCCAGGGTATACATTCAAAGACCCCCAGTGGATGCCTCAAATGCGGATAGTATCAAACCCTATATGTACCATGTTTTTTCCTATGCATACATATCTATAATAAAGCACATATGACGGTGGTCCCATAAGATGGAGCGGAAAAATTCTTATCATCTAGTGACGTCACAGTCATCATCATGTGGTAGCACAACATGTCACTCATGTGTTTAGGGTAATGCCAGGGTAACCAAACTTACTGCACTGCCAGTTGTATAAAAGTATAGCACATACAATTATGTAAACAATATTTAATGACTCTAAATGACTCTATTACTGATTTATATATTTACTATACTATACTTTTATCGTTATTTTAGAGTGTATGCTTTCTACTGCAAAACAGTATGTGGTGTTATGCTGGTAGGACTCTCATCCATCTTGTGTTTATTGCGTCTCTTGATTACATTTTCTCTTGTGCTTGATTTAATCTCGTGTTGTTCTGTACAATGACATGCTGTACAGGTTTGTAGCCTAGGAACAAGATACTGTACCCATATAGCCTAGGTGTGTAGTAGGCTGTACCACGTAGGTTTGTGTACGTACATTTCCACAATGATGAAATCGCCTCCTAACAAATTTCTCAGAAAGTATCCTCATAGTTAAGCTGGGTGTGACTATAGACGTAACATTTTAGTCGCACAATATACACCTTTATCGAATTGTCTGTCTCTACCCACTAGAATGTAAAATCCATGAGGAGAGGGTTTCTTGTCAGTTTTGTTTACTGCCATAGACTAGAACAGTGTCTGAGACATAGCAGTTGTTCCAGAAATACTGATGAATGAATTTAGGGGTATTTAGACACTCCCCTCCCCCCCACACACCTGAAGTTAGCCACGGTTCAGAATCCTTGAATAAGATCTGTCTCAACATTCTTGGAGTCTATGAAATTCCACCCTGAGTCTTTCTGTTGTAGATTATATAGCTCACTCTACCAAAAACAAAGAAACTAACAAAAGTTCCAGCCATGTATCCTGGGAGGAAATATTTGCTAGACAGCTCCTTTGTGTCAAGCCAGGAGTTGTCTTAAATACATTCCATATTTTATCTTATTTAACCTTCAAACCCCTCAGTGAAGAGGATTTTATTATCCTAACTTTTAAAATGAGAAAACAGACTCAGAGGGGTTAGTAACTTACCTAAGATTACTCAGCTGTTCACAGGTGGAGCCGGAATTTGAGCCCGAGTCTGTCTGGCTCAAAATCCACTGAAAGATCTTTCTTTTATGTCCTGATGACCCCAAGGTGAGAGTTACACTCATTCCTTCCAACCTAAGTATTGAGGGAGCTGGGGCCCTATTGGCTGGGGAAACCCAGCCCCTCTCAGGAGCTGCCACACACCGCAGTGGGTAGGCTGGGGGCTAGTTTTGTTTACTGCCATAGACTAGAACAGTGTCTAGTGGGTATTTAAGGACAGGCCTCATCCCACCAGAGTGGTAGCTGGTACTCATTACTGTCTATCAGGAACATTCACAGTTGAGGGAGACCTGGTTACAGGTGCCTAGGTGGTCTCTTCATTTGCTGACAGGCCCCTGGAGCCAAAGCCCTTTTCCTCATTGAATCCCTGAGAAGACATTTACCAAGTTTCCATTGGTCCTCCCCAAACTCCACAATGGAAAGCGATCCAGATACCTTACCTCCCATGACCTGCTAAACCTCTGGAAGGCTGTTTCCACATCTATGAAGTGGGCATAACACTTCTCATTGCAAAGGGCTGTCCTAAAGCTAAGGGGCCTGGAGAATGTCAGCTCCTTTCTTCCTCTGTCCCTGACCTACCCTAAGCAGGTGCCCTGTCCCCGCCTGGACTCATTGCCATATGGGAGAATGATATAGCCAAATTGAAAAAAAAAAAAAGTTGATGTTTATATCTATCATCTATCTATCTCATCTATCCTCTCTCTTATCAATCTATCAATCTATCAACCCACAATAAGATCCCAGAACCCTGCAGGATGCCATGAAGAAATCAGTAAGCACGTGGAATCCCCAGCTCAGATCCCGGCGCTGGGAGACCCAGCGAAGGAGGAACCAGGACCTGGGGTCCGCGAAGCCTCTGCTCTTCCCGCGAGCACAGCTCGTGGAAAGACGTGCGGGCCAGCCCGCAGGACTTGCGCGGGACACGACCAGCCTCTCTCGCCTCTGGGCTCCGCGCCCCGCGCGCCTTCCGACAGGGTCCTGGCTCCGGGTCTTAGCTCGTAAATCTCCTTCACACAGAGGGCGATAAATCAGGGGGCTGTGGAGGACCCCCCAGCTCCCTGCGCCCTCCCCGCCCCCTCTGGAGAGGGCGGGGGAGCAGGAAGCCCCAAGGACAGGGTGGGCGGGGCCGCCCCAGACCCACCCACTGCGGCACGTTAATTACAGGCTGGGCCTGCGGGGCTTGATTTATCGCCGAGCTGGGCCGTCTCGAGGAGCCTGGAGGGGCAGGGGGCAGGAAACCCAAGAGGATCTTGAATTCTGAGGACCTTCTTGGAATGACAATCTTGATAGTAATAACCATAATATGCTTATATACAAACAAAATATAAACATAATAGCCATAACTAACATTGAGAGACTGCACCAAACTGGGCTAAACACTATTAATTCATTCATCAAATATTTGTCGAATGTCTATTTGGTGCCAAGAATTTTGAATATATTATCTCATGAATTTCCCCAAACAGCCATGCAAGTTAGTCATTAAGGGTCCCATGTTTCAAATGGCGAAATCCAATCAAGAAGCGATTGACTTGCCCAAGATCACTAGGTGAGCGGGCGTCAGTGGGTCCAGGACTCATACCCTTGGCTGGCTATTGGTCCCTGGAGCTTAAACTTTTGTGACTGGATTATCTTGCCTCTTTGCTGCCAAGTGCCTCACTGTCTTTCTGCTCCACCCATGAGCTGTGTAACCCTGGGCAGATGTCTTTACCTTGTTGAATCTCAGTCATCACTGGCAAGAGGCCCTCCTCTGCCTTACCATCTCACAAGGAGTCGGGAGGATCACATGAAACCAAAACTAATGGAAATGCTTTTTAAAACTATCTGTAGAATAAAGTAAAAGTGAGAATAGATGTGCAGGAGACAGAAAGTCTATCCCACGTGTAATGGGAGAACCATAGGAAAAGAAAACAGAAGTGCAACAGAAGCCATGTTTGCGAAGATAAAGGGGAAGAATTTGACCAATCCGAGAAGAGATAACGAACCACAAATTCAAGAAGCCTGACAAATCCTAGAAAATAAAAATTTTTTAAACCCCATACACTTAAATGCATCATTGTGAAATAGCAAAAACCCAAAACAGTAAACGGTTTCAAAATCACTCAGAACAAATTACCTTGGAAGGAGCAACAGTTACTCTGAGGCTGACATCTCAGCAATAGCAATGAAAGTAAGAACACAAGATATCTTCAAAGTGATTAAAAAAACATAACCATCAATCAAGCCTTGTATAGGAGAAATATAGGTGAGAGAGTCATCACTAACAGGCTTTCAATAGAGGAAATTCTCAAGAACAGAATTCAGGCAGAAAAAAATGATCTCAGGTGGAATGTTTAAGATGCAGGAGGTAAAAGCAAAGACATTGGTAAATATACGAGCAAATTTAAACAAACGCTGATTGTATAAAAAAAGTTGTCTATAAAGCTCTGCATGACTATGTATTAGTTAAGGCAATGGTCCCCAAACTTTTTGGCACTAAGGACCAGTGTTTCCATGACAATCTAATGCCTAATGATCTGAGGTGTTGCTGAGGCGGTGACGCTAGCACTGGGGAGTGGCTGCAAATACAGATGAAGCTTCGCTAGCTTGCCTGCTGCTTACCTCTTGCTGTGCGGCCCTGTTCCTAACAGGCCACTGACCAGTACCAGTTTGCAGTCCAGGGGGCTGGTGACCCCTGAGTTAAGGTGATGTCAGATGCTCATGTGATTAAAATATAAGTTTATTTTTCACTCACGTAATCATTCAATGTGGATGTTTCTGATCAGGCAGTTTTCCTGGGCAGCTCTCCTCCAGGCAAGAAGAAGGGCCCAGGCTCCTTCTCCCGCGTGGTTTGCCGTCTTTAGCTGATGGCTTCTATGGCAGCCCTGGAGCTTCAAGCTAGGAGGGAGGGAAAAGAGAATGGTGATTGCATATGGGAAGTTATTATGGGCTGGCCTGGAAGTGGCACACATCACTTCTGCTCACATTCATAGGAGAACTCAGCCAACTTCAGGAGAAGTTGGGAAATGGTGTAACGCCTTTATTCACTATCTGTTGCTGTGTAACAAATTACCTCAAAATGTTTGGCTTAAAACAACAATGAACATTTATTATTCCACAGTTTCTATGGGTCATGATTTCAAGGGCAGCCTCCCTGGATGGTTCTCTTCCCCTTTTGTGCATGATGGAGTATGCATGTAACTTCTAGAATTCATGCAGCCATTTTACCACCATGAGAGAAGCCACCTTGAGAAAGAAACATACATAGACAATGTATAAAAGAATCACAGAAGAATAATTAAATAGGCATTAAACAGAGATGGCTGGAGGTGGCATTTTATTATTATTTATTATTATTATTATTAAGATGTGACATTACAAATAATTGGAGACAGAATAAACTATTAACCAAATGGAGTTGGAAAAATTGGCACCGGGGTTCTAATAATAATAAAAATAATAATCTGACAATAATGACAGCAATAACAACTATAATAATAATGGCTACCACTTACTGATATTTACAAAGTGCTAGAAATTTACACTTGATTTATCTCATTCTATCCTCACACCAACCATACAAGGTAGGTATTCTCATTCACTATTCCCACTTGACAGATGAGAAAACTGAACCTCATGAGGGCAGAAATGGATCTTTGAGACCACACATGGCTCAGCCTCCTGGGCATTGGGTAAGATCCCTGTTTCCCCTTCTCGCAATGG
The DNA here is from genome assembly GCF_000325575.1 of Pteropus alecto. NCBI lineage: Eukaryota > Metazoa > Chordata > Mammalia > Chiroptera > Pteropodidae > Pteropus > Pteropus alecto. The sequence continues at coordinate 21,230,884 of NW_006443570.1, read as the reverse complement.
CTGGACCCTGTTTGAGAATTCCAGGCCGGGGCAGAGGCTGTCTCTCCTGGGAGACAGAGAGACAGAGCACTCTATCTACACCAAGGAGGCCCCAGACTCAGAATTCCTACTTCACCCCTGACTGACCCTGGGACAGATCTATGGCTGATTAGAACCTGGCTAAAAGCACAGAGGCCTCTTTGTCATTGCTTTAATGAGGAGCCAATCACTGGGTCATTAGTGGGTGGAGGTGATGAGGAATTTGGTTTCCGGGTGGGAGGGAGGAGGATGTTCTTGGTTACATGGATGATTTACTGCTGCAGTGGCCGGGCTGGCTGGGGAAGGGAACCAAGAGGCAGGAGGAGAAAGTTAATAATGTCTGTAGAGCATCTTAGAGGAGCCAGGCCCTGTGCTAAAAGTGTATCATGCTCTGTTTTATTTAATCCTCACAACAAATCTGACGAAGCAATACTATAACATATCCCCATTTTATAGGCAAGAAAACTGAGGCTCAGAGAGGTTAATTAAGCATCTCACTCAAGGCTATACAGCTAATAAATAATTCCAGAGCCCAAACAATCACTCTACTGTTCAGTGTTATAGGCACAGCAGAGGTGAATGTAGGTGAAGGGCTAAGAAATATCCTAGCTTTAGACCAAGAAGGAACAAACTGTCAGGAGATGCTTGATTGAAGGTTGTTACTCTGTGAGCAGGGGAGAGGGCCATACGCCTGCATGAGCTTGGAAGAAAGAACACCTGGGGTACTAAGTCTGGAAGAAAGAGGATAGTAATAATAACAACTAAATATTATTGAGTGCTTACTATGTGCCAGGCACTGCACTAAGGGTTTTCTGTATAGTCATCTAATTCTTACAACTCCATTAGCAGGCAGTTACCAATCCATTTTACAGATGAGGAAACTGAGGCTTAGAGAGGTTAAGTTACCAGCCCCAGGTCTCAAAACTGGCAAATAGCAGGTACAAGAATTGGCTTGGGAGTAAGAGAGGAGAAACAGGATAGTTCTGCTCTGTGTTGTCAGGACTTTTGGTTCTAAACCTAACTCGTTTCATGTAAGCGAAAGAAGAAGTTATTGAACAGCTCTGAGGTATCATATAGGATCAATGGAAAGAAAGGCTGGGGATTAAGTTTGGGAAGCTCATAGAAATTACAGAAAACAGCCTAGCCTGTGGGATGCTCCCACAGGACGCTGGAGGCCACTGGCCACGATACTGGCAGATCAATTTCTCCACTGTCGGCTGTTTCTTTGAGACACCTGCTCCACATTCATAGACTCCTGTCTATCCTAGCTGCTAGGAATCTCTCCCACCCAGAGTCCCACCATGGAGGTACCCCTCCCTCTAGAGAGCAAGACTATTCAAATGCTGCACAGCAAACAACAACGACAAAAAATATTTTTGCTACGAGCCCCGGGGACCCCAGGTCTCCCAGCCCCCGCAGGAAGTGGTGACCATCATATCATCAGCTCTCTGCCCTTCCTGAGCCTTCTCCCATGTCTATAGTGGACCCTAGTTCAGAGCCCATCACTAAGGGCTACTCAGCAATCTCAGGCCTCGGGTTCTTGAAGGAGGATGTGGAGATGATAACACCTCCCTTTTGTCATCTGCTCCATCTAGTTGGTCACCTCCATGTGCTGCTTCTACTTTCCAAACAGGTGTTGACTCCAGCTCCACTCTCTCACAATCACCTGCACAGCTCTGGCACCTCCTCGCTCACCTGGACTCTTGCAGTGGCCTCCTAATTGGAGTTTGTCTTAGAGCCATTCTCCATACTATTCAAAGGAGCTCTAGCGACAACCCAAATATGATTGTGTCACTCCTCAGCTGAATACCCTTTTGTGATACTCAGTTACCTACACAACAAAACCCAAGCTTTTTGGCATGATGCCTAGTTATCCCCAGCCTCATCTCCTTTCACTCTTTAGTCTTGCATATTATGGTTTGGCAAAGTCAATTTACTGTGTTTCTTCATCATGCGATGATGGCTCATCATTCCAGGTGCTGGTATATGCTATTCCCTCAAACTTCAATGCCTTTCCACCCCTGCCTACTTGGCAAACTCCTATTCATCCTTTGAAATCCAGTTCAGTCATCACCTCCCTGTAAAACTTTTCCTAATCTCTCAGAGAAGTTCATACTCCACCCTCTGCATCACTTCCAAACATTACACGTTTTGTTTTATGCTATCGAAATAATTTGCTTATGAAATGACCTTCTTTACTAGGTGGCAAGCTCCATGAGGGCAGAAACCATGTCTGTTTTGTTCATCATTATATCTTCAGTACCTAATCCAAGACCTGACAAACAGTAGATTCTCAATAAATGTGTAACTTAATTGACCTAGAAAGGTTCGCTGAATCATGGGGAAAGAATGAAAGAGAAGAGGGTTTCAGTAGACTGGGGGTTAGAAGGTGGCAAGAGCCAGACTTGGTTTATGAGGGGTGTGAATTTAGACAGGGAGACAAAAGGAAGAGAAAGCATTAATTCCAGGGCACAGGGAAAGACAAAGTTGAAGAAAGAAGCCTGAACACATTCGTTTTGCCAAGAAAGGAGACAGTCGAGAGGGAAATCCTTAACACCAAGTGAGGGGCAATTGGCGAGGCAAAGCCCCAGAAGAGAGAGAATGGAGGCTGGAGAGGAGGGGAGAGGACACGACCCCCAAAGGACAGGCAGGAATACCTGGGGGGGAAGGAAGGACACTAAGACACAAAGATGGGTGCTGCCTGGAGAGGGGCGAGGTGAAGGGAGTCGTCATCCAGCAGTCAGAGAAAGAGAAAGCTAATGATGTTTCTTTTGCTTTTAAAGATCCATGAAGTGAGGGGAGACAATAAATTTAATGGCTTCCCATCTCTTGCCAAGTGAAAGTAGAAGATACTGTCACCAATCTCAGCTCACATCTTACTCTGCCCCAGCCTACTGGCCACCTTGCTGTTCCTGGAGCCAGGTAGATACCCTCCCGCCTCAGGGCCTTTGCATGTGCTGTTCCCGCAGCCCGGAAGCTTTTCCCCAAGATAGCCACAATGCCTTGTCTCACTGAAGTCCTTACTTAGATGTTACTTTCTCAGGTGGACTTTCGCTGACCCCACCTTCCCCTACTTCATACACAAATACTCAGTTTCTGTAGCATTTTCCTGTAGCATTGATCAACTTTTAATGCATTTCTAATGGTACTTATTTAGTACATACATTACTTATTTTCCTTATTATTTTTTTCTCCACTCTGGAATGTGACAAACGTGACTTCCATAAGGACCGATTTTTTTTTTTTATTCCTGGCCTAAGCTTACTTTTTATTTTTTTAAATTAAAATCATATGGAAAGATTTTAGATTGCTTTGTTTACTGCTAGAAAGTAGGCACTCAGTACATTTTTGTTGCATAAATGAATGAATGGGCAAAGCCTGAAACAGTCCAAATCTGCCAGATTCCAAATTTCCCGTACGCTGAGCTGGTCTCTAAATTGAAATACTGAGGGGCTCCAAATTGAAATGCTGAGGGTCTCTGCCGGCGAGGGAAGGGAGACTGCTGGCCTTTCTGGAGGCCGGCTCTTCAGCGAGTGTGGAGTGCTCAGGACCCATGGGCTCGGTTTCTCTGGAAGGTCCCGGTCCCAGGCTTTCTCTCCAAGGTGGGAGTTCTGTCCTCCCTCGGGGAGCGACGCCGGAACTTCCAGAGGACGAGCAGGAATTTCTGAAATCCAGGCCGAGCCGAGCGGTAATAGGCACCTTCGCGGCCGCCAGCGGAACAGCCTGGCCCTAAATCACCGCCGCGGCTCCTCCTCCCTCCGCTTGCCTCCTCCCGCCCGGCCCGCAGAAGCCGCGCTCCCGGGCAGGGGCGGGTTCCAGCCGCCGGGCGCGGGGACCCGCCGCCGCTGCAGGTGCCGCGGAAATGCTTGCCCCGCTGCCCGCCTTTGAAGTCGCCCGTCGCCGCCAGCGCCCCGCACACCCCGCACGCCCGCGACCCCAGCGGAGGCCCCCGCCCGAGATCGCAGCCAGCGATCCAAGGGAATCCCCGCGGATTCCCGGGGTTCGTGGGAAGGGGGCCGAGTGCGGCGCACGCTCCTCTCTCTTGGAGCCCCCGCCATCTGTCAAGAGAGACTGGCCTCGGAATTATTAACTGGGTCCGTGGGCCGTTTCCTGACGTGTGCGGGGACGGGAGGGGGAGCCGGCCTGGGAATGTATGAAACACGGGCAGGAAAAGCCAGACCAGTTTTGGAGAAGGGATGGGTAGGTAGGTCCGCTGCCAGCACTGGGAAACTTGTATTGTTTGCGAACTTTCTTTCCCTCTCTTTCTCTCTTTCTCTCTCTCTCTCTCTCTCTCTTCACACTCTCTCCCTTTTTCCCTCTCTCTCTTTCTTTCTTTCTTTCTTTCTTTCTTTCTTTCTTTCTTTCTTTCTTTCTTTCTTTCTTTCTTTCTTTCTTTCTTTCTTTCTTTCTTTCTTTCTTTCTTTTTCTCTCTCTCTCTTTCTCTCTCTCTCTCTTTCTCTCTTTCTCTCTCTTTCTCTCTCTCTCTCTCTCTTTTGCTTTTACTAACCTCTTAATGTCTTAATATTTATTGGAAGGCTCACATTTAGGGGGTCAGCAGAGAAATCTGTGGTTCGATTTCATTTTTTTCTTACTGATTTTCTATGATTATTTTGTGCTTTTGAGCCCCATCACTCTCCATTACGATGAATTTTCCTTCTGTCCAACGCATGAGTGGGGATATTCTAACGTTATTGTGCAAGAAGGAAATTGTGTGTAGTCAAAATTATCCTTGAATAAGGTTTAAATTTCAGTACTCAAGGCATTATGTCTATAACTCTGAACAATAATTCTTATGCAAGCTAAAATTTAATAACCACCGAGCCAGACTCTGGAGGAACAAAAATATACTACATCTTTTTGAGCAGTCAAACCTCTTTGCTGTTAAGACAAAATTTCCAATTCAAAATATCTAGGGCCGGGGTCTGAGTGTCCAGATGCTGCTGCAGCTACTACAACCACACGTTGAGAACCACAGCTTTAAGACAACCATCAGATTCCTTCTAAGTGCCGGGGTGGATGGGGAATTCTAAAGCATGTCTATTTGGCTGCAAGATTTACTTCCTTTTATTTTAATATCGAGCTTCTATAGACAAGTTGATACACATGTTTGTGGCTGTCGACACATGTGAAAGCCTATAGCACTCGGCCTGGTATATAATAGGTGCTCAATAAATGTTTACTAGGTTTGAATATAGAGCTTGTTTGATCAGATCGGTGTAGAATTTCCAGAGTTTCATGAATATCTTAATATCAAGGATTGAATCATTTGTTCAACATTCATCAAATATTTCTTTGTACCTAGTATGTACCAAGCACTGTGCTAGAAACTGGGAATATGGAGATGACCTAGATGTGGACCCAGCATGAACAGAAAAGTACAGTATGATCTTCTAAATTCTGAGATGGAATTTAGAAGCACAGGGGAGCCCTGTGGGGGAGGGCTGGTGGCTGGCTTCACAAAGGAGGAAAAATTAGCAAGCTGCATGGAGGCTGGTGACCACTTCAGGCGGTTGAACTCAGTCCAGAACTCTGACAGGCAGAGAGACCTGGAGACTTCCCAATACTGCATGCAGGGAGCTGTAGGCTGATCCTGAATCCCTTCAGGCTACTCCTGGCTCACTGGGCCCTTGCTTACTTGCAGTAGGGTCACCTGGTGGCTTGTCATTTCTGCTCTCTGGTGCTCTGCTTGGAGTCGCAGCAGCCATCAGTTCGGCTGTGGTCAGTTCAGCTGAATTATCCCAAAAACTACAGGCAGCAAATCTCAGCTCAAGAGGCAGGCAGTTGAGCTGCTCTGGTCTTCTGGCTTCCAGCCCATATTCTCTGTTCTTTCCTGCCTGTCTCTTCATTTGGGTGACTCCTCACCAACTGACCCCTCCAGGTTTTCTCTATATTAGTCAAACTCTTTATATTTTTCACATTTGGTCAAAACTATTTGAATATCTCACTGGCTTTTGTTTCAAAAGGCAGATGCCAGGCTTCTAATACCTGCAAGCAGTCAGTGAGGGCTGTGTGGGCTGGGGTTGAGGTGGGAGTGCTCTCTGAACTGAGAAAACAGGTACAGCCCAGAGGGGTTAAGAGATTGGTCTTCAAATAGGAGCCATACTGCCAGATTTGAAATTCTGGCTCAGCCACAGCTCAGCCCTCTAACTTGGGGCAAGTTTCTTAACTCTTTTGAAGTCTCAGTTTCTAGTCTGTAAAATGGGTGTTATAATAATAGGGCTTTCTGCATAGGATGGTTGTGAGGCTAAGACAATGTATTTTAAAAAAGCACTTAGTACCATGCCTGGGCTATAATAAGCACTCAATAGAAGTCAATACCAACATTATTAAGATGATTATTGTTATTGCTAATTATTACTAAGCAGCATCCTGTCCATGGTGGATTGCAAGTTCTCACTGAAGAAGGAAGAGTGCTGGAAGCAGTTTAAGCTTGTTTATCACCTGACTGGCACCCTTCCTTTAGTTCTGAGCTGCTACAGGCAGATTCTCCCCTTTGGGAGGCTGCCCTGGGGATAAATGGGAAGGGAAGTCTTCCTTGGATAGGTCGTCTCCATCCTTCCGTGGGGATGCGGGTGCTCTGAGTTTACCCATCAATTTCCTCCTGATCATGGGTTACCCAGGAACATCACGGGGCAAAGGGATGCCTGTTAATGGTCACGCTCAGGCTGAGGTTATCCTCCAGGTAACCAGATGCAGCATTTCTTGAGGCCCACTCTTTACCAGGTTCCATTTCATTGAGCCCTCTGAGGCTAGTATCACTCTCATTTTGTAGGTAGAGAACTGAAGTTCAGAGCTTTTCTCAAGATGTTTTTGAAAATGTCAGCTATCAGGTGTGTTTAGATCCAAAGCTTGCACTCATTACCACCACACTACTCTATCCTGCACTCAGGGTCTGCTTCATGGATGTGGGACCTGGGCTTAGAAGGGCCCCAAGCTTAGTTTAGTGCTCTGCTATCATCATCTTCAAATTCTTAATAATTTTGAACAAGAGCCCCACATTTTCATTTTGCACTGTGCCCTGCAAATTGCGTTGCTGGTCTTGCCTACCCTCATTTGTAGAGAGGGTGTCTTCTTTACAAAGAAAAGCACACTGAGGTGCAGAAAGGGGAACATGACTGACATAAGTTCACTTTGCAAACTGGTGGCAAAATAAGTCTCCTGACTACCTGTCCAGTAGAATTCTCTGGAAGCACTCATGTGCCCAACTATGCCCTAGATGGGGGACGTTCTGGAAGAGGACACTGAGTAGGGGGTACGAGAGAAGATCTCTCACCCACCAAACCACCTCTCCCACCTGGCCCCTCTGAGACTGAAAGGTCCACCTGCTGCCTCCTGGCCTGCCCATCTTTGAGCCCAGGGGCCAGGCTCTTCTGAGGGGCTGGGCAAGGCCGATGAGCAAGGCAGTGAGTCGACTCTCTGGAGAATGACACTGAAGGGCTAAGGGGCGTGGGATGAGGGTGGGAGCAGAGGAGGCCATGGAACGTGACACTCAGGAACAAATCTGTCTGGACTTTGACCTGATTCCCTTCCTCCCACTCTGAGACCCATTGAGACTGACATACTGTTATATGGATGGGTGGATAGGAATACTCAGGCATCTGGGGACTACATTTTATGTAGAATACTGCTTGAGGCATGCATTTCTGTGTGATTGCATGTGCCTTTACGTATGTGTGTGTGTGTTTTATGGGAATGGTGGGAAGCATATTGAGTATAGAGAAGAAAACATCCAATTCTAGCTGCTTTCTCATTCACTTTTTAATTTCACAGATATTTCAGATTTGGAGAATATAGCCCGAGAAACGCAAACATCCTCGGCTGCTTACAGTCTAGTGGGCAAGATAGATAATAAAACAAATAATCACACAAACACCTGTATTTGTTTCCTAGTGCTTGGTTCTTTTCCTCCATGGAGTAATTTGGTTGAAAATAATGGGATTAATGGTATACTCTTTGGAAGACTGAATGGGAACCCCATACCCATCCCAGCTGACACCACAGCAGGCCTTGCTTGGCATTTTGGAGGCATTCGGATCATGGTTGGAAATGAAATTGACCTTGGTGCTCAAAATAACTCACCCGGGGATGCCTGAAATTCCATTAGGGGTCTTTCTCTAGGATTATGCATTATTCTTTTACTGACACCCTGTTTAAAATTCAAATTCCTGGGAGTAGGGGTGATAGGTGGGTTCACTGATTTCGTAACATGGCAGTCCTGTGTCATCAGATGGGGCTGCCCAAGGGCCCTGGTCACCACTCTGTCCTACACGCAAGTGCTTTTGATGGATACAAGGGGATCCAGAGAGCCACAAGACAATCTTGTCCATTACCCTCCGCTGCTGACTCAGCTCAGCTCTGCCTATGGAAAGAGAAGCCAGGGGGAGGTAGGGGAGAGCATGGCCTAATCAAAACCCAGACCCAGAGTTCCACAGCCTCACTCTGGTAGCTGAAAAGCAGGAAACTCCAGGCCCATTTACCTGCAGGACCTGCTGTATCAGATCTACCCCTCCCTCACTGGTCCTGCTGGAACAGTCATGTTTCCTCACTGTTTGCCCACAGGACTTGACAAGAACTTTCAAGGTTCTTGAAACACATTCAACTACCACTGTGACCTTTCTGTGCGCCTATCAGCTCTTCTGCACAGAGGCCAAATTTGGCATTCTATTTGGGATGAAGAGGAAGAATGTGGAGCCCAGCCACCTCCGGAGAAGCCCTAGAGTGAGGCAGGGCAAGTTCTCCTGGCAGCTGGAGCACTGTCCCAGGCGCAGCCTGGCTGCTGGGTCTGGTCCCCTCATACAAGAATCTGCATGTTTCCTCCCTTCCTTCCTCTTGGTCCCTCCCTCGCCAACCTACCTAGAGGCAGGTAATAAAGCAGGAAGGAGATGGATGATGGGGAGGGCGGAGAGCCACGTGGTGCCATAAAGCCCAGCTAGAGAGGACGCATCCTGGGAGTGTCCGGCCTGCAGGAGCCAATACTCAGGAGGTGGATTGCCAGCCTTGTGGGACGAAGCTGGGGCGGCAGGGCCCTGGAGAAGGCCATGCACCGAGGTGTGCCAGGGCCAGGCCTCAGGGGCCTGAAGAGGGCAGAGGGCTCTGCTAAGGACGTGGGGGGCTCTTGCCAGGAGGCCGGGAGAGATTTTGGGGTGCTGAGGGAGAACGGCGCCCCCCGCGGCCTTGGCGAGGCAGAGGAGGTGCCAAGCAGCAGAAAGAGAGCGCGGCCAGTGCGGTCCAAAGCTCGGCGCGTGGCGGCCAACGTGCGGGAGCGCAAGCGCATCCTGGACTACAATGAAGCTTTCAACGCACTGCGCAGGGCGCTGCGGCACGACCTGGGCGGCAAGAGGCTCTCCAAGATCGCCACGCTCCGCAGGGCCATTCACCGCATCGCGGCGCTCTCCCTGGTCCTGCGCGCCAGCCCTTCGTCCCGCTGGGCTTGCGGGCACCTGGAGTGTCATGACCAGGCCGCGCGCGCAGGGGTCGCCGGGGACGCCGGAGACGCGGGCTCCAGCTCACTGCGGTCCGCACCACCGCCCGCCGGATTCTTCGCGCCGCGCTGCGCCTCGTGCTCTCCGCACACCCACCTTGGATGGCCAAGGGTGGTGGCCGAGGGGCAGGGCTTGTCTCAGGCCTCCGCGGGGAGCTGGCGCCGATGTCCAGGGGTTCCTTTTGCTTGGCCGCTAGACCAGCCGCGGGCGGGCCCCATGCTGGGTTACCAGCACCCTTGACCTGGCCACGCAGGTGGAGGGAGGCCGGCATGGGGGAGCCAATGGCAGGATGACTACTGCAGAAAACGTCCCAGACCAAGCAAGAATGAGTGGGCTGAGGCCTGAGGGGGAAAGGAGGTGGCACTGCAAGTGGGAAGAAACTCTGGACCCTGGGGCTGCACATTCCACTCTCCACAATCCCAACCGGGGTGGCAGCTTGGAGAAAGGAGCAGAATCCTGCCGGGCTCGCTCTTACATTTGGACCTGATGAACTCTTCTTGAAAAATGACTTGCATTCCTGTGCCTCTGAGTCCTATTTTCTCTTGCTGCTTTTTAGGAGAATGGGAGATTTTGGACAGGGGGACTTGGATGTGGGAGTGCGGGTGGCAACCTGATGTGGTCTGATGGCACAGTGTGGGGTCCCCTGCCCCTACCTGTGCTGATGCCCCAAGTCTGTTATCTGGGAAAGGCAATCAGAAGCAGCCAAATAAAAGGACGCTATCTTCTCTGTGTACTCCCAGGACTCTATTGGGCCCAGTGGCCCAGGGTAGCAGGGGCTTGAGGCCTGGGGGCTC